>NC_080395.1:37130000-37460000 GCF_030265065.1 Corythoichthys intestinalis | reverse complement strand
TATCGCCGCGCACGTGCACGCATACATATGTGCGTGCTGATGGTACATGAGACTCCAGTTCCTTAGTTTAACAGATGTTTATTGGTCATCAACACGCCGTAGAATTAAAGTTCAGACATACAAAATAAGGAAACACATCTATATTAAACACTGTAAATGTTAGCATTGCTACAATGAGGCTAATGGGGAAAAAAGACAACCTACTTTAGCCTGCTATAAAACATTGGCAGTCTTGTCCAAAATGCAAACTTGCGGTTAAAAGGTGACACTTCAAACATGAAAAATCGCTGTTTAACAGCATTTGCAAACAAAAAAAATGGGGAAAAAAATTTTTGATTACTGACACCACATGCAATGAGTTGTTTTTTGGCAGAGTGTAAAGCTTACGGTTAGCGGTTTAGCTTACGTACTTCCAGTGAACATTTCAAAATAAAAGCACGTCATGTTTGTCATATAAATGACGAAATCTGGAGTTAATCCCACATACTTCTGAATTCAGATTCTACACTAAGAATATGGTAAATGGTAATAGCTTTAAAATGGCACACTTTATGAAAAATCTGATTAGCAATGAATAATTATACTATTATTATATATTGTAGTGGACTATAATAATAATGCTAGATATTTTTTTTAAGATTTGTTTTGAACCATGTTGGAAAGGCGAAGTCAGTGTTGTGAATCTGTTTACATTCCATTCTTTTGCACTAGTTAATGCTATCAGCTTTTGACCTCATTATTTGTGATTTATTGTTATTTACGTGCTTATTTGTACTTCAATAAAGAATTTAAGTGTTCAAAAATGTTTTTTGTGAATTAATAAGCATCATCAAAAATGTCATTGCTAAATTGGTAAATAAAGGGGGGGGGGGGGGATTAGTCAACTAATCGTAAAAATAGTCTGCTGACTAATCGGGAGAAAATTAGTCGTTTGGGACAGCCCTAGTTGTACAGCGTACCGGAACATATTTCCTCCACACCCTTTTCAACCTTTGACCTAGACTCTAAATCTACAAAATGAAATGATGAATGCTCTTCTCTCACCAGCAATAAAACATTTGATTCAACCTTTTCCCCCCCCTTGTATCGAAACAACAGTTGAATATGGGTAGGTTTCACAAAATGCAGCCATTTCTCCCAGAAACCTCTCAACGTGTACTCAAACTGATGTATCCCATCGCAACAGTCGCAAACAGCTATTCAAAAGTTGACACTTGTGACCTTCACCAGGTGACCATTTTAGGTAATTAAACAAAATTAGAATTTATTACTTTTGAAAATTCTAAATCATTTAATTATTTTCTATAGCATTTTAAATGTAAAAATGGATTGATGTCTAATGCCGTCAATGGCAGCCAATGAGGGCCCAGATAGTTAAAAAAAAAAAAAAAAAAAATCATGATCTGTGCATAAAAGGGTGTAAATGGTGCTTTGCTGACATCTAGTGACAGTTGTACCTTATTGATGCTGTTCTTGATATTGAAAACCAGACACTTTACTGTCAGAAAATTGGAATTGATATGCAGGGTTACGCCCAATGCTTTATAAGCCTGGTGGGCTGCCAGACTTTTCTTACTTCCGGTAAGCTGCTTTATGACTAGGCTTTGCAGGTTTTCTGGAGGAAACCCCGACATGCAAATGTGTATTTATATTTACTTGCCTTCATTGACCGTGAGGAATTTACATTTTCTGCAATATTATCAGTTTTTCTCAGTCGTCAAACTTGCTTAAAATGGCGTATTCGGATGGACAACTTGGTCACATTTGTGTTGAAAGTCTCTGAAACCCCTCTCTCGTTGCAGGAAAGCCCGAGCTGAGGACCGAAGTGGACATCATAGTTGCAGATGTGGAGGAACCAGACTCTCTGGCGGCCATGTGCAAGCAGGCTGTCATTGTCCTCAACTGTGTTGGTCCTGTAAGTAGACACCAGTTTTTGGCCAATAATTTTGCCTACTATTCATCATTTTCCACCATGACTGTGTCATTCTCTTCCTCTGGCCGCCTTGTACACTAGGGCATTCATTTACACAATGAAGGCCGCAGACTTGCAGCACACAAAAGCGCGTTTTGTCCAGCATTGATGCTTTGCATCTGGTGACTTATACAGGTTCTTGCTTGGAACCAAAATTCACCCACCACGGGTTAACAACAATTGTACCAAACAGTGAACATTTGGATATGCACTTTGTGGAGAAGTTCAAATATAAAGCATTGAGTGCAAAAAAGTTGTATTGCTTTTTAGGATTTAGTATCTTGATTTTTAATTTTCGAGGGGATATCTGTGTGTTTCTGTATTCTATATACTAGGAGTGGGAACCTCTTGGAACCTCACGATACGATTTGCAATACAAAGCTCACGAGAACGATGATCTGACGATATGGCGATACAACGATTATCGATACACTGGTCAGGAAATCATTCTAGGATATTCTACAAACTAATAATAATCAGAAAAACAAGCTTCTGCTGTGAATTGGAATGAGTACATCACTAGTAGACATCCAGTCCATTTGAACTGGGAGGGTGGCAGCGAATGAAAATTCCTTCATCCGCTGCCTTCCCTCCCACGTCAAACGGATTGAATGACTATGGCCGTCAGTGGCAGCCATTGCCAGGGAATAAGGTGATTTTGGGCAATTTAAGATCATTTGCCTGTTGATGTTCAGTTACTTCCTGTTGATTTTGGGGTATTTTATGGGTCACTTCCTGTTTATTTTGAGTTACAGAATAGGAAGTGACCTGGGAATCACCCAAATCAATAGGCAGTGACTCAAACGCAACAGGAAATGACCTGTAAATGCCCTAAAATGAACTGCAAGTTACCTCTAAATGCCCTAAAAATCGGACAGAATGACTGTGAATGCTCTGTTTTCGAATGAACGAACGTTCCTAGTCTATCTGAGACACTACTATGGTTGAAGATTTTGGTAGCAACTTGTTGGATCCTTTTTTTTTTTCGACATTGACACCTTTTTAAAATGTTATTTCGATTCTTGGCAGGAGCATATCGATAACCTTTTGGGATCCAAAGTATCACGATATATCACCATTTCTATATTTTGTCACACCCCTACTTTATACAGTACAGGTTCTTTGGCGAGCCAGTGGTTAAAGCTTGTGTGGAGAATGGAGCCCATCACCTTGATATCTCAGGAGAACCTCAGGTAGGTGCCAGTTTTGACTACTTTATTCCTGCTGTGATAACATGATTCAGTTTTCTTTTCAATACTTGAGAGATGCTTACAGGAAAACGGCTTTCTAAGCTTAAATCTCATTTTTAAATCATTTAAATGCTGACAGACCATTTTAAATTCAATTTTAGATTCCAAATTATGTGCACAATTTTATCATTAATCAGGCCACCAGTTCCAGGGAATTCTGAAAATTGAAATAAGTGCTAATGAAGCAGTTCCTAATATTCTCTTCAGCTGAACCTGTTGAGAAAGTTGCTCTCCAATGTCATATCATCAGTTTGTTCGAGAAGGGTGATTGGAATATTGGGATTAAAATGTTAGTAAATCTAGTTTTGGAGCATTAAAACAAGATAAGATGGCTTGAGTTTCAGCAGCTCTAAATTCTTCATGATGTAAATCTTCTTAACCCTCTGAGGGAAAGTGGTCATTACAGTGGAAATCAAGTTATTTTTAGCTTAACCTGTTCGCTGGCAGCCCAGGTCACAGATTATGTTGTTGTTGTTGTTAGTAAAAGAGGGAAATTGATAATGAAAACACCTACTGACTACAATGGATGCCCAATCCATTCCAACTGGGAGGGACTGGAAGCGACCACTCGCTTCGAGCCCCTCCCAGTTGGAATGGATTGGATGTCTATAGCAGTGTTTTTCAACCTTTTTTTGACTCACGGCACTTTTTTACATTGGAAAAAATCTCGCGGCACACCACAAACCAAAAATGTTCCAAAATTATTTTCTGTATACTATATTTAATTATAAAATAATTTCTCAGTATGTATACCTACTCAGTGTGAAACTTGAGCCTGTTTAGATGAACACAAAGTCGATATCCTTATTCTTCAACAGCTCTGTCTTTCTGTTTTTATTTATAGCAGTTAGGCTTGAAAAAGCTCAGAATTATCAGACAGTGGGCCTTTAGCAATGTTTTTAACCACATCAGGGCAGAGCATCTTGCAGACAATGAATTTGCAGGCAGGTAGTATTAATGTCTCTGTCACGGTGTGGGACTTTTTGGACTTAGCAACAAGGTAATTGACTTTGAGGGCTTTCTCATTTACCTTTGTAGTTTTTATCAAAAAAGTTGCCTGTTTCTCTGTTTTCACGAAGGCAAACAAAATAGTCCATCGAATAGTTTTGAAGTGACGGGTGTTTCGTTTGGAGGTGACGTTTAGGAGAGCTGCTCGTGTCGCATTCAAGTACTGCTCGGATTTCTAGCCGTCATCCATTTTTCTGTCCTTGACAATGTGTTTGAATAAAACACAGGGAGGAGGGGAGGATTGACTGTAGTCACATATGGATGAAATATAAAGGAAACTTTCGAGTATATCGACACATGATCAGTCTAACCAAATAATGTCCAGTAGATGAGCTGGGGTCCACATTGTCGCGAACAACAAGGTCGTTGATGGCTAGAAATCCGAGCAGTTTTTGAACCCGACACGAGCAATCCTCTGTTCATCTGCACATGACCGAGAAGTTTCTACCTACTCCTTCCTACTGCAACTCCGCCCGACGACGTAAAAAAAATATTGTAATAGCCCCGAATGGGGAAATAGAAAGGCGAGGAGTCGGTGATGACTTTCCCACTTTATTGTGGCAACAATGGAAAATAATAAACAAAATAACAGCGGCATCCGCAACATGCGACCATTAACTGCGCGCTCACGCCGTTCTTCCTCCTTGCTTGCTTCCCGCTACGTCACCACTATGCAGTCTGATGGCCCCTTCAAAGGCCCAAACACTTACGGACATTACAATATTTATATACATAAATGCGACATTAGATAATTTCTCGCGGCACACCTGACGATCTCTCACAGCACACTAGTGTGCCGCAGCATGCTGGTTGAAAAACACTGGTCTATAGCGATCCATGGCTGCCGAAGAGTTGAGCAACGTATTTGAGGTCACAAGAGATTTATACAGCAAAGAAAAAAAAACCTAAAATTCCCAGAGCAAAATAAACACAGGTCACACTTATTTAAATGTTTCTTTATTTTTGTTTTATTTTTTGTAGTAGCTTTTTTTTTTAATTTATATTTTGAAGTTAATTTTTTATATAATTTCTATTTATGATTTATATTTTAATCATGGCTTTTGTTTTAATTTGCATTTAAATTATATATATATATATTTTATTTTAGTTCCCCCACCCAAAAATGGATCCTTCAGTTGATTTTCTCCAAAATTATATATATATATATATATATATATTAGGGCTGTCAAACGATTAAAATTTTTAATCGAGTTAATTACAGCTTAAAAATTAATCGTAATTAATCGCAATTCAAACCATCTATAAAATATGCCATATTTTTCTGTAAATTATATATATATTCTGTAAAATGTTGGAATGGAAAGATAAGACACAAGATGGATATATACATTCAACATACGGTACATAAGGACTGTAGTGGGCATTTCACTCTACTGTCATTTAAATCTGTCTATACTGTCCTCACTCCGAAGCATCTACTTTTTCCAAAGCTAGACAGCTAGTGAACGACGCCTTAATAATCAGACTTTTTCATCTGCAAACCATTGTCCTTTTTAGACCGTTGTAAAACTACAAAAAAAAGTACACAAGCATTGCATTAGCAACAACGTTAGCTTAGTACGCTATACAGGTTCACTAAAACATAAACAAAAAGCGTCTCATACAAAAAATATAACATTTCGCTTACTAACATAATATGTATAATCTTTACAACAACCATACTTACGGACAAATCTTGTCTAAGGATCATATAAGCACAACGTAGGCGTCAGCCCGAGACTTCGTGCAGCCATATTGAACTGGCAAGAACACAATAAACCATGTCGCAAAGCGACCACAAGAGTTCGCTGTTAGACAGCACAAAAAGCCTTGCTGTAAAACTTACCAAAAGGCAGAATACTGTCTGAGCGGGGCATATGCGTTAAATGCGTCAAATATTTTAACGTGATTAATTTAAAAAATTAATTACCGCGCGTTAACGCGATAATTTTGACAGCCCTAATATATATTAATCGCCCATCGCAAAATACGAATGGGCAACACTAATATCAAATGGGGGCCGCAGGTTTGACACGATATGTCCTGTACAGTCCTAAATGGGGGGGAGGGGGATCATTCGTCCATGAAAGGGTTGCTCTTCGGGCTAAAAGATGGCAGCTGTCATAGGGTTTTTTTTTTTCTCACGCAAAATCCACCTGACGTTGTTTTCTCCCACATGCTCTATTCCACATAATTGTGTGCAGTTTCTGGAGGGCATGCAACTGAACTACCACAACCTGGCAGCTGAAAGGGGCGTGTACATTATCGGAAGCTGTGGATTTGACTCCATCCCTGCAGACATGGGGGTGCTGTACACTCGCGAACAGTTCAAGGGTATGCTGATGTTCTTGAGTGATTGTTGAACTGCTGGAATAAATACTTTGTCATGTCGTCATCAGGTACTCTAACTGCATTGGAGAGCTTCCTGACCGTCGCTTCTGGGCCTGAAGTATGTTAAAATTCAGCAAAGGATTTAATCCCTTTGACTATTTTATGTTTTTTCCCCCCCTTCCTCCTACTTTAAGGGTGGATGCATCCACGACGGCACGTGGCAGTCGGCCATCTATGGCTTTGCTGACAGCCATAAACTTCAAAGTCTCCGCAGGAAGTTTAACCACAAACCTTTGCCTTCCGTCGGTACGAAGCTTCAACGCAGGTACGTTACAGAGTCAACTATTGAATTTTTACAATAACTTATTTTTAAAGTTGTGGTGTCAGTGGTTGTCAAAATGTTTACACAAAGTACCACCTCCAAAAATAACAGATTCTCCAAGTACCACCAATATTTCAGGTACAATTTTGCATGTAAAATGTGATTTACACACTAATTACTGTGAAAAAGTGACTTAGAGTATTTTCATGACCATAAGGCGCACTTAAAAGCAGAGGTGGGTAGTAATGCGTTACATTTACTCGAGTGACTTTAAGATACAGAATCCTATGTTGCTTCTGGTACTGTCATCAGTAGGTAAATTAGGATAAAGTGTCAAAGCGCTTTGAGTACATTGAAGATACTGATGTAATACTTCAATAAAGTACAGTACAACCAAACTGTTTTGTACCCGCTGCCTTTTTTAAAACCTTGTATGCTAGCGTACTGTAATTACCGTTAATGCTGCCGCATGTTTTAAGCTAGTTTGTTTTATCATGCCTGCGCCCAATAATACAGTGTGCCTTGTTACTGTATATCTTAAATACAGAAATGACTGAGATTGTGCCTTTTAAAACAGTGCGCCTTGTAATCATGAAAATACGGTACTCCTAATTCTACTGAAATACACAAAGCGGCTTAAATACTCTGTTTTTAGGGAATATTTAAATGATTTCAATCTCAATGTATCCTTCTAGATCAGTGGTGTCCAAACTTTTTGCAAAGGGGGCCAGATTTTGTGTGGTAAAAATGTGGGGGGCCGACCTTCGCTGACGTCCTTTACGTAGAATATAAGCAAATTTTAGCAAGCCATTCTGTGTGTCACATTTGCTTAATTTTTTTTTTTTTTAATTGATAATTTCAACAAGACTCTCGGGCTCTTGTGAAATACTGCTGCTGTGAAATTAAACCTGCTTCAAGTTGCCTCAAATTTCTCGCGTATCTTCCCTGTAATCTTGTCGTTCATGTCAGCATGTCTTGTTTGGTAATATCGCCTCACATTGAACTCTTTAAAAACAGCTACTGTCTCTTTGCAAATGAGGCAGACACAGTTGTTGCGTACTCTAGTGAAAAAATAGTCAAATTTCCAGCTATCCTTGAAGCATCGGCCGTCTCAGTCAACCTCTTTTTTTTGTTGATTGTCGCCATTTTAGAAAATTAGAAGTCAAGGGTCACACGGGGTAATATTGCTTAGAGTGCTGCTGCCTTAGTGGAGAAATGAGGAGCAGCATTTAGTGTGTAAACTACTTCATATGCTGGTAGCAGTACTGTATGTGTGCGGGCCAGACATTATTGATCTTATGACAGAGGCTGGGGGCCGGATGAAATTTGACCACGGGCCGCATTTGGCCCCCTGGCCGCACTTTGGACACGTCTGTTCTAGATGTACTCTAACCCTTCATAAAAGTGACCCAAATATTGTTTAATTTAGTAGTTATTTAAGCATTCCCAAATGTACTGAAATCTCTCATTGAACTCATTGACTGCCATTGACGTCTAGTGCGGTCAATAGGAGGAAATACTTTAAAAAGTAAATAAAAATGAACTTTAGTTGTGATTTTGAGGGCCATGACAAGGGTATTTTTTTATTCCTTATTTTATTAGCATTTATTAGTTGATAAATTTAAAATGTATATATATATATATATACATGACACCCATATTGTCATTAAAAAAAAATAATTACCAAAAACAAAAAACTAAACACAAATATAGAAGAAAAAAATCTGTACTTAATGGTTTGAAATGTACTGAAATTAAAATCAAATACAAATTGCATCTGAATAAATGTTTGAAATAAATATTCTTATGGGTTGCAACAACAAATGTACTGTACTCAATCTTTCAAAGAAAAGTTGAATCAACTCTAACATGATTGAGTTTGATTAAATTTAGTCATACCAGATCGTTTCCACCCAATGGCACTCGAACCACAGTTTGATTTTCATCATGATTTTCGATGGTGTTCATCAACCCATGCCTTCTTTTTTAGGGGCGCATTGTTCTACAGTAATGAGATCCAGCAGTACACGGTACCTTTTATGGGTTCTGATCCGTCGGTCGTCAAGAGGACACAACGCTTCCTGGTGGAGGAATATCAGGACACTCCGGTCAGTTTTTGTTAATTATAATTGTCTGATAATGACTTTTTAACTGACAAATTATATCCTGATATTGTGCTACTCCAAAAATCCGATACCACTATCAAATCGATACTGATATATTAGGTCGTGATCTTAACATATTATGGCTAATTGTATTGTGATGCCCCACTGGATGCTTTAATAATGATGATACTGTAAATGTAACAACTTCAAGATTTTCCAGATAAACATTCTGTGAAAAATAAGAACTGCTTCAACTGAAATTATGGGAAAAGTGCCTATTTTGCACCACTATACTTGTTGTTGAAATCAAAACACCAGAAACGTAGGCGATAAGTCGACATGACAGCGCCGCCATATGCATATCGGGCCAAAACCGATGTCGATATTATCCGATGTCATTTTAAAATGCATTTATCTGGTACCTGATAATATCGGTTTCCGTGCCATTCATGGTGATAAATGTCCAATTTCATTTTGACTTGGATTACTCAGATTTACTGTTTAATATGCCCTACCTGTAGCTCATTTCAGTGCAATGAACACTTGCGAACATACTGGAGCATGTTACTTTAAAGTGTAACTCCAAAAGGGAGGACAAAAAATGTGTTCTGCTCGTCGAGGCTGCGGAGATCACCGGACGAAGAATTTAAATTGACCGTACTGCATTCGTTAGAACAGTTGTCAAATGTTTTACCTTTTGAGTGAGGACATTTTCAGTCCAAACCGGCAACATGGGGTAAATCAACTCATTACGCACATTTACCTGCTTCAGGTCCAGTATGGCGCCTATGCAGGCATCGGCGGGATTGGCAATGTCATCAAGTTGATTTTTGCCGGAATAATGTTCTGGTTTTTGGTCAAGTTCAGTTTTGGACGCAACCTTCTCATTAAGGTAATGTGACAAATATTGAACTCTCATACGGAATGTTCCTGATTGTATGCTAAAGTCTGTTGTGTTTCAGCACCCAGAGTTCTTCTCCTTTGGAATGTTCTCCAAGGCTGGACCAACTCGCAAGCAGGTGAATGTGTATGGACATTGAATGAACATTCAAGTACAGTATTCTGGAATTATTTTAGTTGTAGCATGAGCTCACTTTATAAACTAGTGTTTCGCAACCTTGTTTGAGCCAATGCATATTCAAAATTTGGGGAAATATTCTTTGGTTCTTTTGCGTACATGCATTATTGATAACACTGGGTGACACCATTTTTGTTGTTTTTGGTGTGACAGATTTTAACAAATCTTTTTGGTGCAGATTTCAAAATGAATCGTTTTTTCCTCTTGTACTTGAGAACTTTTTTTCCTTTCCTATTGACATCCAAAATGAAAATTGGGCACGACTACAATGTTTAACACTATTACCATAGTTTTTGGTCTTTAGCGTCTTGTAGTCTGAAAATTATGGGATGTTTTACAAAGGATGAGGTTAGTAGTATGCATGTAGATATAGCAAAATTTAGAAAACTAAGGAGGAAAAAAAAAAACTTCCAACGGTGAAAAACGGAGATCAGCTTTTGATTCTGCTCCCAAAAGTAATAAAGCAAGTAAAAGGCATTCCTAACAAAAACCGCACCCACAAGAAAACCATATTTGTCCACTTGACTATAAGCTGTACATGCCTACAGGGTATTATGGAAAATTTACACCAAAAGGCATGCAGTTCAATTCAATTCAATTCAATAAACTATTTATCCCTTGGGAGAGTTCCCTCTGGGAAATTAGTTTCCAGTGCCCATAACAACACAGCAGCAAAGATAAAAAGTATTAGGTGCAGGATGGTAAAAAAGTGCTAGAGTAAAATGGATTTAAAAAACATGAAATTAAATTTAAAAATAAGTACAATATGCTACTAATTAAGACGTACAATAAAAGGAATAATAACACCAGGCGGACACTAGCAGAAGGACCAAGTTACAGAGGTCCTTAAGTGCTAATAGTGCATTACTGTCCCTCCCACCTAAAGTGGAGTTGTGGAGCTTGATAGCTCGTGGGACATCAGTCTGTTAGTTCAGCACCTGGGGAGGAGCAGCCTATTGCTGAACGAGCTCCTCTATGTACTGATGATAGCGTGAAGAGGGTGACTTGCATTGTTCATAATAGCCAGGAGGTTTCTCATTGATCTCCTCTCTGCCACTGACACCAGAGTGTCCAGGGTCATGCCAACCACAGAGCCCGCGTGCCTGATCAGTTTGTCCAACCTGTTGGAGTCCCTCTTAGCTATGCTACCTCCCCAGCACACCACGGCATAAAGGACACTGGCCACCACGCTCTGATAAAAAACTGCGGTCTTCAAAAACAACATAATTTTTGAATTTTGACCCAGTGTAATCCCTGCACTGGATCACAGATCTGATTTATATATTTTAGATGGAATCGTCCTCATTTCGCTTTGCTTTCTTCGGAGAGGGTTACACTGAGGGACTAGACCCCACCCAGGGGAAACCTAATGGCAAGATTTGCACTTTGGTTCAAGGACCAGGTAAGTGCATGAATACTTTATGGGACAAGAGACCATTTTTGGTCATTTAAAAAAAAAAAAAACTCAAAGACCTGGTGTCAACACATCATGTTTTGGGTAGGGGTGTCAAACGATTAAAATTTTTAATAGTTAATTACAGCTTAAAATTAATTAATCGTAATTAATCTCAATTAAGCGCAATTCAAACCATCTATAAAATATGCCATATTTTTCTGTAAATTATTGTTGGAATGGAAAGATAAGACACAAGATGGATATATACATTGAACATACGGTACATAAGTACTGTATTTCTTTATTATAACAAAAAATCAACAAGCTGGCATTACCATTATTAACATTCTGTTAAAGCGATCCATGGAAAGAAAGACTTGTAGTTCTTAAAAGATAAATGTTAGTACAAGTTATAGAAATTTTATATTAAAACCCCTCTTCGTGTTTTCGTTTTAATAAAATTTGTAACATTTTCAATCAAAAAATAAACTAGTAGCCCGCCATCGTTGATGTCAATAATTACTTACACAATGCTCATGGGTGCTGAAGCCTATAAAATCAGTCTCACCCAAGCGGCAGCAGAGGGCAGCAAAACTCTGAAAAACACAAGTACACTTTTCACTGTGCTGTCATTTTAATCTGTTTGAGCGGGGCATTTTTGCGTTAATTGCGTCGAATATTTTAACGGGATTAATTTTAAAAATTAATTACCGCTCGTTAACGCGATAATTTTGACAGCCCTAGTTTTGGGTTTTGTTGCCTACAATATTTGGGATATTGCAATAGTGTAATAAAATATTAGTATAAACAAAAATAATTTAAAATGAATCATTGCTTGCTATTGACAACAATCGACATCCAGTTCATTTAAACTGGGACAACTGACTGTTAATGTTTCATTGCCATTGTCGGCGCTGCAGGTCCAATCAGTTTTGGCTGGGAGAGGTTGGTAGCCAATGATCCCTGCGAACCTTCCTAGCCAAAATGGATTGGACCTCGAGCATCGTCATTGGCAGCCAATAAGTTAAAGGGGAAGTTCAGAATTTTTGACATGAAACTTTGAGTTAGCAGGGGTTTAATTGGTCGGTCGTATTGGTTTCAACAAATTATGTGCAGTTTGTCAGTTATTTGATAGTTTCAGGGCTCCGGAGTGGCTAAGCTAGTGCAAGTCAATGGTGCCTGCTGAGCATACCAATAAAAAAACAACATATGTGCGAATGAGAATCACCATGCAATCAATAGTGTTGGCTCTATTTTCAGGATGAAGTTATTAGAATTTACCATTGCATGTCAATAATTGTAGTACGAACAGAAACATTTGAGTGATATCACTTTTTTTTTTTTTTTTTCACCACAGACAGAGCACTCTCTATTGTGGTCGCATTACGCATCTAAAAAAAAAAAAAAGTCCTGCTTTAGAATGAAATGAATTACGGCAGTTTGATGTGACATTGTTTTGGTTGCGTATTTCGAACAATGATTTGCATTTTGAATTATTTGACTGTTACATCTGGTAATATTGTTTTTTTTATTGGCATGCTAAGCAGGCATCGTTGACTCACACCAACTTAGCCACTCTGGAGCCCTGAAACTAACAAAAAACTGACAAACTGCATGGAATTTGTTGAAATCAACTCCACCGACTAATTAAACCCCCGCTAACTTGAAGATGAACCCTAATGTTAAAAATTCAGAACTTCCCCTGTAAATGAGTGCCCTTAACATTGTTTTTCTCACTGTAGAAGCCGGTTACGTAGCCACGCCCATTGCTTTGGTGCAGGCAGCTCTGACAATCCTCAATGAGTCCACAGCCTTGCCTAAGAGGTAGGTCGCCAATCTCTAAAAATGCTGATTTACAAGTTTTAATTAAACTCTATTCCTCATTTTTTCTAGTGGAGGAGTGTACACTCCTGGTGCCGCTTTTGCCAAAACCACCCTGATCAAGCGACTCGACAAACATGGCATCAAGTTTTCTGTCATCTAGTAAGGTTTCTTGCACGACGATGGACTACAGGTTTCACGCCAAGCATTTGAAAGCATCACAGAACAACCGTAAAGTTTCAAATTTGGGAAAGCTCATTCATCATGCCAGTCTGAATGAAGCACTTTAACAGTTTGAAAGCTTTTGTAACAATTATTTTTTGCAGATTGTAACATTACTAATCAAACTCACTATTCAAAAAGGTTAGCTATTTTTGGCATGAGCTTAAGTAAAAAGTCATTGCAAAAGTCAATTTTCTTTCAACACAACAGTGGTCTAAGCACTCGCAAGACTGTTTAATGTGTGCTGTGTAGCAAATAGCAGCCTCATGTATGTGTTTATGCTTTAGTTAAATGCATGTTCTGCCAGTTTTAGGTAGATAATGCTTGGCTTGTCATTATGCTTGTAATAATGAGTGTTAAGATTGTACAAAACATTATTTCCATGAAGCTCTTGCAAAAGTTGCTTTTGTGGTCTGGAAAGACGTCCAAGCTCACGCCGGAATTGGTTTTGCATCCATATGTAAGTGGTGTGGGGGTAGTGGGTGAAGTAGGTTTTGTGAATGAGCCTCTTGGTTTGATGCATTTTGCTTTGTGTGGGCCGCCTGAATAAAGCCAACTCATCAAATAGCGGTCTCATGGCTTTTATATCATTGGATGTGAGAATCTCAGGGTTTCCCCAAGTTCTTTAAAAACCTGGCGGGCTGCCAGTCCCCCCCTATAGAATAGCGGCAGGCTTAGAAAGTGCTATAAAAGAAACTACAGGTTTTAACTGCGTCTGCCGAACAATTTAAAGTGCAATAGTGAAATCTGATGGTTGATACAGAAACACACCTATACCTAGTGTTGCCAACTGTCGCTTCAAAAACGGAATCGTCCCATATTCAGAAACAAAAGTACGCGTCCCGTATTCTTACAAGGGCTGTGCTCTGTCCCATATCATCATGAAAAAGTGTTTTATTTGTAGAGCGAATGAATACTGGTACGGTGCTTTTCAAGAATATGTAGGAGACTCATTCCCATGCCTCTCCTGCTATCTGCCCAATGAGCTGACAGAACGACAATCCCGTTCATCTCATTGGTTGAGGAGGTACTGTAGCGTGCCATGAGGAAAACTGAAGGCACCATAAGAGTGGGAGATAAGAGGTTTTAGTAAAATGAGAGTAAAAGCATGTTCAAAATGATCATTTGTTTTGTTCTCTGTGTACTTTCTTTGTATTGTGTTCTATCAATATTATTTTCATTTCCCACATCAGAGGTGGGTAGTAATGTGTAACGTTTTGAGAAAATGTACTTCTAAGAGTTTTACCACACAATACTTGAGAACATTTGTGAAGA
Source organism: Corythoichthys intestinalis (assembly GCF_030265065.1). NCBI lineage: Eukaryota > Metazoa > Chordata > Actinopteri > Syngnathiformes > Syngnathidae > Corythoichthys > Corythoichthys intestinalis. Next base: position 37,445,220 of record NC_080395.1, on the reverse strand, counting down.
AACGCTACTTTGGGCTACACTAGTCATAACATTTTTTCGATGAGAAATTATAAGATTTTTTTTTTTTGCCAGAGACCCCAACAGTGGCTCAACCAGTTTCACCACTGAGACGTCGCAATAATAATCACATGACTCCATTATACCAATCAGACTCTAGCTTGCCATTTTATGATGAGGCCGGCCTGTTTTCTCCACTTGAGGGAACTCATGCTCTTTGGACAGATAAGGCTAAAATTCTGTAGATTTTTTCTTCTCTCGAATGAATTCATCCATTATCTGCTGCTTAACCCCGGGTCGGGTCTCTGGGGCAGCAGCTTTAGCAGGGACGCCCAGACGTCCCTCTCCCCAGCCACTTCAACTAGCTCCTCTAGCGGGATCCCAAGGTGTTCCCAAAACAGGAGAGTGACATAGTTTCTCCAGCGTGTCCTGGGTCGTCCCCGTGGCCTCCCGCTGGTAGGACATGCCCGGAACACCTCAACAGAGAGGTGTCCGGGAGGCATCTGAACCAGATAGGTAGCTTGTGTTGAAATTTGCCTGGCCCAAGTTTAGCAAATGTACCACTTCCAAAATCACCCCGTGCTGAGTTAGAGTAAAAAAATAAAAATAAAAAAAATTTGTTGTAACTCCAGTTATTTCATATGCCTCCTGAAGGAGAAACGATATCGTCTTCGCACACACCATATAATTGTCTGCATTAGTCTAACACATAGTCTAACACATACATATGGTACAGGTTTTCGTAGGCACCGTCTAACTGTTTGCATTAGTCTAACACACGTAATATAATTAATCAGGAAATAGTATCATTTTCATATTTACGGTAGGACTACACTACTAATATAAAATAAATAGCACACCATAGTTTAATGAGAAGAAATAGAAGAGATACACAATGCCGTCTTATCACAAGAGTGACGCACCAACTCGGGTAATCTGCTCTCCCAGCAAACTCCAAGGACAAAGCGCTTTGTCCTAAAACAAGTACAACCAGCCTGGGCAGCAAAGTTGATAGCGGGCGTCCCAATCCGCGCACGAACCTAAGCCGCCCAAAACCGGCCACAGCGGGGGCGGCCCAAAAGCAACGCCCAGAAACTCCTTCGACAAGACCCGCGTCAGCAAAGACTTCAAAAAGACTGGACACTGAGATAAGACAGATTTCTTCTGCTCGGAAACATGTAGCCTTGTTTTGGATCCAGAATTGTCCCTCCGTCGTCTGTTTTTGCCTTGTTTTTTACCATTGTCGACGAATAAATTGTCAACCTGTTTTCGGCGAGTGTTCTTCAAGCTTTTGAAACATGGAGTCAGTGTGCAAAGGGTTAACACAGGAACGCGCGGAGTTTGGCTTCCTCCTGGCCTGGCTCTTCGGGGGCGTCGAGCGGCGGAGCACATTTCCGTTCTGTTGCCGGCCTCCCCCGTGGGGTTTGGGCTGGGAGGACTAAATTCCTTCAGTTGGTGACCCTGACGTCTAGTGACAGGACCACTTGGGGTGGATGTTTGATGTTTTTCCACTTTGTGCATTATAGTGAAAGCACAGAGCTAACCTACCTAATGCCAGAAGCAAGACATGTGACTTGAGAGAAACATTAAAATACAAATATTTATTTATAAAAATAGTACATTTCTTATAGAAACGGGCAGTGAACCCTTAAATTGTCATCGTCATATTCATTTACAAACAATACTTTCCCTAGGCAAATCTGTGCTTCAGCTCATAATGAACCTTCGGTCGCTTGATTGAGAAGCTGATGAGAGTAGATGACATCCTGATAATGGTATTTTTCAGCTATGCTCATGATGGCGTCATGGCATCGGATTCTACTCAGAATTTGTAGCACTTCAACCACGGCAAGCCTGAAATCAGGGATTGCATTAATAAATTTCCCAATGATATTTCACTAAACCTTCAATACCTTGTGTCTGGAGCTTCGGGAGGATGCTGTTTACAAATGTTATGAGCCTTCTGTACGAGATGGTTTTTGAAAGACTGGAGCTGAGGCAAACATCCATTCTCTCCTCCGAACCAACTGGTTGGCAAACTATCAGCAATCTTAAACACAGACATCACAGTGCGATTTTAGACCCATATAAAGTGGAAAACCAACTTTTTATATATAATTTTTGGAATATAAGGCACATCTGACTAAGCCGCACCCACCAATTTTTCACACACACACACAAAAAAAAAATCGAATCGCTATTTTGATACTTTGTATCCCAAAAGGTTAAAATCAGGCTGTATACCCTTTTGCATGCAAGAAGTTCATTGTCGGACAGCATCTGGCTGCACATCGTGACCATCAAATACCGGCAGAGCAACTTGTCCAACATCAATTCTTTCAGCGTAGATTCAGGCAGCAGCAGATCCCATTTCCCCATGTTTCCAAGCAACTAATAAAGCAAAAAACAGTAATGAAACACACTTGTGAGAAATAATAGAAAATATGTATACAGTATGTAAAGTAGCATTATAATACCTTAATGGCCATCCAGAACTGTTGGTTCCTAAACCGACTCTGAGGAGACAAACTGTCTTCCAAGACCCTAAAAAGTCGTGATGAAACAGAAGTAATGTTAATGATAATGTAATGATCTAAAACATGGGTTTCAAACTGAAGGCTCACATTTTTATGGCCCGCAACATTAAATCATGTGCATTGATATTTTTTCTTGCAAGAATACAACTGAACTGAAAATTAGCGATGTCCCGATCTGGTCACGTGAGCAGAAATCGGGCCGATCGCGCCATTTTTCAGAGGATTGGAATCAGTTGAAAAGGATTGAATTTTTAATTTTTTTCCTGCTTCATGCTCATACAGTGCTACAGCCTCTCACCCTCCCTCCTGCTTAGCAGTGCGGCCAAACTGTCCAGCTTGCATTTAGTACTTAAAGTTAACGATGATTGACAGGTTTTTAGCTTTGTTCTTGCCAGGGAACCTTAGAAGCTCTACGGGCAAAAGCACAAATCCGTCAATCATTGTTAAATTTGCGTAAGTGTGCTGTGGCAACTCATTGTGTGAGCGTAAAAGAGTGAGTGGATTTGAGTGGAGTCACTCATTGAAGCATTTAAGAAAGACAAGCATTTTTCTATGTTATTCTTGTATAAAAAAATAATTCACATTAACAGGCGGCATGCTGGGACAGTAACATGTTTGGAAACTTTGTTAAAAAAAAAAAATTACTATTGGATTGGGACTTGGTATTGGCAGATTCTCAAAGTCACGTTACTCGGACGCAAAATATGCAATCGGGACAGCCCTATAAAAAAATAGGGGTGTGACAAAATATCGAAATGGTGATATACCGTGATACTTTGTATCCCAAAAGGTTATCGATATGCTCCTGCCAAGAATCGAGATATCATTTTGAAAAGGTGTCAATGTCTAAAAAAAGAAGAAAAAAAAAAAACCATAAATGAACCAACAAGTTGCTACCAAAATAGTGTCTCAGTTAACTAAGGCTGCATTGACGGTCCTTGACGCCCAATCCATATAGACTGGGAATGTTCGTTCATTCGAAACCAGAGCATTCACAGTCATTCTGTCCGATTTTCAGGGCATTTACAGGTCACTTGCTGTTCATTTTAGGGCATTTACAGGTAATTTTCTGTTGAGTTTAAGTCACTGCCTATTTGGATGATTCCCAGGTCATTTCCTGTTCTGTAACTCTAACTAAACAGGGAGAGACCCATAAAATGCCCCAAAAGCAACAGGAAGTAACTGAAAATCAAGTAAATGACCTTAAATGGCCCAAAATTACCTCATTGCCTGGCATTGGCTGCCACTGCCGGTCATAGACGTTTGTTCATTCGCTGTCACCCTACCACTTCAAACGGATTGGACGTCTACTAGTGATAAACTAATTCACAGCAAAAGCTTATTTTTCTGTTTATTAGTTGTTAGTAGAATATCCAAGAATGATTTCCTGACCAATGTATCGATAATCGTTGCATCGCCATATTGTCAGATCGTTATCATGAGCTTTGTATCGCAAATCGTATCGTATTGTGAGGTACCAAGAGGTTCCCACTCCTAATAAAAAACATTAAAAAATTGTTCTAAAGAGGATTTGGATCATTTTTTGCATCAACGTCTCTATAAAATGAATCGACTCTCAAAACAGTAGATTGATTTGATAATTGATAACTTGCCACTAAGTCGAATAATTATAGGAACACTAATGGGCAGACATAACAGCCCTCCGAAGGAAACCATAACTGCGATGTGGCCCGCGACAAAAAGGAGTTTGACACCTCTGATACAAAATAGAGAGGTAATCTGGTGTAGAACTGACTTTTTTGGGTAAAGTGGGATGAAGACATCTTCATCTACACAGCTTCTCAGTCTGTCGATCACAGCCTTGATAAGTGCCTGTGGACATGAATGCACATAAAAAACACAGTTCCAGTGGTGCGACTCTGAACTATCACAAAATAAACAGTATGTTTCATATCATTCTTACCATAACGGGCTTACTCTGCTCTCTTTCAAAGATTGAATAGTCCTCCCTCAACCGCTGACAAAGCTCAGTTAAACAGGCTGACTGACGGAGAGACATGGGGTCCCAAACTAGCTCCACAAATGCTGAATACAGAAGTGGATAAAAATGGGAAGATTAGAGGAAGGACTAAATATTTTTTCCCCAAATCAGTACATCTGCTACCTGTTGTTTTGGGTACGACTGTCCTTTCGATGACATTTGAAAGCATCTCTCTATCTAGGTGCTCCAACTCCTCGTGACCGTGGCCGTGACAAAATGTCTCAACTGCAGGAAACCACGGGAGCTTTTCAAAGTCCGTGCTGGCGTCCTTCACAAACACAGTAAATTATCCAAAAGCTACTGATCAAGTGTAATAATGTGTTTTGAATAAACAGTAGAAGCACCTTTAGAGGGTTCCACGCAAGCAGCTGATGCCGTATGATGGGGCTTAGCAATTTGGGAAGACAAAGAGAGATGTAGGCCGTGTGGTAAGAATCTGTATAGAAGCTTCTCCATTCCTCGAAGTGGGACAAAATCTTTTTAACATCGTGAAAGTCATCGTGAACGTCAGAGAAGACCTCCTTGGACTTCAATAGGATGGCAGCTAAAGTGGGTTCACATACAAAAATATGTTTGTATCGGTTTCTTCTTTAAAAAAAAAAAAAAAAAAAAAAGAATAAATAAATTTTGGTTTTCTCCCCACCAGTCTCATTCTTGAGATGTTCCTCATCCTCACTGGAATGCGTTGTGTCTTCGGGTATATCACACTCTGCCGTTGCTTTATCGATGTTTCCTGCCACACTGCATTATGAGAATTATATTACACAATACAGTTCAGGTTTCAACAACAAAAAAAAGAAAATGTCCTAGTCTTGCTAACTTAAGATTTTAAGTAAACATAACTCAAATTCTTAAACTATGAAGTACTACAACAAGCATTTTAAAAATTATGCCGAACATTATTTTTGACACGCAAAAAAAGTGACAGAAAAGGCTTGATGATAAAAGTATATCCGATTTAGTACTCCTTCCTAAGCTACCGTCAGGACACCAACTAAAGATCTCCACACAAGTTGTCAGTTGATCAGGTTTTTAGGCCGTACTTACATTTCTGAGAAAACTGAAATTATAAATTGAGCACTTAGCATTAGGGCTGTCAGCCGCGGAGTTTAGCTCAGGACATGTTCCGCTGCCGTGGGTTTGAATTATTATATGTCCGATTAAGATGAACTCCAAATGACATAAAATGTTGCGTTCAAAGTACTTAACCAACGTCCAGTTTACTTTAAATGTTGAGTTTTAATTGTTCACTTTAGTTTCACATCAAAACCTGAAAGTATAATTGAAATTTTTTGACTTGAAATTTCAACTTGTGTCAACTTTTTTGTGTAACAGATAGGGTTGTTCCGATCATGTTTTTTTGCTCCCGATCCGATCCCGATCGTTTTAGTTTGAGTATCTGCCGATCCCGATATTTCCCGATCCGATTGCTTTTTTTTGGGTCCCGATTCAATTCCAATCATTCCCGATAATTTTTCCCGATCATATACATTTTGGCAATGCATTAAGAAAAAAATGAATAAAACTCGGACGAATATATACATTCAAGATACAGTACATAAGTACTGTATTTGTTTATTATGACAATAAATCCTCAAGATGCCATTTACATTATTAACATTCTTTCTGTGAGAGGGATCCACGGATAGAAAGACTTGTAATTCTTAAAGGATAAATGTGACTTTGTATATTGTGACTAAATATTGCCATCTAGTGTATTTGTTGAGCTTTCAGTAAATGATACTGTAGCCATTTAACTGTTCTGCCCAAATGTATGATGGGAAGTGGAACCATGACTGTGCGTAGTGGCACCAATTGATATATCTTCTCTGCGTTGGGAAATAAGATAGGGTGTTAAAAAAAAAAAAAAAACTACTACCTTTCTTCCCCACATTCCTTCCCACGATATCTCTAATTGTTGAGAGTGTTTTTAAGGCTTTAGCCACCTAAAAAAAGGCTCCAAAGACTGCCAAAATTCACTCTACTCATTCTACGCTGCCTTTTAGCTCTATATATAGGTAAAACGGCGCCATTATAGATTGCACGCGACAATGCGTGAGTGAGTCGTACAGCGCATGCGTTAATTGCATTAAATATTTTAACGTGATTAATTTTTGAAAAAATTAATTACCGTCATTAACGCGATAAATTTGATAGCCCTACTTTAAGCCAAAACTAAAGACTCTGGATGAGTGTAAGACATTTTGTCTGTAATGTTAAATACAATTAGAAAACGATTTAATTTAAAAAAAATATATATATATATATATATATATATATTTTAAAAAGGCATGTCCGATATTTTTTTTGCCGATTCCGATACTTTGAAAATGACGTGATCGGACCCGATCGATTAATGTATCATGTTTCAGAACAACTGAATTAAGCAAATTTAACCCACCTCTGAGAGTCTGCACCATTGGTAGAGTTGTCTATGGCTGAGATGAAACAGAAGGCAATAAAAAGTGGATAGTGATGTCTATGTCAATGGATATTAATATACACTGTTGGCCAAAAGTATTGGCATCCCTGCAATTCTGTCAAATAATGCTCAATTTCTCCCAGAAAATGATTGCAATTACAAGTGCTTTGGTAGTAATATCGTGAAAAAACACAAAAGAGAATGAATTTTTTTTTTTTTCCTATCATTATAATTTTACATAACACTCCACAAATAGGCCGGACAAAAGTATTGGCACCCTCAACCTAATACCTGGTAGCACAACCTTTTGATAAAATAACTGCGAACAACCGCTTCCGGTAGCTCTGCTGGAATTTTAGGCCATTCCTCTTTGGCCAACTGCTCTGCAACAGTCTCTGAGATTTGAAGGGTGCCTTCTCCAATCTGCCATTTTCAGATCTCTACACATGTGTTCAATGGGATTAAGGTATGGACTCATTGCTGGCCACTTTAGAAGTCTCCAGTGCTTTCTCCCAAACCATATTCTAGTGCTTTTTAAAGTGTGTTTTTTGGTCATTGTCCTGCTGGAAGCCCCATGACCTCTGAGGGAGACCCGGCTCTCTCACACTGGGCCCTACATTATGCTAAAGGTCGCCAGTGCTGTCTCTCAAACAATTTTCTAGTGCTTTTTTAAGTGTGTTTTGGGTCATTGTCCTGCTGGAAGACCCATGACCTCTGAGGGAGACCCGGCTTTCTCACACTGGGCCCTACATTATGCTGCAGAATTTGTTAGTAGCCTTCAGACCTCACAATGCCATGCACACGGTCAAGCAGTGCTCAATGTGGTACACACAAGGACACGGGACAGAGGTTGAGTCAACTTTAATCCATTTTAACTAGCTGCAAGTGTGATTTAGGTATTGCCACCACCTGTTGTGTGCCACAGATAAGTAAAAGGTGCTGTTCATTACACAAATTAGAGAAGCATCACATGATTTTTCAAAGGGTGGCAATACTTTTGTCCGGCCCATTTTTGTAGTTTTGCGTAAAATAATGATTTAATCTTTTTCCATTTTCTTTTGTCTTTTTTCATTGCAAGCAAAATATATGAAGATATAAAGCATTTGTAATCGCAATCATTTTCTGGGAGAAATTGAGCATTATCTGACAGAATTGCAGGGATGCAAATACTTTTGGCCAGCAGTGTAGCTCGATGGTATTGGAAAATAATGAAACTCACAGTTTAGCTGCTGCAGGTGCTGGGCATGCTCCTGGATCTTCTTTCTTCTCTGCGCACACAGCACCTCCATATGGCTGGAAAATAAAGTGTGCAGCTCCACCTCCAATGAATTGATTTCGACAATCTGAAGTCAAAAACAGCCTTGAGTAAGATAAATGCTGAAAACATAGTGAACGAACAAATTTGTCTATACATTACGGGTGTGACAAAATATCAAATCGATATCTTGATACTTTTGTATCCCTAAAGGTTATTGATACGCTCCTGCCAAGACTCGATATATCGTTGGGGTGCTTACAGTACACTTTTTGTTCATTTTAGGGCATTTGCAGGTCACTTTCTGTTAAGTTCTAGTCACTGCCTTTTTTTTTTTTTTTTTTGGGGGGGGGGGGGGGGGGGGCGTGGGTGGTTGTTCTTTGGTCAGTTTCTTTTCTGTAACCCAAAATAAACTGGAAGTGACTAAAAATCAACAGCAAATGACCGAAATGCGCCCAAATTAAACTCATTGGTTGCCATTGACTGGCATAGACGTCCAACCCATTTGAAGTTGGATTCGCTGCCACCCTCCCGGCTCAAACGGATTGGGCGTCTACCAGTGATAAACTCAATCCAATTCACATCCAAAGGATGAAAATAGCTTGTTTTTCTGTTTATTAGTTGTTTTGTAGAATATCCTAGAATGATTTCCTGATCAATGTCTCGATGAATCGTCGTATCGTGAGATCATCGTTATCGTGAGCTTTGTAGCGCAAATTGTATCGTATCGTGAGCTACTATACAAATAAAAAAATCCATCTTTACCTTCTCTCGCAGACACTCCACCAGGTTGTGGGCAAAGAGTGTCATATCTCTGTAAAACTTGAGCTGTTTCTCTGACGAGCTTTCCTCCAGAGATTCCACTGATGTTTTAGCACTTTCGGCATCTCCCTCCATCCGACTCAACTGGGCCCTCCTCGCACTGTGCACTTCTTTTAGTGAGTCCAGTCTGTAGACAATGAACAGCACATGAATCGAATAGCACTGTTTGCCATTGAGGGCAGAATACATTTAAAGGATATCAACTAGGGGTGTGACAAAATATCAAAATGGTGATATATCTTGATACTTTGTATCCCAAAAGGTTATCGATATGCACCTGCCAAGAATTGAGATATACCCTAATTTTCGCACTATGAGGCGCACCTGACTATATGCCGCAGCCCACCAAATCTGGCACGAAAACGGCATTTGTTCGTAGATAAGCCGCAGCTGTCCTCACTGTATCATGGGATATTTACACCAAACGATATTAACCGGTACAACCTTATTTGACAGCGGCATCATACGACCAAGTGTCATAAGACCAAATGAACCATCATTAAACTTTGAACCAATTAGTGAAAAGCTTTATTGCTTCAAGAAGCTTCATTTGGCCATCACTGCTCCCTTGGGGGAGACCGTCAACCTCTGCTGCCACCTGCTGTTGACATCCAACATGCCTCTTAGCATGCATTGCAGCGCTACAGATGTAAATAACAATCAAAAATCATGTTCTGTGCTAAATATTTCTTCAGTTACTGTTCCAATTGTTTCATCAATTGCTCGTTATGGTATTTGCTAATACTTTATTTGGCAGTGGTGCCAAGACTGTCATTGCACAATCATAATTATGACAGGTCTCTGTCCTGAGAATTCATGAATGCTTGTAACAGATGTCATTAAGTGTTATCCGGCAAATGATCTCACTTTTGAATGGATGCAAAAGATCCAAGATGGACAAAAGTTGAGTTAGTGACATAATTTACCAAATGACACTTAATGACATAAGCATTCAGTAATGTCAATGACAGTGTCATGTCATAATTTTGATGATCTTATGACAGGTTTATGACACCGCTGTCAAATAAAGTGTTACCTAAAAAAAAAAAATCAACAAATAAGCCACACTAGACTATAAGCCACAGGTATCAAAATGAAGGAAAAAAGTAGCGGTTTATAATCCGAAAATTACGGTACCTAGTTTTTAAAAAGGGTCAATGTTTAAAAAAAAAAAAAAAAAAAAAAAAAAAAGGGAACCAACAAGTGGCTATCAAAATCTTCAACTATAATAGTGTCTCAGTTAACTCTATGGCTGCCATTACTGGCGCTCGACGCCCAATCCATTTAGACTGGGAGGGTCGAACGAATGTTCATTCGTTCGAAACCAGAGCATTCACAGTCACTCTGATTTTCAGGCCATTTACAAGTCAATTTCTGTTCATTTTAGTGCATTTACAGGTTGCTTCCTGTTGATTTTGAGTCGCTGCCTATTAATTTGGGAGATTCCTGGGCCACTTCCTGTTCCGTAACCCAAAATCAACAGGAAGTGACTCATAAAATGACCTGAAATCAACACAAAGTGACTAGAAATCAATAAAGTAAGTATCTGAAATGCCCCCAAATTACCTAGTTGCCTAGCGTTGGCTGCCACTGATGGCCATAGACATTCAATCCGTTTGAAGTGGGAGGGTGGCAGCGAATGAATTCATTCATTCGCTGCCACCCTCCCAGTTCAAATGGATTGGATGTCTACTAGTGGTAAACTCATTCCAATTCACAAAAGAAGCTTGTTTTTTTGTTTATTAGTCGTTTTGTAGAATATCTTAGGTTGATTTCCTGACCAATGTATCGATAATCATTGTATCGCCATATCGTGAGAACATCGTTATCGTAAGCTTTGTATCGCAAATTGTATCGTATAGTGACGTACCAAGAGGTTCCCATTCCTAATATCAACAGTGAACCTACTTTCCGGCAATTCTCCTCTTCACCATTGAAACAGTAACAGAGGGGAGTGTTTTGGGGATCTTGTGTCCTGTTGATTTCTTCTTTTGTCTTTGACGTTCATCATCCTGGAAGCTACATCTGCTGGACTCACTGCCAGATGGGCTCTGAGTCCACAAAGAAACAAGAAAAAGGTACTCAATATACCATTGTATGTACATTTTAGCAAAATAGATTAAGCATACACTTTTACCTGTACACCAGGTGGTCTCTTGACTCCTTTCCCAATTTGCGTCTCCTCCCAAAGCTCCTGCTCCTCCTCGTCACTCCCTGACCAACTACCAACACTTCCTCCTAAAACACAAACGTCACTCACTTTAAATAAACCCATTGCATACTGCCAAATTTAATGAGTTTTTTTGTTTAGTTTTTTAACAACTCGTTTTTGGCCAAGTGACTGTTTTTGGTCATTTAATAAAATAACCGTGTTAAGACCTAATATCCACATTCGTTGACATCCATTTTGGGTCAAAAATGTATCTAAATATACAGTAAACTACTATTGGGTGGCAAAAGGGCTAAAGTAATAAAAGTCATGAGGTCCTCTAACTTTAAATCCTGCTTTGGAATCAAAACCGATTGGTCAAATTTTCAATGAAACGGTATTTGGTTTTTGTTAACAACCGATTACTGAAAAACTGCATATTTTCAATGACAATGTTTGTGCAAAATATGGAAATTCATACATTATCTAAGCTCTGTTGACCTGATATTGCTGATAAGACAAATTGTAGTAGTACCAAGAAACCTTAAGGTGTTTCAATTTTTAACTACGTGTATACAAAGTTAATTTGTTACCTTAATAATGTAAGTCATATTTTGATAATTAAGAAAAAAGTCTGTATGCTGGTTAGATTTGTTTCATGCTTAAATGTAGTGCCTACTCTACCAAATATAGTAATACTTTGAATTTGGCTGTTTAGACAGTGGTCTGCTCTCATTAGAGTAGTCCTCTAGTTATTCAACTTTTTCCCCCTTTTTTAATACATATAATTTAATTTTTTTTTATAGAATAAATATAATTATACATTAATAAAATGTCAATAAAAAATAAAATTAACACATTTAGGATGGAAACAAATACATTTTGGTTGTTGACACAATAACAAACCCACAAAAAGTTTTTTTTCCATAGTATTTAAACGAGTGCCCTATAAAGGGTTAAAATGGGTAATACTTTAACTTTTCCATACCAAGTTTCTCCGCAATCCTCTCCTTGACGCTTTTCAATCTGGGGGCAAACTCAATTCTTTTTTCGTGATCGTCTTCATCGTCATCTTCTTCGTCATCCCTGTCTTCAACATTGTCATCCATTTCTTCCTTGTGGTAGCGTTCTGGGGTGCTACTTGAGGAGTTTTGGCCATCTTTGTCCAAGGGGATGAACTCTTTCTGGGCTCGAGTGTTGCGGCGCTGCCTCTTGGCTGCTTCGATCGCTCTGGCATTAGGAATAATGACTGAAACAAAAGTAGATAATTATGACACAATCTCAGCATTTGCTCCAAATATCAGTTCTTCACAACAAAACCCTACTTTGTTTAACAGCAGAGTAGCTGCATTTTGAACTAACAGAAGAGGAACTGCTAGCTCCTTCATCATCATCGGTTTCATCATTTACCACCTCCTCATCATTGTCATCACTTTGTTGAGAACTATTTGGTGATGATGGGTTGTCGTTATCCTGCTTTGGAGAGTCAGATGCCAGTGCACTTTCTGGTTCTGGAAAAAGGAGACCAAAAAACTCATTTTTATTCAAGGTATTCAAGTTTTCGTCTTCTTTTACAAACTACCACAACACAGACTCTGGGACTACTACACATATACCTTGGCTGGCTGTGAATGAGTTTATTTATTTTTAACCAGCTGCTACTGGACAAAATGTCATGTCCAAATACAGAGATGTCGCGTCCCATTATGCAAACCAGGCAATTGCCTAGGGCCCCCAGCCAGCAGGGGCCCCCAGAGGGTCAACAGATTTAGCACACGCAGCTTTACTGCAGTGCCAGTGAAAGCCTTGTGTCTGAGTTCCCTGAAGGGGCCCCTTCACTCACTCTACACTCCCCCCCCTCACGTGACCCAGAGTGAAAGTGAGCGGTGATTTGGCTTTTTTTAAATTGGCGTATATCCAAAATGAAGAGAAGTTATCCTTCTGGAAGCGACAAAAGAAAGAAAGAAAAAGCAGTAGAGGAGAACAGGAAGCATGACAGCGGTGCGTGTATTATGTTACTGTAGTTTTATGTCCTAATGTAGTAGAAGCCGGGCACTTTGAGTGTCCTAATAAGCGCTCTATGAGACCAAGGCGTTATTATACTTTTATTAAATATACTATTGCTCCAAGTCCAGCTGTCCCCCTTACTTGCACACGCTTGAAGGGCCCCATGTTGCTTGTTGCCTGGGGCCCCCGGGGACCCTTGCTACACCTTTGTCCACATATGTGGATGCCAAATCTGAATTATAATTATATATATATTTTTTTTTTAAGCTATCATTTTTATATTTTTTAATGAATTTAAAAAAAATCTTATAAATATATATAACAACAACATTAATATAACTAAAGTAATAATAAATAATAAATAAAAACAAATATACTGTACTTTGGTTGCGGTTTAAATATTTTATGTTATTTTTTTATATTATTTGACTCACTGCCTGCAATTGAAAAGTACAGTGGTATCTGTACTTACAAACGTCTCTAAATACAGAATTTTCAGGTTAAGACACGCCTCAATGGGAAAATATTGCCTCTTGTTACCAAAGAAATTTCAGAATACGGAAGGCGAAAATACAGAATGGCTGGTACTTGCAGCTCCCAGTTTACTGAACGTAACATATTTATAAATGCTCTGCCATTGGCAATTGCCTAGCATTCCTGGAATCCAATTGGCTAAGACGGTATGTGTGTAACCCAGCGTCCTCTTCATTTGCCCCTCATGTTCCAACAGCGTTACATGAGTGTATTAACTTTTATTCTTTACTTTATTCTTGGTTTTTTACATGATGTATAACTCTGATTTTATGTTTATTGAGCAACAATATAATTGTAACATGTATTTGTGACATGTTTTGATGCATTTTTTATGCATTATAAAAGATTTTTTTTACTTTTGGGGGGCTTGGAACAGATTAGGGCATTTACCTGAAAAACCCATCTTTACTTAAAGAATTTTCAGGTTACGAAACTACACCCAGGACCAATTAATTTCGCAAGTACAGGTACCACTGATTGACATCCAATTCACCTATACTGGGAGGATTAACTGTGAATGCTTATATTTTAGTGACGGCACTAGATGTTCATTCCATTTTTACTGCTGTCTGCCCCTCTTCTAGGCAAAAAAGGTTTGGACGTCTAGTGCTGTCAATGGCAGCCGATGAGTTAATGAGTGTCCTATAAATGGCTACACTTGAGTTAATTACCAGTGTTGTTGCTGTTCTTGTCAGATGACCCTTCCCTTTTCCGTACTTGGAACAAAACTGTTTTATCAGCAGACTTCTTGAGTTTAAACTCGGGTTCCAGAGCTGAAAGAACAAGAAGATATTCAGTGACTAGGAACATTGATGAACCGACTTCACTGAAATCTACCACGTTTACTGAAGATATATTTACATTCTTTGTCGTCCGAGAAACTAAGAACGTTGCTGGTTTTCTTCTTGATGCCATCGTTGTCTTTCGTATCTTCGTTGTCTGTCGTCAGTTCGGGTATCTCTTCATCGCCCCCGTCACCAACATCCACCTTCGATGTAGTCGTTTCCCGCTTTGAACTGCACGATATTCCACGGGAGTGACCTACTCTGGATAGCTTATTTGCCACCACCCCGGGCTTCTCTGACGGGGTTCCATTGGCATTGATCACCGGCGTATCCTCCTCTTCGCTAGAGTCACCTTTTCTCTGTCGAAAATTTCTCCTGGGCTTCTTGTTAAACATTTTAAATCCCTGCACTTGACAGATAAACGTCAAAATTTCGGAGAAGACGCAAATCGAGGTACGTCGCGTCGAAAAACGTTTATAATTGTCGTAAAAATACCGGAAATTTACCTTCGTGCATCATGGGATATGTAGTTGAACGCATCAGCACGTTTCTCCAGACATATGGAGTGTGTGTCTGACTCTGACATGCCCAGGGGTGAAAGTGGTTAGAATTTGTTGCCGGAACTCCCCGAAGTGAAGGTCACCACGGAGCCAGAAATTTTATTTATTTATTTATGTTTTTTTTTTTGGGGGGGGGGGGGGGGGGGTCAAAACTAATGAAATACAATGAAAACTTTTTTGGTTGGGGGGGTGTAAAAACTACTGAAATGCAAAGAAAACTGTTTTGGTCAGTTATTTCTATAACACATACAAACACTGATTTTCATTCAAAATTGTATTTTTTTCAATGATTTGCAAAATAAAAGTTAACAAAAACAGCTATAACCCCATCCTCCATCTCCTAATTTCTATTTTCCCCTCATTTCCTCACATACTACATGCCAAATCTCAATTTTAACTACTTAAGAACATAAGATGTATATTTAAATGGAAGAAAATGTAAACATTTACTTTTTTGTGTTTTTTAATAATAAAGATATAAGTAACATACATTCAGAAAAAATAAGTACAAATGACTTATATTATGCAGAGTGAAATGGAATATACTTTGAATGATTGCACAAACATTTACTTTTTTAAATCGTAAGGAAATGAATAGGTAGCCTAACACAAATTAACAAATATAAATCCAAAGTGCACCTTGACAACTAAGATGTTCTGAACCTCCCCATCAGAGCAAATAAAACAAAATATGATAAATAAGCCACCTTAGCTCTTTGCTTGCTCTTAAAGATTTGATCCATTTTCTGTTGCATTGCCCTTTTTTTTTTTTTTTTTTTTTTGCTGTTTCAGAAAAATTGCACATCTGAACCAATCAGCGCTAACTATCTCTGGTGATCACATGTCAGTATGTCAGCCAATTGAACGGATAAATGAGTCCAGGCGTTTTGTTTTGCTGCGTGGATTCGTCAGACTCAGATAACTGCAACAGCTGGGGAAACCTCCATGCCGTCCGTAGAATAAAATAAATAATAAATATCGGTGGAAACGGATTACCCTACACAGCACTTTATTATGCTTGTTGTTAACACTTCTGTATGTAAATTTTATGTTGGTAGATTATTTTCTTCTTGGAGATGAAATGCATGTGTGGCAGCTTTGTATTTGTCTTTTTTTACATAGCGTTTTGACAGTTGCCGTCATATTTTCAGACTCAAAGCACCGTATACCGGAACAGCGTTCCAGCCCTGAATCTTATACCGGAACTGCGTTCCTGACCGTTCCCGCTCACTTTCAACCTTGGACATGCCCTGTCAACTAGATACACCGACAAGTACAGGACTACTTAATTCATCCACAACTTCCACAAGGGAAGTTATTTCACTTTTATTATCTGTTAATGCAAGTCAATGGCTTTAACTTAATTAAGTGACAACCATGTACAGTATATAGTGCTGGGCATTTTGGAGCAAAAGTCATATCCAGATATATTTAGGCTAAATATGATATATATCCGGGTATATTCCTTACAAAGTGAAAGCAAATGTTCAGTTTAAGTCCAAACCAAATATGAAAAATGATCATTTCAAATAATAAAATTTAAACATAAAAACTGTATAACAACAGGAGTACCTTAGTTGAAATTAAAACTCCGAAAGGTGTACATTTCAATTCATGGGTGGCCGATGTTTTTTTCGACCAAAAATTTGATTTACGATTTTCCAGACCCCCCCACCCCTGTTTTTAAAGATGAAAATACACAGTTTTGAGATAATTCACCATCCAGAAAATGTTTCAAAACATCATTTGACCGCAGAAACAAAATCAAAAGACAGAGAATGCTCAAAACAAGTTACAAAAATATTTTAAAATATTGAACAAAAGTAATATAAATTAGGGGTGAACGATAATGGAAAAAACTGACATTGCAACTTTTTGGGGGTTTGCGATATATTGCGATGTATATTGCAATATCAAAACAAGTAGAATTTTCACCTGATGACTTGAATAGTTCAGTTTGGGAAGATACTGTATTGCAATCAGCAGATTGGGCAGCTGATTAGATTGTTTTCCCCCTTATTTTTCTCTTCCTTTATCCTTGTATTCTTAATTTTTTTTGTTTATTTCAATAATTTATCATTTTCATCTTGATAAAAATGTTATCTTAGTTCATGTAAATTTTTTATTGTTGCATTTTAGATTTAAGGTGCTTCAATCATGTACTGTAATTACATTGTATTGTATAATAGCTATTAATAATAATAATTATAAAATCGTACATCCTGCATTAGGACTATTGCACATGCGCACATTGTGATGGCGATATTTAAACGATATATCGTGCAGGCATAATGGCGTACCGCACATGCTATTTTTAGACCGTGACGTCGCATCGTAAAGCGGAAGTAAAGCAATAGAGGGACATTATAGACCCCCCTTCCCATAGAAACAATATTAATTCTGCTACTTTTCTCCGGTAATCTTTCAAAAACGAACATGCCGATCACACATTGCTTTTTTGGAACATGTAGAAACGACTCTAGACATTACGACATATGAAGGATGTTTCTTCATACGTTTCCCGAAACCAAAACTCGGAGGAAAAAATGTGAAGAATTAATCAACTTGCGCGGACGTTTTAACGCCAGCTAGGTGAAGCCAGGGTGAAGCCATTCGCATTTCATATGCAGTAAATATTTTGTTGGGTTGGTACGGTCTTTCAGAGGACAAAGAGGTAAGCCATTTTGATATTTTTAACTTATTCTTTAGCGTGACCTTGTGCCGTGCTGCTTCTGTCCGACAATGAATGACCTGAAAAGAAATAACTTTAGTAAGGGGGAAGTGTAAATAAATTATACAATTAAGATTTGTTATCAATGAAAAAATTCAAAGTGTTCGTTGGCTGTCACTGACTAGCATTTGCGATCGCTACACAAAACTAACTAAATTACCCCCAAGAACGGTCAGAGACGTATGACAAGCAGAGGATATAATATATAAGAAAGACAGGGCTGGTGGTAAAGGATAGCTTGTTGAAAGTATCGATAAAAAAGCTAAGGCTATGCTTAGGATCGGCTCGTTTTTTTTTTAATCTTTTTCAGCCCTCGACACTCAAGCCATCTCTTTAACTGAACATTTTTATGTTCTTCCACATCTTTGCCAGTGAATTTGGCACCAGGGACATAATTTTCGGAGTGAATTGGTAGGTTTAGCTCTGTAAACATCTTCTTTGTACACAATTTCCATTCATTACCTATTAGGGACAAACGGTTCCGTGTCCCCCCTTACCAACAGTAGCTAACGTCATGAATATCAATGAACGGATGTGACGTGTTGCTTGCGGTACGTCATTACAAATAAAATTTAATAAAATATTTTCCGCTATCCCCTAGTTTGTATGCAGCCCCCAAATATTGTATATTATTATTGTACTGTTATCTCCAAATAGAAACACAGCCTTTATCATGGGGTAATTAAACAAAGTTAATCATCTTGAAATATTGCGCCACATCCAATATGGCGGCGATGTCAACGTACAATTCCGTAACCCACGAAAAGGACAGTTCTCCTTTCTCAGAAGTTGAATAACTTGTTTTTATCGTTAGGTTTAACCTGCCTTGCTAAATGAAGGGCGCAGTAAATAGTATCTTTTATTATATGTGATAATAATGAAATGTATAACTTTCTGAAAACGTTTGTCTTGCCCTGTCTCGCGCGAACATCACTACACCCATCATTCATTATTCCCTTTGGTTTACGTTGCACTATTTTCCTCCTCGTGCCTGGTCTCTCCCAGGGCGGTCCTTCCTCCCACAAACCTTGGCAGAGTCGGACAGAACGGGGGTTGTAGCAAGTTAGCAACTCACTTTGGGTTGCGACAGGGGCGAACAGCGCTGCGTAGCGGCCACTCTGTCTGCAACAGCGGGCCTGGCAGCCCAGACGTGGTCGTCGTCGTCAGCCATGTTGGTGTGACATACTCAACGAGCTGTCAGCAACAGGTCCTTCCGAGAAGTCGCAGGCAGCCTTGCTAAAAACGTCCAAAATTTCTGCTACCCTATCGAATTTCGCCAGACACGAAACCTCATCGGCGACGAGGATATTAAACTAAGAACATTTGAAAAACTCGGAAATGTCTTGTTTAACCAAGCGAGAGAGACAAGACACCGAAGGTAAGTTGAAATTCAGTTGTAACTATCTTTTTAAACATGCTAATTTAGCTCTCACCCTTAGTGTGGTGTGTCCTTTTTGTTTTGTTTTCATTAGTTTTGCAAATGAAGGCTAAAGCTGCTTTGAATGACGAATACTTGACTTGAAATTACATGGGATGAGATTGGGACGGCGGGCAAAATCGTCAATATTCTAAATTGCGTTTTGTCAGAGGAGCTGCTCAAATGCATATTTTACATTACGAACGTATCTATTCTGTGACGGCAGATTTGCACGTACCGTGTTTGAAACTAGTTGAGCAGGTTGCGGGCAGTACTTGAGATACCTGACTGGCACAGATATAGAAACATATATCAGGCTGGGTCTTGTGAAAGTACAGTACAGTACAGTACAGTATATCAAAAACCATTCTAAAATTACTGAACTCATCGCGAAAGCCCAAGAATTCATCAAGAACGAGACGGCTATTATTCCTGAAGTATATTTTCATAATTTTATACTCCAAAACAACAGTATGCCTAGTTTTATTTATACTTTTAATCATAAGCGGAGTTTAAGGGGGGGCAGGCCCCCACTGGTGGCCAAAAAGTGTCATTGCATGTAATTGACTTTCCTATGTATGATTTTCAAATTAAGAATTTTCCGGTAAAATATTGTCTATAAAAGTTGTTAAGCAATAAAATAAACAACAAAAATGAATGAAATGAACAAAAGTGATTTATATAATGGGACAAAATTATTTTTAGAACAGATCATGTGACTAGCACCTTAGACGGTCATATGCTTTGCATAGCTACAACTAGCCAAGGACCGAACTAGCAAGATGGATATACGTCCTTTTTTCAAACTTAAGCTTTCAAAAGCGACAACAAATACTGAGAAAGAACCAACGATTGAAAATGTGGACCATGAAACGCTAGAGACCACCGTCAAAATGATGAGTGGAGTTTCAATTTGCCCCACTAAAGACGCTAATTGTACAACAGAGCCACCACGGTGTCTTGCCAATGTAGTTACCACCGTCAAAATTTGTGTCCCCTGGCCGCGGGAGCACACACACACAGATTAGTTATGAGTTATGTCGACTTAAACAATTAATTGAAGACAGAAAAGAACCAAGTTATACATTTTGGACAGCAACGTTTATTTTAAACTGGAGACACTCCATGCAGGACTTGAATTACAGTAATAACAGTTAACAGTGAAACATTGCCTTTTTTTTTTACATTCAATACGTATGTTACCGTATGTTAAATGACAGGAAAAAAATGTTTTTTTTTAATGGATGGGCCATATCTTAAAACCTCATAGATAACTACATCACCAAAACACAGAAATCAAGCAAATCAGTGCAGCGCAGTGGCTCCGCCCGGGGGATACAATTTTTGATGGGGGTAACTACCTTGGTACGACACCGGCGGGTGTACCATATTCAATGGATGACGATCTTAGCGAAAAGTATAGCTGTCCTAAGCAGCCTGATTTAGAATTCCCTTAAAGAATGATGGGAAACAAAAAAACGCTCATTTTCAACTTGTTGTTATACATATTCAGGTTCATTTTAAAGTTAATAAATAAAGTCAAGTTAATTTTTTTGTTGAAACTGTGTTTCGGGGTCTTCAGCATTTTGCAGTTTGCCTCTACTGAGACGTCTAATGGCGTCTAATGACGTCTTACTAGAGGTGGGAACCTTGGGACACCTAACGATTCGATTACGATTCACAGGCTCCGATTCGATTATAAATCGATTATTGATGCACCCCCCCCACCCCCCCTTAATGTTTTGTACATTAGTTCCAAAATTGTTCAAAAATCCTCTCAGGCTAAACCAAACTACTTTTTCACGATCAAGTTAACAGTTAAAAACAGAAAATAAAACACTCAAGTCCCCATTCTGTATGTCATTCTGCTGTCGTCCGCAGTCAGGTATATGTGTTTTTTGTATAGCGGCATGAGTTGAACATGATATTTACTCTGGGTCCATTCCTCATTGCATCCCGAAGACCGCGCTTACGGTTTTTCTTACGCTTTACCTTGGATAATTCAATAATCGGAATTTGGATGTTTGTGAATTGTTCTCGAATCTTCCACGGCCGAATTGCGAATAATCTAAGAATTGGACATTTCGCACGGCTCTACGTCTAACCTTATTTTTGTTACGTAAAAGTGCTGTCCAGGTCAATGATGATCCTGCCGGTGTTTTCAGAGTTCACGTTCATGCTGCGGAGTACAGCCTCTCACTCACACAATGAATGAGTTGCCGCAGCACACTTAAGACTGTGTACTAGGCCTGAACGATATTGGAAAAAGCTATTGCTGCGATTTTTGGGGGGGTTTGCGATATTATATTGTGATATTTAAAAATATATATATATACTGTATATATATTTTTTAAAGAAATTTTCACTAGATGACTTGAATAGCTGTTTGGAAAGACTTTGGATGACTCTCAATGACCAATGTACAGTGATCCCTTGTTTTTCGCGGTTAATGGGGGCCAGAACCCGCCGCGATAAGTGAAAAACCCAAATTTTATTTTTTTGTGTGTGTGTGTGCTCAATGTATTTATTCAGATTTAGCATTGGAAAGAGATACATATAAGGCATGTTTTTTTTCTCACCTTTTCCCCAAAGTATGATTTTAAAAAATGTGTGTGTGTGTGTGTATATAAATATACATAATGTATATATTTATATATTAATAAATGGTTTCAAGCTCTTCAAATGTTATGTTATATTATGATCAGTTTTAAACATAACTGTCCAACCAAATCATTTTTTAACAAGAATAAAGTACTGTAGTCGAAAAATGCCTGGCTTTATTCAATACTTCTGTTTATCTACCTTAGCTTTGACTCTTTTTGGACATGTAGAAATTACAAACTCCTCATGATCACTTCTGGCATTTAATTTATATGTCTCAAACGTCTCCACACACCCTCCACACACAAACCCCCTAAAAGTCGCAATTTTTTTTTTTCCAATATCATTCAGCCGTAGGATAGACTATAAAATCTTATTGCAGGTTTACTAAACACTTACATGCCTTGGACTGAAATACATGTTTGACCACTGCAAAGCCTCTAGACCCACTATGTCATCTGGAACCCATTTGTTGTGTGTTCTAAGAACTCGAACCAAGCGTCAACCCATTTGTTGTGTGTTCTAAGAACTCGAACCAAGCGTCATAATTCCGTTATTATGCTCTACACTACCTGAAGATCTGAAATGTCCACAAACAGTTTGTGGCTTGAAACTATCTTGTTTACTGCAGCATATTCATAACTGCCCCTATTTTTCTAATTATTAATTGTATGTGTTTTGCTTTTTATCCTTTTATTTGTGTTTTTATCTCTATTTCCTGTTTTTTTTTGTTTTAACTGTGTCTAACTGAGTTTTACATGGCATGTGTGTATCCTTTTATTTGTTTTTATTTCTATTTCTTAATTATGTCTTGCCAATTTTTATATGATAGAATGCACTCGATTTACTCTTTGTTGAATTACACTACTCTACAAATAAATTTGCCTTGACGTGCCTGATTGCCTCAGCCTGACGATTGTACTGGACAATGTCCAAAAGAGGCACAATGAGGGCCTCTCAGATAATCACTTGCACTACAGACTGCAACCATTACATTACTCTGGATGATGTATCATTGAAAATAAACAAACATTGTACAATAAAGATTTAATGCTGAGTCAGTCGTGAGTAAATGGTGTGTAAATTGTGTGACATTTTTTTTGATGGTGTACCATGAGACATTTTGCTCATGCCTTGATAAATTCACCAGGTTTAAACTTGCCCTGTCAGTAAAAGTGGGATTTCTCCACTCAAGGCATATCCTCATTTGTGGACAAATCAGGGCAAGGCAAAGAAATGCAATTCATCAAGGTGAGCATAGCCCTGCCTTGCCCTGCAGCAACAATTCAGTATGTATGAATCACCTGAAAGGGCTCCTACAGGTTTTTGTAATGTTTTGGGGTGCTTTCACACCTGTGATATGTTTGTTTAGTTCCGAAACAGGTGTGTCCTTTTGCTTTCATGGCGTTTGTGTTAATAAGGCAACATTCTGTCGCGATTTACAAAATGTAAACAAATGCTATGCGCGACCATAGATGTTAGATCTATTAGCCTGATGTGCGCTGTGAGTGAAAATGGATGGGCATCATCTAGAGCTGGGAAAACATATCAACTGACAATATGTCAAGATCCGAGTTGTGACGCCGTTCCAAACGCGATGCTAGGTGGCTCCAATAATACCTGACTGTAGCCGATAGCCTACAAACTACGCCCACATGATAGATATCACATGTATATAGAACTAGATGCGAAATTGCAAACACGGCGGCGTTAGCACATGTATAGAGAACTAGATGCGAAATGATAGACTCGCCGGCATTAGTAAACAGCCACCATCTTAAAGCAGTAGACTTCTCAGGAAGGCTCTGTTGTAGAGAATATTCCTAGCAAACCTAAGTAACTTTTTATCTAAAATACTCCTAAATTGGCAAAATCTTGACTTGAATCTATCTTTAAATGATGAAATCGTTTTAAAACATTCACATGTCGAACGTAGACAGAAGGGAGCTAATGCAATAACGGGAGCAATTTTAACAACTTTTAACGGTCTTTTAACAACACTAAATGACTTCCAAACATAGCAAAGGTTACTATCTAGTTATCACCATATCTACAATACCACTGTGTCAAGTTAAGTTTAGGGTAAAGAACTGGGGTAGGGCTAATTGTCCCAAAAACCCTTTGAACTTAACATTGTGTGACCTATGTTTTTTTTTTTTTTTGTTGTTGGGGACGGGAAAAAAAAGATAAAAATCATGAAGATTAACATCAGGTACTTTGCCAAATAACTAATTACTCTTACATTTAGGTAACTGAGTTACTAACTCCATTACTTTTTGGGAGAAGTAATTTGTAACTGTAAATAATTACTTTTTTAAAGTAATATTAACAACACTGTGCGGTAGTATGAGTGGCAATTCATTGTGTGTGTAAAAATGTTCTGAGCACCGTGAGCAGTACATATATATACACAGTGTATCATAAAAGTGAGTACACCTCTCGCATTTCTGCATATATTTAAGTATATATTTTCATGGGACAACTCTGACAAAATGAAACTTTGATACAATGAAAAGTAGTGTGTGCAGCTTATATAATAGTTAATTTATTTTCCCCTCAATATAACTCAAAATATAGCCATTAATATCCAAACCCCTGGCAAAAAAAAGTGAGTATACCCCTTAGACAATACCTATATCCCTAAATGTCCAAATTGAGTACTGCTTTTCATTTTCCCTCCAAATTGTTATGTGACTCGTTACAGGAGTGCTGTCAGCATTGCTGCAGAGATTGAAGAGGTGGGGGGAGGGGTCAGCCTGTTAGTTCTCAGACCATACGCCACACTCTACATCAAATTGGTGTGCATGGCTATCACCCCAGGAGGAAGCCTCTTCTGAAGACCGTACACAAGAAAGCCCGCAAACAGTTTGCTGAAGACATGTCAACAAAGCACATGGATTACTGGAACCATGTCCTATGGTCTGATGAGACGGGCGGGCTTTCTTGTGTGCTGACCCCCCACCTCTTCAATCTCTGTAGCAATGCAGCCAGCACTCCTGTAACGAGTCACATGACATTTTAGAAGGAAAATGACAAGCAGTACTCAATTTGTACATTTAGGGATGTACGTAGTTTCTAAGGGGTGTACCGTACTCACTTTTGTTTCCAGGGGTTTAGATATTAATGTCTATATTTTGAGTTATTTTGAGGGGCAAATAAATTGAGTCTACTATATAAGCTGCACACAGACTACTTTTCATTGTGTCATTTTGTCAGTGTTGTCCCATGAAAAGATATACAGTACTTAAATATCTGCAGAAATGCGAGGGGTGTACTCACTTTTGTGATACACTGTATATACATACAGTATATATGTGTATTTTTTTGACAATTTTTTTATGGTATTGGATCGGGACTCTGTATAAAATGTAAATTGTTTTAAATAGTTTTTGTTCTATTTTGCACAGGAACAGTTGCTGCAACATTTAATGTACTTTTCTATGTAAAAAAAAAAATGTAAATAAATGTCAAATGGCATCTAGTTAAAACGGAGATACATGCTTCTGTGTTTTTATAAATTTTAGAGGGTAATATAGTTTAAGTATCACAATTAGTATCGAATTGCCACACAGGTATAGGGATCGGCTCTGTAAACAGAGCATTTCTTGAAATATGATTAGTCATTGACTAGTTACATTATTTTTTGCATTATTTTTATTGGTCAAAAAGATAGATATGGGATTGGTATCGGCAAAACATCTTGGGAAAAAAATCCGCGGCTCAGAAGTTAAAAAATCAGCAACGTCGTTTTATTTTGTGTGTAATTCTTGGGTTGACAATTAGATATATTTTCACAGGTTGTTAATTAGACCAAAGAACAATGAAAAGTATTTCAGCGCAGCCATTTTTCCTGAAGGTTGTTTAATGTCACTGTCCTCTGCAAAATACTGCTTTACTCTGTACTAGGGATGTCGCGATCTGATCATATGATCGAAAATCGGGCCATTTTTCAGAGGATCGGAATCAGGTGAAAAGGATCGGGTTCTTAATTTTAAAAAAATTCAAAAATTTTTTTTTTTTAGTTATTGGAACCGGACTCTGTATCGGCAAAATCTCAAGCAATATTATTTGGTCTTTTTCACCTGGCTCTCCAGATTGACAGGTTTTACTGATGGATCTGTAAGGGACAATTCTTCAGTTTTTTTTTTTTTTTTTCTTTTCATGACGGGCGGCGCACACTTCATCACTTGCCTTTTGACCGTCTAGTGTCATCCTACTCTCATGCACATTTTGGCATCAATGACTGCAAGCATAGCTATTGAATCCATAGTTTCACACTGTGGGTCTTGTAGTAAACATGAACAAAAACCAAAGCTGATTTACCACACATTACTTGAAGAATTCGTGAGGCGAGGACTTGGGGTGACAACTCTATTTTAGAGACAGAAAAAATGAATACCATAACAACTATTTGATGGTATTTCTTAATACTTTCTAGTTCAGAATTACCTCCTTTTCAACATGTGTGCACAGTTTATTATTAAATGAAGTATTGATTGAAATAACACTTCTAAGATGCATTGCTGCTTTTGCAACACTGCATATCAGTGCCAGGCAGTCTTATTTATCCAACACTACTGTGTTTTGTATATATTGAGTGAGAGAGGCATGACCTTTTGAACAGCGACTGAAGCCAAGTTGAAACACTTGAGATCTGACGAGCATGGGTAAACCCTACATGTAATGACAGACTGTCGCTTTCAGATGTGATTCACGGAACAGCTTGACAATCGATTATTGAAAAATGGCTTCACTGGCCTCTGCAGTTCCCCAAATTTGCGTTTCATCAGAATTGGTTTCATTTCATTACATTTCAGTTACCCAAAAACAGATGAACTAATTCCACATAACTTTGTAGGGAATTAGATCCAGGTACTATTAGTTAAAACTGTTTCCAGTGACATATTTGGATTATTCAACAATTTGGTGAATGTGAATATATTCAAAAGCGATAATGAAGTGGAAACCAAAGACGAAAAATCAAGTAATTGAGAGGACCTGACCCAGACAAACAAGTGGAAGGGAGTAGACTGACAGATGGCAGGCACTAGATTAGAGCTGCTTTGCCCATCTATCCTAGTGGATTTCTCCTATTAACAGCCTCACCCTGTTATGCCAGTCTTTTCCTCTCAAACAATGTTTGGACCAATGACTTCTGATGAGGATATGACTATCTCTGATTGCTTGGAAGGAAGTGTTGGGTAGAAACACAGGAATGTGTGCCCCTCCTCTCATTTCATTATTTGAATCTCACTAGCTGACGGCGGCAGGTGTTCAGTGTGAAAGCTGCAGAGACAACCACAGTATTTGTTTCACAACTAGGACCCCCCCCCCCCCCCAAAAAAAACTTTATTCCATCATGACAAACAGTCTTGTAGTATTTTTTTTTTTAATTTTACGTAGTCCATTTGTTTTTATCAATATAAAATAGCTAAGTTGATTTTTTTTTCCTTTCAAAATCAGTACTGGGAGAGGTAAACACTTTTTAAATAAGTTTAATGAGTTCTGTGACCACGTTAGTAACTCACTGCATGTGAAACGAATTGCATAGTCGTCTTTTTGTTATGTGCACCTTGGCCACCATGGTTATGTTAAATTTTATACACAAAGGATATAGAATATATGCCTGTGAGTATTGTTATAGTGCATGTCTGTAAAGGCTTTTAACACCTATTTATTACTTATTGTTTAGTATATTATTTAGCACAGTGTGTCAGCATTATGCTGACTGAGCTTTTTAATTTTTTTTTTTGTTTAATTCCTATTATGTCTTGTAGACATGTGCTGATGACCGGTTTCAAGGTATACCGTGTTATGAAAACGTCAAGGTTTCAAAACTGCAAAAATTTTCCGTCATACCGTCCCTAAGGTATTAGCTATTTTTTATGTCCCAAAAATGCATGGAGAAATCCCTCGCTTGCAACTGCAAGGATCAACCCTCCCCAACCGGTAGTTGCTAGTGTCAGTGAGTCAGCTGTGCTACACAATGGCTGGAGGAGGTGAAACTCCTGAAATTTTTCCCCCATCGAAGAAAACAAAATCGCTGATATGGGTATACTTCGGCAAAAGAATAGTTACAGACGACTGCGGCTTAGAGGAGGAGGGCCAATTGACATGTCAAACATGTTTTCAGAGGGTGGCTGCAGAGGAGGCAGTACCTCCAATATGATTTCACATTTATACAAAATTAAAGGTTAGTAAACACTGTCATGAACGTTTCCCACCAGCTACGAGAGTTAACTCCATCGTGTTTAGTGTGTCTAGTGGTGGTAAACCGTGGTGTTTTTTTCTCTCTGGCAAGTGTCTGTGTTGAGAAAAAGAGTGTGCGTATAGTGTAAACATGATACGAGTCATACACACGTGCTTTTTTGTAAGATAATTGTTATTTTTTTTCTGATGGTAATAATGTTGAGCTGTGGCTATGGGTTTCGGCTCACCTAAAGGACTGTATTTGATTTAATTTTATTTAGAATATTTTGTTATATTTTTATTCATTTTAACTTAACCTTATATATTAATGTTACAATTTGTTAATATGTTTTGAAAATTAAAAATCCTATTCAATGGGGGAAAAAAAATATCAACCCAGATATCTCATTGTCACACATTTTAGATCTGTAATTGCAATACAGTGATATTTTGGCTTACAGTTATCATACCGTCACAATATCATACCGGCACATGCCTAATGTCTTGTTTGACTTCATAATTAATTACTCTGAGTGTGCCAATAAACAGTATAAATATTTTTTAAATCTTGCAGGCTACTGCTTAAGTTATCCGAGTTTAGTTTGCTGCCACTATTTATGCCTAGGGCTTGTCTCAAATTTTTGCTCCCAAGTCAAAACTGAAAAAAATCAGTCAAGCGATGACTTGCATCTTGAAGAACTTTGGAGGGTTGGATTATTGATAACAACTATTTTGTACATTACAAATTAGTCCCCATAGAGTAACATACTGTATGTTGTATATCTGTCTGACCTCAAACACTTTCGGTTTGATATTATCATTGACTCTTGCCCATTTCTAAAAATTACGGTAACTAAGACAACCAAAAATGTCCACTTATGATCGATTCAATGCTCAGAGAATAAAATGATGTGGATGAAAGGGAATATTCAGTCTATGCATTGAATGCAAATGGACCTGGAAAAAAAAGGACTCTGAACAGTGTTTGAGAATCTCCTTGTGCGCTTTTAAAGGTTTGGGAGGTTGGCCAAAGTAGCCTAGACTGAGGGGAACAGGAGAAGCCCTGTTAGGCTGTGCTGACTGACCAAATTCTCCCTCCTGTTTCCTGCCTGCTTGGCTCCTTTCACTGCTGCTGTGCTGTCCTTGCAGCAGTGCTGACTGATGACTGGGCTGCCACTGTGTGTTTTGCAGATGGTTGTAAGCAGTAGCTGAGGACACTTTTGGGAGTAAACCCCTCGCCCGGTCAGTGCCACAAGCCAATATGAATGGTAAGCTAGCTTCTTGTCTGTTTGTGTGAGTGCTCTTTGTGAATGAATGAATACTGTTTGTGGAGTCAACTTCATTATAATACTTTCCACAACTACTGTTAGTTTAGTTTCGTTTGGTAGTATTTCATTTTCTCATGGGTTTTATTTGGTCAGAATTAATTTATGCATGTTGGATGAAATACTGCAAAATAAATGTGAGACAGCTCATAGTTATTATCATTAAATCAGTTTCTGTGTATACTTAGCATAGCACTTACTTTTAAAGAGGCAAGCTAAGGGAGTGTCCTGGGTCTCTGTTGTTTGTATGCCATCCTCCAAGTGCTTTTCTCAGGCGAAGGCTTCCTGGTAATGATCTCCACTATAATTTATCATCGCATGTTTTTTTAAGTGTTACAGTATTTCGCTTAATGCAATGCTTCTCAATTATTTTCTGTTACCCCCCGGAAGACATAAACGTTTCGTGCCCCCCCCAACTCTGCCAGTATCATTTGTCTATAAAATTATTCTTATTATAAGTATACCTCTGCATCACATTGTGTCATTTTTAATATTAAAAGGAAAAAAGTAATATTGATCAACTTACAATAAAGTATAACTTTATTAACATTGTTTTGGTTGTAAAAGACTTAAAGTGCACCAATTTGCCTGAATTAAAAATAAATAAATAAATAAATAAATAAGTCACATCCAAACTGTAAAAATACACTCAAGGTACATTTTTTGACCATTTTATTCTGAAAAATAAAATTTGATAAAATAAATTATAAAAAATTCAAATTGGTTAGCAACATGAACACGTGAGGACAATATGCCAAACAATTTGACCCCCCAAAAAATTGATCGAACAAAAATGACAGTGTCATTGTATAGAGGGACAGTTTTTATTTTTTTTGCAGGCAGTATGAGCTTCTTTGCTCTGGTGTGGTGTTATTTTGCACTGAGCAACTTGGTATGCCACCTGATATGATGCTAACAGTGCTCGCTGGTTTACTGATGTAACACTGACAAAGTGGGACGAATGTTGGCAATATTCGGCATGTTTTCGCTGAGGAAAAAAAATCAAGTGGCTTATCACTGTTATTAGGTTCTAATGTATTTCATTAACGTCTTGATTGATTTGGCTTCCTGTTATCTGCTGCAAACTTAGACACAGTAAACTATGGGGGGCCGTTAGGGACATAATTCAGGATTACCTTTCACACACACTTATCAAACGTTCTCACACACTCTATTGAAACATTTTCTGCGCACGTATAGATGTGAGATTCTCGCACGCATACATGTGATATTCACGCACACATACATACGAGACGCGTGCACGAATAC
The DNA here is from genome assembly GCF_030265065.1 of Corythoichthys intestinalis. Lineage (NCBI taxonomy): Eukaryota > Metazoa > Chordata > Actinopteri > Syngnathiformes > Syngnathidae > Corythoichthys > Corythoichthys intestinalis. Next base: position 37,414,618 of record NC_080395.1, on the reverse strand, counting down.
ATGTGAAATATTTTTTGCGCACGCATATATATGAAATCCTTGCACGCTTACATGTGAGACCCGCGCGCGCATATATATGAAATCCTTTCACGCTTACATGTGAGACCTGCGCGCGCATGTATATGAAATCCTTTCACGCTTACATGTGAGACCAGCGCGCGCGCATATATATGAAATCCTTTCACGCTTACATGTGAGACCAGCGCGCGCGCATATATATGAAATCCTTTCACGCTTACATGTGAGACCAGCGCGCGCGCATATATATGAAATCCTTTCACGCTTACATGTGAGACCAGCGCGCGCGCATATATATGAAATCCTTTCACGCTTACATGTGAGACCAGCGCGCGCGCATATATATGAAATCCTTTCACGCTTACATGTGAGACCAGCGCGCGCGCATATATATGAAATCCTTTCACGCTTACATGTGAGACCAGCGCGCGCGCATATATATGAAATCCTTTCACGCTTACATGTGAGACCAGCGCGCGCGCATATATATGAAATCCTTTCACGCTTACATGTGAGACCAGCGCGCGCGCATATATATGAAATCCTTTCACGCTTACATGTGAGACCAGCGCGCGCGCATATATATGAAATCCTTTCACGCTTACATGTGAGACCAGCGCGCGCGCATATATATGAAATCCTTTCACGCTTACATGTGAGACACTCACGCGCATGAATGTGAAATCTTTGCGCTTATACATGTGAGACACTTACGCGCATACATGTGGAATACTTTTTGCGCACGCACACATGTGAAACAATATTTTGGGTGCCATGTTTGTACTACATGTCGAATCCATTTTGACTGGGAGTGGATGGAAAGGAAGATCGGATGTCTAACACTGTCATTACCAGCCGTGAAGTTAAAGCTGGCAGTATTTTTATGCTCCTAAATGTTTCCCATTCAGGAACAGCTCTAACTGTCAACACGTTGCAAAAATGAAACCTGGGTGGCTCAGGGTGCGTCATTGAGATTCGGCGTCTGTTGTTGTACGGCTGGCGCTGCATTAACTTACCATCACTTCCAGCGAATGTCGACGGAACGCGGGTCCAGAGCATAGCTGCAATCAGCACGAAGTACCGCAAAATATTTGCATAAATATATAGAAATAATGTATATATATACACATACATATATACACACATACACTATACAGGGTGATGAAAAAAAGAATGGGCCAAAACCATTGCGGTAAATTGGGGGGGCAATAACTACATTGACACAAGTATTGTATATTTTTGTTTTTATTTCATGCTTTACAAGTGCTCAATGTGACCACCAGCAGCATCACGGACAATCAAGCTGATATGACTAAATTTGTTAACTTACTTGATAAAGAGACTTTCTTATCAAATTAACAATTTAATTAATCATTTCAGTCTATGTCAATGATTTTGAAAGGAATAAATGTGTGATTTTGGCACATTGTTTTTGAATCACCCTGCACATACACACATACATCATATGTACAAACATAAATTATATATACAAACATTCCTTATATATAATTATATTATGTACATATAATATGTGGTCAATAAACCTTACTGCGACATTTTATTCTTATACTTTAACACTGTCTTGCATCTGTGAATAAACACAATTTGCACTTCAGTCTACAAGGCATATATATTTGGCAATTGGAAACAAGGTGGGATGGTTTTTTTTATTTCAAAACAGTTCCAATGGACTTCTTCAAATCTGAAATTTTACCTTTTTCATCAGTCATATGCAAACTGATATTGACAATCAAACCACACTCGGTATAGTAGCTTAAGATCCATTTTTATATACATATTCAGTAACTTAAGTACTGTGGAGGGGGGGGACAAGTTAGTCCCTCACATGCCGTTTTACTGAATTCTCATCCCACATGCAAAACAAACATTATTTCTTTTACACATTTTAAACAACGAACCAACCACAACAATATTGCACTCAAACCAGTGTGGATAAAATAATGATTTGTTGTAGTGTGGGACATTTCCAACACCGTATATCCTGGTCTGCTCGCGTTGTCGTAGCGGAACTGTTGCCCCGATGCGAGGCTAGCTGCAAAGGCTACCCCAAGATGCATCGGCGTGCCCGGGCATCAGTCTCGGGGTTCCCGCGCAGCGTGCGAAAACTCTGCCACCAATACTTGCAATGGAAGACGGGCAGCACGCTGAAATGATTAATCACAGGGTACACAAAGAGACAGACGACCATTGGCACCCACATTCATACCGTCACTGAGTGGCAATTTATCCTGTGCTTCTCTTTGTCGATATCAGCAGGTAACCTGGACTCGTCCGGATACTGGCCTCCATTTAAATGTGCCAAAAGCCGGAGGAACAGTTGACGCCCACTTCAATTGTGTCATAAGCTACAATGTAGCTTATTGGTCAAACTAACGTCTTTTCCTCCACGACCTTAGAAAATAAAAGCAGGCAAATTAGGTTAAAGAGGAAAAAAGGTGATTATACAAAAATAAACAGGTCCATGACCCATATTTATATTATATATGTATTTATACTTTTAAGAATATTGCCAAACTTGACTGATCCTTCATACAAGTAAATACACTGCCAATGGGAAAACCCATTGGCAGTGTATCAAATACTTGTTCTCCCCACTGTATATATCCCTTCTGTCGCACTAACGTATTATTTGGAAAAGGCCCAATAATGAATCGTAATATGCAGCCCTTTTACACTGTCTACTAAAATACCGTGTACACTCATAACTGAGAACCTCACACAACTACACAAGTCTTTTTTTTTTTTCCGAAAGTAATGCTAAAAATAATAGAATTTTCCAAATATTACATTTCGGTATAAAAAATGATAGAGAAATACACACTATTATTTCTAGATTCATTTAACAGTTTTATCCAGGAAAAAAATGATTGGAAAGATTTGGTGTTATACATTGCTGCACACTTTTTAAAAGATAATACATTTCCTATGAATATTCAGAAACATTTTCAAAAAGGTAAGGCCACTTAGAACCCCAGAGGTATTGATATGTTGGTGAAAAAAACAAAAACTTGTAAAGACATAACATGATTTTTTTTTTTTTTTTTTTTTTTAAGGGTTGGAAAGGATATTTTTAACGTTTAATTTTTTAAAACCAAAGACAGAGACTTGTCACAGATAGCTTTGTTACAATGTAATAAAAAAAAAAAAGCAAGTCTGGTAGTTTTCAGATAAATTGCTATCGTTATTAATGCATGTGATAGAATATTTTATCCAAGCAATAATTTGCTCATCCCACTAGTAATTTCTTTTGCTTATGTGAACAAGAATTTTGTTTTGATGTTACTAAGTATGGAATAGTAATATACACAGGTTCAACTCAAGGAGCAAGGGCAGCTAGTAAGAAAATACAACAACAACATTTATTCAAAGTACTACAGAACTCACAAAATCATATAATCCCCAAAATATACACAAACTATCTAAATAAAAAATATTGAATTTGAACAGTCCCTTCAAAGTCTTTTGCTGCTGTGCCTCAATGTCTGTTGTACTATTCAGTGTATGTGTGTACTATCGGGATAGTGTGACTGTATATTGTGTGAAGAATTTTGTAGTGAAGGTGACCTTATCTGCTTTGGTTGATGCTCCAACAGTTGGCTGAAGTTGAAAAAAATTGGTCCTCAATCCCTCATTGAATCAGGCCGAATCCTCCTTGACATCAATTCTGTCTGTCAGATGTAGATCCAGCAATTAAAAACAAACAATCTGCATATCAAGAACTTAATTTTCAACCAACCATAGAATGTACAGCATGGCAAGTATAACCTACAATACTGGTCAAAATTGGTCGTTTCCCACATTTAACTATTTGTTCATGAATTGTACAGTGACTGATACTAGCCCACCTATCGATAATACTTTCCAAAAATGCATCAACATACAACATTAACTTATTTGTATTTGAAAAAATAACATCTTACTATATTTCCAATTTCCTCCAATTGTTTTTTTAGACAAAGAAAAGACACAATATCTTGTAACTCAACTCTACAGGAAAACGTGTCTATGACATATCCTCTTGCATAGTAGCATAAAGCATAGCAACTCACCAGACACTTGTATCACACAGAACTCAGATGTAATTCGCTGATTAGAGCAGTCTGGAACTCGTCTGCAACAAAATCAACCTTTTATGGTTTCGCGTACATGAAATTGAAATATGTTTTTTCGAAACCATTACCAGTTTTTCTTTGGTTTGAAAGAGGTCGCGTTAGCGTTTTCTCCATTAGCGTTCATAGCATCTTCATTTCCCAAAATGCAACGCTCATATACCTGGTTTTAGTGCAATGCAAGATCATATAATGCCATCTAGTGGACGTTTTAACTAACAGCAGTCATCAAAAATACAGTTTTAAATAAAAACCATAAACTATACCTTTATCAGTGTTCCACTTCATTATAGAATGTAGGCTAGTACTGAATGTGTGTGAATATGTAGTTCGATTTCATCCCTGCTGACCCTTATATCGATTATAATTTGATGTTGATGAGGCCGCACAATACTTTGGACTTCCTTACAATCTCAGCCAAGTAACATCTTGAAACATATTTATTCAGACAGGCTTTCTTCCTCATAATTCCATTATTCTTTTTAATTTAACATTGTTGTGGGTTTTATCTGTATGTGTGTATTTTAACTTATTTTGTACCTTTTACCTTGTACGGCAATCTTGAGTGTCCTGAAAGACACCTAAAAATAAAATGTAATATTATTGTTGTTGTTTTTTAATGCCACGTTTAAAACACACAATATAATTTATTCAATAATGCTAAAAAAATCTTAAACTTTATTTAGATCTATCTTTATCAAGCTTAAAATATATGTGCTAATGAAAATATCTTGCTTTCTTGATTATTCAACCATTCAATTTATTATAATTCAATGGCATGCATCAATGTGGATATTTATAATTACCCCCATACTTATAATTACCGAGACTTATGTCTGATAGCTTTTTAAGTCATACGTATCTGTACAGATGTTTTCACATGCATTTATACGAACGTTTGACCAAGGAATGTGAGATATTTTTCAGTCTTATGTGTGAGAGGTTATTCACTTGTGTGTATAAGAGGCTCTCAGTAATGAGACTGCACAGAATCTCACTTGTGTGTAGAAGAGCATCTCACAAATGACAGTGCACGGCATTTCAGTAGATAGTATACGAGGCATTTTATAGTAGGAAGCTGTACTGGTCCTTTTCAAAATAAAAGTATTTACGGCGGAAGCGATATATTTTTACTTGTATAAAGCATCATTCAAGCTTGGCAACATTCTTAATAGAATAAATACATATATATCATCTAAATATGTGTCGTGGACCTTTTTTTGGTGTGTAAAATCACCCTTTTCCTATTTAACATAATGTGCCTGCTTTTATTTTGTAAAATCGTGAGGGGGTGACGTTAGTTTGACCAATAAGCTACATTGTAGCTTCTGACGCAATTGACGTGGGCGTCGACTGTTCCTCCGGTGTTTGGCCCATTGAAATGGAGGCCTCGGGACGCTATTGTGGACGAATCCAGGTTTCTTATCGATTTCGACCAAGGAAGCGCGGGATGAATTGTCACTCAATGACGGTATGAATACGATGTGGGTGCCAATGCTCGTCTGTTTCTTTGTGTTCCCTTTGATTATTCATTTCAGCGTGCCGCCCGTCTTCCATTGCAAGTATTGGTGGCTCGGTGGTATAGTTCTCGCACGCCGCGCGGGCACTCCGAGACAGATGCCCGGGCACGCCGATGTATCGTGGGGTAGCCTTTGCAGCTAGCCTAGCATCGTGGAACCAGTTCTTCAACGACAACGCGAGCAGACCTGGATATACGGTGTTGGAAATGTCCCACACAACAACAAATAATTTTTATTATATTTATTTATACCACACTGGTTTGAGCGCAGTATTGTTTTGGTTGGTTGGTTGTTTAAAATGTGGAAAAGAAATAATGTTTGTTTCGCTTCTGAGATGAGAATTCAGTAAACAACATGTGAGCTACTAACTTGCCCCATCCCCAGTACTTAAGTTAATGAGTATGTATATAAAAATGTATCTTTAACTTTAACTACTACACCGAGTATGGTTTGATAGTCAATATCAGTTTGCATATGATTGATGAAAAAGGTAAAATTTCAAATTTGAAGAAGTCCATTGGAACTGTATTTTGAAATATTAAAAAAAATAAAAGTGTTGCACCCCCCACCTCGTTTCCAATTGCCAAATAAATATGCCTTGGAGGCTGAAGTGCAAATTGTGTGTTTATTCACAGATGCAAGACAGTATTACAGTTTATGAATAAAATGTCGCAGTATAGTTTATTGACCGCATATTATGTGTACATAATTTTATATAGTGAATATGTATATAATATGTTTATATATATATATGATGTATGTGCAGGGTGATTAAAAATCAATGTGCCAAAATCATCACGCATTTATTCATTTCAAAATTATTGAAATAGACTGAAATTATTACATTTTTAATTAAATAAAGTACTTACTTTTTTTTTTTTTTTTTTTTTTTACTTTAACAAGTAAGTAATCTTAACGAATTAAGTCATATCGGCTTGATTGTCTGTGATGCTGCTGGTGGTCACATTGAGCACTTGTAAAGCATGAAATAAAAACAAAAATATACAATACTTGTGTCAATGTAGTTATTGCCCCCCCAATTTACCACAATGGTTTTGGCCCATTCTTTTTTTCATCACCCTGTATAGTGTATGTGTGTATATATGTATGTGTATATATATACATTATTTCTATATATTTATGCAAATATTTTGCGGTACTTCGTGCTGATTGCAGCTATGCTCTGGACCCACGTTCCGTCGACATTCGCTGGAAGTGATGGTAAGTTAATGCAGCGCCAGCCGTACAACAACAGACGCCGAATCTCAATGACGCGCCCTGAGCCACCTAGGTTTCATTTTTGCAACGTGTTGACAGTTAGAGCTGTTTCTGAACATTTAGGAGCATAAAAATACTGCCAGCTTTAACTTCACGGCTGGTAATGACAGTGTTAGACATCCGATCTTCCTTTCCATCCACTCCCAGTCAAAATGGATTCGACATATAGTACAAACATGGCACCCAAAATATTGTTTCACATGTGTGCGTGCGCAAAAAGTATTCCACATGTATGCGCGTAAGTGTCTCACATGTATAAGCGCAAAGATTTCACATTCATGCGCGTAAGTGTCTCACATGTAAGCGTGAAAGGATTTCATATATATGCGCGCGCGCTGGTCTCACATGTAAGCGTGAAAGGATTTCATATATATGCGCGCGCGCTGGTCTCACATGTAAGCGTGCAAGGATTTCATATATATGCGCGCGCGCTGGTCTCACATGTAAGCGTGAAAGGATTTCATATATATGCGCGCGCGCTGGTCTCACATGTAAGCGTGAAAGGATTTCATATACATGCGCGCGCAGGTCTCACATGTAAGCGTGAAAGGATTTCATATATATGCGCGCGCGCTGGTCTCACATGTAAGCGTGAAAGGATTTCATATATATGCGCGCGCGCTGGTCTCACATGTAAGCGTGAAAGGATTTCATATATATGCGCGCGCGCTGGTCTCACATGTAAGCGTGAAAGGATTTCATATACATGCGCGTGCAGGTCTCACATGTAAGCGTGAAAGGATTTCATATATATGCGCGCGCGGGTCTCACATGTAAGCGTGCAAGGATTTCATACATATGCGTGCGCAAAAAATATTTCACATGTATTCGTGCACGCGTCTCGTATGTATGTGTGCGTGAATATCACATGTATGCGTGCGAGAATCTCACATCTATACGTGCGCAGAAAATGTTTCAATAGAGTGTGTGAGAACGTTTGATAAGTGTGTGTGAAAGGTAATCCTGAATTATGTCCCTAACGGCCCCCCATAGTAAACAGACTGGTCTTTCCTCATCACCAACTGTATCAAAAGTGAAGCCAAACACTACATACACTTCGTCGTATTTCCTTGTCTTAGCTCTTCATATCTCCAGTGCGCTTTGCTGTGTGCTGTGTGTCATTTGTGAAGCCAGTTGCAGCAAGTCAGACATCCACACTTCCCTGTACCCAAAGTTTTCATATACTATAAAATTTAGTGGAAACGTTTCAACTCGATTAATGAATAGATTAAAAAGTGTGTCTCTTAGGTCAATCTTTTTGCGTTAGTCTTCTTAACATAACCACACTCACTTTCATAATATTTTTGCATATTTCAGGTGGTTTAAATATGTGGGCTGTCACTCCTGAAGAGAGGCAAAAGCATGACCAGCAGTTTGACACGCTCACCCCATCAATGGGTTATGTTTCAGGTACATCCATATGTTCTCCATGCTTTCATTGCTTCTAGCTTTTGCTCAATTTGTTATTAATGAAAATCGGATTACTCTTCCTTCACTCAATTTATTCTGCCTTTTATCTTATTGTAGGTGAGCAGGCAAGGAAGTTTTTTCTTCAGTCAGGACTACCTTCTTTAGTTCTGGCTGAAATATGGTAATAAACATTTGTCTGCAAAATCTGGAAGAAATGGTTCCCTCAAATCTGTTTTTGACTGAAGATTTTGTTGCTGAATCTCAGGGCTCTGGCTGATATGAACAAAGATGGGAAGATGGACAGGTTGGAGTTTTCCATTGCAATGAAGCTTGTAAAACTCAAACTTCAAGGAACGCCGCTTCCATCTGTACTTCCAGTCGTTATGAAGCAGCCTCCTGTGCCTGTTCCCACTCCCGCCTATGGTAGTACTCCCTAATGTAGTGTTTGAAAATACATATCTACAAATGTAAAAAATAATAATGCATGATAACATTCTGCATTATTATTCATTACAGTCCTGGCATTGAGGCACATTTTCTTCAGTTTCCTCACAAATACAATTTGTCACTTTATTATAGCCAGTAAAGTATTTGTGTTTATGCTTTAGGGATAATGCCTAGCATGTCGCTGATGTCTGGGAGCAACCCCCCCATGTACACATCATTACCCATGGCAACCCCAGGGTACCCGGGGCCACCAATGACAGGCCTCAACATGGGACTTCTCCAGCCAATGGCTGCTGGCACCTTGGCCACTGGTACACACCCTTTCTAGTTAAAATATGATTCTTTATGTGGTCCTGGTCCTATTTTAGTTAGAAATGCCCCCCACCCAAAAAGTTACCCGTGTGATTTGATTTTGTTGTAAAACACACACAGGCTAAGCCCCTTCTCCCTGAATCTGTGAGTCCAGGGGTGTCAAACTCATTTTGGTCACGGGCCACATTGTTGTTACAGGTTCTTCAGAGGGCCAATCTGTCTACGAACTACAGTGTATCACAAAAGTGAGTACATCCCTCGCTTTTCTGCAGATATTTAAGTATATATTTTCATGGAACAACACTGACAAAATGACACTTTGACACAATGAAAAGCAGTCTGTGTGCAGCTTATTTAATAAGAGTTAATTTATTTCCTCTCAAAATAACTCAAAATATAGCCATTAATATCTAAACTAACCCTAACCCTTAAAAACTACATACCTGAATGTCCAAATTGAGTACTGCTTGTCATTTTCCCTCCAAAATGTCAAGTGACTTGTTAGTGTTACTAGGTCCAGTTGTGCATAGGGAGCAGGTGTGTTCAAATTTGTAGTGCAGCTCTCACATTCTCTCATACTTGTCACTGAAAGTTCCAACATGGCACCACATGGCAAAGAACTCTCTGAGGATCTTAAAAGACGTATTGTTGTGCTACATGAAGATGGTCAAGGCTACAAGAAGATTGCCACCACCCTGAAACTTAGCTGCAGTACAGTGGCTAATGTCATCCAGCGTTTTAAATAAGCAGGGTCCACTCAGAAAAGGCCTCAGGTTAGTCGTCCAAAGAAGCTGAACGCACGTGCTGAGCGTCACATCCAAATGCTTTCTTTGAAAGATCATTGCAGGAGTGCTATCAGCATTGCTGCAGAGATTGAAGAGGTGGGGGGTCAGCCTGTTAGTGCTCAGACCATACGCCGCACTCTACATCAAATTGGTGTGCATGGCTGTCACCCCAGGAGGAAGCCTCTTCTGAAGACACAAGAAACCCTGCATACAGTTTGCTGAAGACATGTCAACAAAGCACATGGCTTACTGGAACCATGTCCTATGGTCTGATGTGACAAAGATTAATTTTTTTGGTTCCAATGGTCTCAAGCATGGCAACGTCGTCATGGAGGAGTGCAAGAGCATTCCAGTGGCAATCTGTAAAGCTCTGGTCAACTCCATGCCCAGGAGAGTAAAGGAAGTTCTGGATAATAGTGGTGGCCACACAAAATATTGACAGTTGACATGTTGTATGTTAACATTGACAACTTTCACTAAGGGGTGTACTCACTTTTGTTGCCAGGGGTTTGGATATTAATGGCTATATTTTGAGTTATTTTGAGGGTAAAATAAATTAGCTCTCTTATATAAGCTGCAGACAGACTACTTTTCATTGTGTCAAAGTGTCTTTTGTCAGTGTTGTCCCATGTAAAGATATACTTAAAAATCTGCAGAAATGCGAGGGGTGTACTCACTTATGTGATACGCTGTATGTTTGCCACTAGTATTCACCTAATCAGCAACAAATCAATAATAATAATATATTTTATTTCAAAGCGCCTTGTCGACACTCAAGGGCACTTTACAACCTAATATAGAAGCGTTCAAAGTAAAGTGAACAAAAATACTGATTGAAAGCAAAGTCAGTAGCAGGAAAGAAAGTATGGAATTGAAAAATGAGAAAGAGGTTAATTATTGACGATCAGAGGGTAGAGAATTCCAGAGCTGAGGGGCAGAATGACTAAACATTTTGGAACCTAATGGATGGAAACGGGGGTCAAAGAGGTGAAGAGTAGAAAAGGAGCGGAGAGGTTGGGGAGGAGCGTTAGTGCAAATTAGTTCAGATATGTAGGGTGTGGCCAGGCGGTGAATAGCTTTGAAAGTGATGAGTAGTTAGTAATTCTTTGTTTAACCGGAAGCCAGTGAAGTTGGCAGAGAATGGGGGTGATGTGGTGTGTGGTGGGGATTCTTGTGATTAGGCGTTCTGTGAGATTTTGGAGGAGCTGCAGTTTCTGGAGGTATTTATTTGGAAGACCAAAGAAGTGATTTACAGTAGACGATCTGGATGGTGACTAGGCTGCAAACGTGTGTCGGTAGTGTGGGGACTGAGGGCAAAGACAAGAAATATTGCGAAGATTGAAGATGAAATTGATATTGGAGCGGAAGGAAAGCGTTCTGTAGGGGATGACACCCAGACTCTTACCCTAAGTTTTGGGGGAGTTGGATAGATTGTTGACGGGAATTGACCTACTACAAGGACTTCTGATTTTAAACTGTTAACAGTAGGAAGTTTGAGGAAAGCCATTAGTTGATGTCTTGTAAATAGAAGGTAAGAGGGGAAGGTGGGAGGGAGGTGGTTGGTTACGAGGAAATGTAGGGCTGGGTATCATCCGCATAGCAATGAAAGTGAATATTATATTTAGGGAAAATGGAATTAAAGGGGAGGATGTAGATAATAAAGAGGAGCGGCAGACGACAGAGCCCTGGGGCACGCCAGCCAAGACTGGAAGTGAATGGGATTGGTCGGAACCAAATTTAATGAACTGTGTGTGGCTAGTCAAATAGGAGGTATGCAAACAGGAACCATGCATGAGGTATGTGGGTGATACCAATAGTCTGTCGAGAAGGATACTGTGGGAGATGATGTCAAAAGCAGCTGTAAGCTCGAGGAGAGCCAGAATTGAAAGTAGACCGTAATCAGGAGCTATAAGGAGGTTGTTGGTTATCTTAACCATTTATTTATCAAATAACTCGAGTTATTTTAACAGTTGAGTATTTGAAGACATTGTCAACCTCGAAATTGTCCATGTCCTCAATAGCAAAGTTTTTGATTTTTTTATTTTATTCTTACTAATAATTAAAACAATTTTTTTTTTTTTTTTACATAAATAAAAACAAAAGAAACATTATTCTCCTTTAATTCATTTTTATTTCTTATAATTAAAACCAATACAAGAAAAACGTATATTTTTATAAATTATTTTAAATTAAAAACTGGGGGGGGGGGGGTTCTATGAATATAAAAATATTCTTTCATTTCTCTAGTGAGAACAATGAAATCGATGCGGATGATTTATGTTTGCATGCCACACAAAATGATATTCAGGCAGTCCAGCTTTGTCTCCCGGCCAGCCAGTTTGACACCTGTTGTTCAAAGATAAAGGCGTCTCGGCCATGACTCGAAATATCATTGTCCATATACTGTAGATCCATTTTCCCCGCAGATGCAGGGTTCCAGACCTCCGCTGAATTGGTCATGCTACATTGAAAAAATAATTAATGGTGGTGATGTTTTTCTTTTTCCAGGTCTTCCACTCTCTGCGTCTCCCTATGGTTCTACACTTATACCTAGGTAGTGCACAAAAAAGCACAGAATTTTCAATGTTCAAGCAAAAGTTCTTCACATTAGCTGCTAGAGGGATGGATGTAAATTATACTAGATCTCATTTATTATTTATCCATTTGAAGACTGGGTGGATTGTGCCACAGTATATTAGTGCATTGAGCTTGTATTTTATATTGTTTTGTGTGTTTCAGCGCCACTTTGCCACCCCCCTCAATGACTGGCCAAATGGCAGCAGGTCCTGGGGATTGGGCAGTGCCAGTCGCCTCCAGACTGAAATACAGGCAGCAGTTCAACATCTTGGATAAGCAGATCATTGGATACCTCACTGGTACGATATATGAGCATGTGTGCGCTGTAAATGTAGGTCATACAAAAACCCAAATATGCGTGGCATGCAGGCGTGGATGTTCATGAACAACGGGTGATTTCATAATCGTTGCCCCCCACCCCCCATTTTTTTTTTTCTAATTTCAATTGCGTCAAGCCTTTGCAAACTTGGCCAGTGTGCATTTCCTTGTGTGAATGGTAGGCTTGTTGGACCTGTTTTTCTAAAATTGCTATGATGTAGTGAGAGAATGAGACACACCACTCACACAAGCCTGACTGGTGGGGTGGTCATCAACACTTCTGTTTTCAATCGTGGACCAACATATCCACTTAAAAAAAAAATGTCGTAATTGATATCGTAGTCAGACCCTATGAGATTTTCTTTCATACATGATAATTCTATTTACAACATGTTTACGGTTTTGTCACAGGACATTACTTGAAATGTCATCAGTATGGCTGTCATCAGGAACCTTTATTTACGGTACTTGAAATATTTACGTATGAGTATAGTTGAACTTTTTTTAAACATTTTTCTCAATGTGTTATGACATAAATGGAAAATAATTTCAATAAGTAATGTCTCATACACACCCTCCACACCCACACATCCATTGCATACTGCCATTCCCACATTGCTTCATACATTGCTAAGAATTGGCTTAAGCCATTCTTATGACAAAAGACTTTTTGTCCACTCCTGATACTCGTGTCCACCTTTGCTAAAATCATTGACATCCTCAATTGAGCTGGTGTTTCTGGACAAAAAAAGAAAAAATGAGAAAAACACTTGTGCAATTCTTTTTAGACCGCCTAGAAGGAGGTGCTGAAAAAGTCAGTCACTTTGTTGTTGTTATCATTATTTTTTTTCCCTTTTTTCTAGTTTTTCTTCGTGGGGAGTCAAAATAAAATAAGTGGCTACTCCTCTGTAATTTGACACAGACAAAGGATTTTTTTTTTGTCAAAGGGCTGATTAATTAATTGCGGATTGATTAATTGCAGACTTGTTATGTACGTACGCCAGTTGTCCAAAAGATGGCAGTTTTGTGTCGCATCTTTGTTGTTACCGGGTGGTTGTAGTTTATTTGAACTTGTTAAAAAGGAGACTGCTGCATGTAAAACATATTTTTCCCATAGGTCAGCAGGTGAGAGGGGCTATGACAAACACAATGCTCAGTCAGACTCAGCTAGCCTCAATCTGGTGAGATCATGAGTATTATCTCATTGGCTACAATTGTTGGCGTTGGGCGTCAAATCCATTTTAACCAGTTGAAATGGATTGGACGTCTATAGCTGTAGATTGCACTAAAACATGATCATTCACTTGCCGTTTTGGTTCCCAAATTTTAATGCATTAGTTTTAACTTTCCTACAGGAATTTGTCTGACGTTGATAAGGACGGCAAACTCTCAGCTGAGGAGTTCATCCTAGCGATGCATTTGGTGGATGTGGCCAAAAGTGGACAACCGCTGCCTCAAACCTTGCCAATTGACCTAGTGCCACCCACACAAAGGTAAATTTTGCCTTTAGATTATAAAAGAAGACAAAATATTACATGACCACATCAAAATGTGAGGTTGCTGAGGGTCTAAATATTACCCTTTTTCCCCAGGAGTGCTGTGAATGGATCCAGTGCGTCTCACTATGCAGCTCTCAATGATAATTTTGACATTGAACCACCACAGAAAGCCAGAAGCAACAGTTAGTTCTTATTGTTTTTACATATTGTTCATTATTTAAATAGGGCCCAAAGATCAATTTTGCATTAAAATTGTGAATTACGCAATTAGAATCACAATTTTGAAATCGCCAAGGCCACAGTTTTTTTCATGTGGATTTGACTGACCCAGGATCTTTTGTACTAATACATTTGTATTTCTGCCCCTTTTAACAGGAAATATTTCCATTTTACATTTTGAAAACACATTTAGTTTACAGGTAGTCCCCAGGTTACAAACGAGTTCCGTTCCTAGGCTGGCGATGTAACCGAATTTCTGCGTAAGTCGGATTTAACCCCTTTAAGTACCCCTAAATACTCTCCTGAATCCCAAAATAACTATTAGGGGTGCACAATATCCATTTTTTGAGACCGATATCAATAACTTCCTGCTCCTCAAAGCGGATACCGATATCGATAACTGATAATAAATATATATTTTAAAAAATGAAATGAAAATGAATTGAACACCTGGAGGTTCCAAAAAAAAAAAAAAAACTAGTGGTGGATTCAACATAGATTTGCCTTTGATCTCACCAGATTTTTCATAATGACATGAACAAAACTGTGTGTTTCACTTCTGCACTGCCCGACAGCCAGCTAAAAATGAATGCACTTCCATAAACCACAAGGCTTGGTCTTTTCTTGCTTTTATGGGAAGACACTCGTCTTAATAATGTGAAAGTACAACAGAAAAATACACATATTCAATACGCCATATGCAACAAACTGCACAATACACTTATATACACAACTATTATATGTACAGCATAGCACACTAGCTTGAGCTACTAAAGCATTGGCTGGCTTCTATAACACAACAACTTATTAAGTTCTGTACATATGACCCTTCCACACAGAAGTAAACATATAGTGCACATCCATATGTTTTAGTAAACATAAAATACTTACAGACATATTTCCGAGGCGGAAACGTAACAGAAAGCATTCACGATTGTCAATGCAACCGCTAGACACCGCAATGTGTATGTGAATGAGCTTGTAATGTGAACAAAACTACTGTGACAAAAAATAGATGCAACAAATTATTCTGACCAGCGGGTGGGAGCAATGCCCTGCAAATGGTCAACTGCTTTCCTATACTAGTGTGTAAAGTCACTGTAAACTGTAAAGCCAGCACAATACATATTATCGGTCCTATTATTAAATTTATTGGATTTATCGGGATGACGTCATAATTCCTATTATCGGACCGATAATTATCGGACCAATAATAATCGTGCACCAGTAATAACTATCCAAAAACCTGAAAGCGCTATAGAACTATAACAAGTATAAGTATTATACGTAATAGTACTGTCCTCGCCAAGACGTTGGAGCTAAATCGTAGCTAGACAGCGAGCTAAGCTGTAATCTTTCCCCTCGCTCTCACTCGACTGCACGACATCTTTCTGGAAGCAAATGCGTTCTTGCTCTTGTGTGCGCAAGCACTCTTCTTGGTGTGCGCAAATGCGTTCTTCTTCGTGTGTACATACGCTCTTACAAGCGTGCGGAAGAACTACCTACTCTACGCTTCCGGCGCCAAAATAAAAGCATACGCCACAAAACAAAAGTCAACATTATAATCAAATACACATTTCGTCAGAGGGCAGAATGGTCATATTCATAAATTAAAGTAAA
Source organism: Corythoichthys intestinalis (assembly GCF_030265065.1). Classification (NCBI taxonomy): domain Eukaryota; kingdom Metazoa; phylum Chordata; class Actinopteri; order Syngnathiformes; family Syngnathidae; genus Corythoichthys; species Corythoichthys intestinalis. The sequence goes on along the minus strand of NC_080395.1, from coordinate 37,398,485 downwards.
AAAAATAAGATATTGTGAGGTACAATAAGGTAAGTGTTAACGCGACGGAAAAAACAAAAAACGACGGGAGACAAAATGGTGGACGAGATTCCGGCGTCATAAAGTCAAGATCATGTAAGTTGAATACGTTGTAACTCAGGGACTACCTGTAATTACATTTTGCGTTGCGTTTATTAACATTTTATTTATTTCCTATTTTATTTATCAAGAAAGAAAGTTTTGCATTGAAGCCTGAGTTGAAGAATCAGGAATCGAATTCGTAGTATCGTCGAGAAAAATGAATTAAATCAATAAGATATTTTTCTAAAATCGTTCAGCCCTCATGTGACCTGCCCTTAAAATTCACATATATTTGGAATTATTTAAATTAAAAACTGTTCATTTATTTTAGGTGGCTAATAGCTGTTGCATTCAAATTGTGTTACCATTCAGTGTCTTTCGAGGACAAGTACAAAGCCAACATTGAGCGCGGTAATGCAGAGCTGGAGAAAAGACGATTGGCACTGCTGGAAGCGGAAAAGAAAGAGAAGGAAAGACAAGCTCAAAAGGCACGAGAGGAGCAAGAGCGGAAGGAGAAGGAAGCTCGTGAAGCAGAGGAGAGGCGGCGGAAAGAGGAAGAGAGGCGCTTGGAGCGTCAGAGAGAATTGGAGAGGCAGAGAGAAGAAGAGCGTCGGAGAGAAATTGAGAGGAAAGAGGTGAGACTTGAAGCTCTCAAAATAAACCCTTTGCTTATCAATGGTGTTTTTTGGGCAAGTACTGTAGCGGCATTGTTCTCTCGTGTATGTGGGCTCACTACAGGCTGCACAGCGGGAGCTTGAGCGCCAAAGGAAGGAGGAATTGGAAAGGAGGAAACGAGCAGAACTCCAACTAAAGAGGCAGAAGGAACAGGACGACATCATTCAACTCAAAGCTAAGAAGAGGACTTTGGAGATGGAGTTGGAGGCAGTGGTTAGTGGTCAAGTGCTACTAATGAGTCAAGTGCAGAAGTATTAATAACTTGGCGAAGGTCTGGGCTCATTCTGTCTTTTAATTCTGAAGGGTAACAAACAGCGTCAGATTTCAGACCGTCTGCGTGACATTCAAAACAAGAAGAAGCTTCCTAAGACTGAGCTGGACCTTATCACTCAAAGGAAAGATGCACGTCAGCAGGACATAAATAATCTTCAGAAACAGATTGAGGTCAGATCTGTTTTGTTTCTTTAAACTGTTCATGATTACTATTTTTCTTCAGCCACAGCACATTAAAAATATTCTCTCCCTTCACACTTTGTCAGCTGTTTTTTTTTTTAAACTTTGTGATTACCATTTTTCTTCAGTCACAGCACGTAAAACATATTCTCTCCCTTCACACTTTGTCAGGAGTTCCAGAGGAAGTTATCCCAATTGATGCCAGAACAGAAGAGACTGACTGAGACACTCCAAAGCATGGCTGCTAATAACTTGCCTGGTTAGTACTGACACATCGCTCCTCAGATTTATTTAAAAAAAAAACAAAAACAAAAAAACAGTCACAGCACAACAGTCACTCTTTCATGTACAGAAGGGAAATATCAACTCCCATATTCTGATTCATCCTATATTTGTAGTGTCCACCATCTCCAACCTGAAGCAAAGTGTTACTCAAAAGCAGGGGACCTGCTCAAAACTAAGAAATCAGCTCCAGGCCCTTGAGAAAGAAACTGCTGCTAAACTGGAAGAGCTGGAACGGCACAGCAAAAACATGCAGGTAGAATACAGTAATATCAAAAGCAACTTGACAATGCATCAGTTAAAAAGCTGCAGTCACATGAAGCTGTGACTCAACTGTGATTGTGTTAGAGGTCACCGTCAGGGTGTCAAACTTAACTTTGTTGTTGGGTACATCGTAGTTTTGGTTTACTTCGGATAGCCACATGGCAGCAAACTAGAGCTGCCATGATTAATAAGCCTATTGACAAATAATTACACAATTATCAAATGAATTGACAACTATTTTGACAGTTGAATGGTTTAGAGACGTTGATCTAAAATTTGTTTAAATTCTCTTTTTTTTTTTTTTAAATATCTTAATAGCAATTATTCTCATATTTTTCATGTTTTGTTTTACATTATTCAGATTGTTTCGTTATAAAAGGGTGGGGAAATGGTAAATGTTCTTTTTTTAAAATGTTTTTTCTATTCCCAAATTTCTTTAATCCCTGATCTTGTATTAAGGACTTCAGAAATTTTATTTGAATTTTATTTTAGCGAGAAACACGATATTGGGGCACATGATTTGCCTTCGCTGAAAATTTGTCTCCAGACCTTGGGTTTGACAACTGTGCTAGAGATGGATTTTTTTCTTTCTCATCTCAAATGTGGTACCGTAGTTAATAGGTTTTTTTCCTTCACTATTACTGCGCATGTGAGCACTTTAACCTACCTTGCCTGTTGGAATTTTCCTTCACTATTACTGTGGCATGTGAGCACAGTAACCTACCTTGCCTGTTGGAAGTTTTAGACATAAGCAGCAAAAATGGAGAAACTTTTTCCCCTTTTTTTGTCTGCTATGTTGCCTATTCAGGATATACAGCCTTATTATAATGTTGAATATACTGTATACATAGTCTCACAATAATAAAATATTGAGAATCTACACTGACTGAGAACAAACAGCAAAAGCACTTAACAGAAGTAAGCTAAATGTAAAATAGTCTGTTGGTGAATAGTTTTTATTTTTTGTTTTTATGTTTGTCCTTTTGCAATTCCTGATGAATATTAGGTGGGCCTTACGCCGGTAACACACTAGAAACGTCAACGATCCCGCCGCAATAACGCACCAGTGACGCTCGGTGTCAATTTCCATAGGACGCGTTTCACGAGCAGCGCGTCTGTGGAGCGGCTCGATCATTTCACGCGAGGATTGCAAGATCGCGCGAGAATAGCGGGTATTTAAAGGTAATAAAAAAACAACACTTTACCTTTCAGACCCCGCGTATTGGCCTGCTTTCTTTTTGAAAGACAGAAGAAAAAAGAAGTCATGTGCTGAAGCAAAAAGAAATCCCAATGACAAGGATTTTAACATGTATTTTACAAATTAAATGCCTCAATCATTTTTTTTTCTTATGAACATTTTTCTAAGCTTTATTGATGTTTTTTCTCAAGTTAAAGCACCACGCAGAAATTAATAAATTTAATTGTGTAGCAGGATTTGTGTATTATTCGTATTAATTACAGGTGTTTTAGCTCATTTCAATTTATTTTATTTATATAGTAAGTTACGATTGCTTATTATTTTGAAATTCGACCGGATCCACCGTATTTTTACACGAGTGACTTCCGGCCTGCCCGATCCTCCCTAGTAGTATTGACGCAGGGGGGCCGCGTCTTGCGTCAAATAACAAACTCCGCTGTTCTTTTCGCGTGCGACGCGTTGAGCGCTTCTGGGACGCGTCCAACTCGCGGCCGCACTGCGACTGGTGTGCATTGGCTGATTGACTTTAACGGCCGTGTTTCACTGCATTATCGCGGCGGGATCGTTGACGCGACGTTGACGTTTTTAGTGTGTTACCGGCGTTAGGAAGTCAAGAGGATCTACTAGGGGTCTGCCAGAGTAAGAAAAAAACTAAATGAGGAAGACACTGAAGGAATGGGGTCAAAAGAGGCAGTGACAGAGCAAAAGTGACAGGAGGTAGAAGAATTTGCTATAGTTGCAGATACAAAGCCAAATCAAAATGACTGATACTGACATTAAAAAAACAAAAAAACAAGAATATCAATATTAATATTTTTCAAGCTGCACTCATATGGGCACTGATGGTGTTATAATTTTTGTCTTTATGTGAAGTCACCTGATGATCTGCTCACCTGTGAAAGAAAAATACAATACATTCAGCGTACATACATTATACTGTTAAATGGTAAATGGCTAGATAAAATTTATTCATCACAGTTCTAAGATCAAGGGATCAAACGCAGAATCCTGCCTTCCAGTGCGGCATTTACATGTTCTCCACGTGCAAACGTGGGTTTTCTCCAGGTACCCCTACATTGTCTGTACTCTACTATAGACTGTACCATATTCATAATTCTTCTGTAACTGTGGATTAAATCAAAGCCAAAATGTATCCGAGTGCAACGCTTTTTGTTTGATCCTTTTTTGGTTCAAAGCTGATTCCATATTTTATGCTTTTTATCTGTGTTGTTGCCAGCCCAATACACCGCAGTACTGAACAACATGCTCACCACTACGCACCTTAACTCATTTATTCAACTGCATGCGTGCATGTATTTAGGGATAGATGGTGAGAAGGGGTTGGTGTAAGTATTTGTGAGGAAAGTTATTTGTACAAAGCATTTTTAGCAGCATTATTTTGGTTGATATGAATGAATGGTTAATATAAAATACTGTGTATAAACTCGAACTGGAGGTGGCAACATAATAAAAATGATTACATTATAATGAATAATTGAATCAAGAACAGAGGTAGTGTGGGCAAAACTACCAAGTTGCTTTCTGTAGTTCACAACACCATTTAGCGTAGCAAACATGTTGAATGCTTATCACCAGAGCCTGATGTCGTCACCATATGCTTTGTTGCTGCTGCTGCTTTTTATTTACGATGGGGAAATGCCTATTTGTAGATTTTTTGCCTAAGATGTTCTTGCATATTATTGTGACCAAACGACTTCGTCTTTTTTAACTTTGTGATGTTCTTGCATATTATCATGGCCAACTTGCTTCCTCTTTTTTAACCTTTGTTGTCATTCCTTTTGCTTTTTAACCATTGATTCATCTGCACTTTCTAATGTCACCCTATTGAACATGTCTTCCTCATAACTTTGCAGCATATGGGCGCTAACAACAACGCTTTGCTTCACGTGGTCGTCTCACTGCTGTCCTGCCTGTGTAACCTCTTCTACCTGCTTAAGGTTTTCATTCTCTTAGTTGTTCTCAACTCTGAATTTCTTTTAGTGGCTGGTGTCATTGGCAATCCTCCCTTTTTTCTTTTTAGCTTTGACTTCCTTTCCTCTTCTTAACCTACTGTAGGTGCTCGTGCACGCATTGCTCAGCTTTTAACACCATTGCGTATGTCAACTCACTACTTCTTTTTGTCGTGTACGTCAGGAACTGAGGGAGAGCCAGCAAAAGCAGCAGGCAGCAATAGAGAAGCTGCGAAGCATCAAAGAGGAAAAAAGACAAGAGCTGATTCGCAGGAAGCAGGAGCATGAGGAGATGAGGAAACGGGAAGAAGAGAGGAGGCGGCAGGAGGAGGAGGCACAAAGGTTTTTGACACTTGCACAACTGAAATGCAATCTGAACGGAAGTCATTCCTTATCAAGTCACACAATTTCCCCAGTGCACCTTCAATCGTTAAGCCACGCCTCCTTGGAAAACTCTGACAACCCAAGGCTCTGTCAAATTCTCTCAGTGACTGAACGAACAATTTATGGACGATGGTGGGAGTTCAAATTTCTGAATTTGCACTAAAACGGCTGGCAATAGATCTGTTTTTTAAAAAATGATTCATTTTATTTATTTATAAATTTTTTAATTAATCAAGAAGCCGACAGAGAGGGTTGCAGTATGCAGTGGAGTGGTATGTCAATGGTATTAAACTTTACAGAGAGGAGACCATTATTATATTTGAGGCAAAATGTGACCACTCACAACTATAAAATGGGAAACCCCACTGGCCGAATATCCATCTAGCTATAACATTAGCTGCTTAGTAACATTGTCATGTGTTCTGCCAGATTTTGCTCCTGAAGCTTTTGTGGCAATGAATTAGCAGTCTTTTACATTCACTTGGATTGTCAATATTATCCACAAGTGCTACATACATACAGTGATCCCTCGCTACTTTGCACTTCAAACTTCGCGCTTCCAGTCCATCGCGGATTTCTTTTTCAATTAAAAAAGAAAAAAAATACAGATGAGCCGTCCTAAGCCGCTCACGTAGTCTCACTCTCCCTCCTGCTGCTCTTTTTTGGTCAGGCAGTGCACTGGAGTTGCTTATTAAAGTTAACAATGATTGACAGACATTTAATGTTTGATCTTGCCACAGATGCTTTGAAGCCTAAGCTTCAAAGCGCCTCATGCGTCATCAACTCATTGTGTTTAAGTAAGAAGCTTGAGCGGATTTCTCTCAATGAAGCATTTATTAAACACAATAATTTTACTACTTTATTCTTGTTTAAAAATAATTCGGTGGGACAGTAACATGTTTTGAAAATTATTACATTTGAAGTGCTTGAAAACCATTTATAAAAAGTGAGTTACTGTGAATTAAGTGAGCTACTTCGCAGTTTTTCACTTATCGCAGCGGGTTCTGGTCCCCATTTACCGCGAAAACAAGGGATCACTGTATTCCTTTCTTTATAGAAAGTTTGTGGTGGTAGTTATATTTTATTCTATTTGTGTATCCACAGGCTAGTAAACAAGTAGGCAGTCAAATGGTAGCAAACTAATGTTAATAGTTAAGTCTACATTTCTATCAAATATATATTTTTTTTTACAGTCAATCTTATACTTATCTTTGGGATTGTCTTGACATTCAGTTTTGTATGTGGTCGACGACAGAGCCTTATCCACAGCTTGCATTTGGCGAACTTTTCACTTAGGGTTTGAAAAAGGCACCAAAAAATTGCTCCCCCCAGTCTTTCAGGGTACCCCATGCACAACGTTTAACCATCAGGTTTTTGCAGTTTTAGTGTTAGACTTACGGTAAGATGGTTTAAGCCACGAGCACACAGTACATTTCTATGCAACTCTACGGTTGGTGTCAGCGTTTTCTGATTTGGGGGCGTGGTTTAGCGATAGGTCCATTGAATAATCAAAGTTCTTACACTGCCAGCCTCTCCCATTACAAATGGATGGGATGTCCATCATTGTCAATGGCAGGCAATAAGTTAAATACTATAAAACGTTTTTAGTTTTTTTTAATTACCAAAGGAGTCTCTTGCCCTATAAATTGTTTGTTTTTTTTAAATCCACTGTAAAGGGGTAATATCACTAAAAAATAGTACACCAATGCTATTTTTTAAAAATATATTATGATGGATGGATCCAAAATACATAGCTATAAAAATTAACAGGTCTGTACCTATCTTCAAACAACAGATAAGGGCCTCCAACAATGGTATAAATGTGTATGCACTGATAATGTTAAAGTCTTGAGCAAGGAGGCTCAAACTTCGTATTCTTTCATTGGACAGCTTCTAGCAGTAATGATATAAAAATCGGGCAAATAGAAGAGGTGTCGCTGGGGAGATTTTGGGGAGTTGTGTAAATTGACATGGATTGACCCCTCTGTGATTCTCACCGTATTGCTTAAATCTCTTTGTCAGGTTAGAAAAGGAGCGCCAGTGGAAGGAAAAGTTGAGGAGGGATGAGGAGGAGCGCCAGAGGAGGCTCCAAGAGGAACGTGAGGCCAAAAGAAGGGAGCAGGAGGAAAAAGAGCTAAGGGCAAAGGAGGAGGCAGAGAGGAAGCGCAGAGAGGAAGAGGCGAGGAGGAAAAGAGAGGAGGAGGAACGGCTGAGGCAAATTGAGAGACAGAGGCAGGAGGAAGAGCGGAGAAAGCTGGAGGAGGAGAGGAGGCAATTGGAGGCAGAGAGGAGAAAGCTGGAGGAAGATAAAAGGATGGAAGAAAAGAGAAGGAAAGAAGAGGAGGAACGACTCAAGCGGGAAGAAGAAAGAAGGAAGCTGGAGGAAGAGCAAAGACGGCAGGAGGCAGAGGAGAGGAGGAGGGTCGAAGAAGAGCGCAGAAAGGAGATGGAGCGGGTAGAGGAGGAGAGACGGAGACAAAGGGCAGCACAGGCTGCCCTTAGAGACACAGAGGAAAGGAGAAGGTTAGAGGAGGAGGAAAGGAGGAGGAAAGAGCAACAGGAAGAGCAGCGGAGAAAGCAGGAGGAAGAGAAGAGGAAGCTTCAGCAGCAACAGGAGGACGATAGGAGGAGGCGTGAAGAGGAACGAAAAAGAGCAGAGGATGAGAGAAAAAGAAAAGTGGAAGAAGAGTCAAAAAAGAGAAGAGAGCATCAGTCGAGTGGTGGCAAAATTGACATTCAAGAGAAGTTGAATTCTCTTCTGAGGGGACTGGAGGAAAGGAAAGGTGAGAAAACACTGGATCGATATGCAATCACGTCATCTCATATGGAGATGAGAAGGAGCTTCCTGTTTAATTTATAAACTCTCACCATAGGTCGGCAGCCCAGGACCATGCAACCCAGGAATTCGGTGGTTCTCACACCCTTCAGGGCACTTTATCCATTCACTGCACGAAACCATGAAGAGCTCACATTCAACGCAGATGAAATAATTGAGGTACGATTCCTGTACTAAAGCTAATGTTGGATCACGCTTATTATCATTAGTGTAAATGAACGAAATAACCATATAATAAACCAATATCGATATCGATAACTTCCTGCTCATCTAAACCAATATCGATAACCGATAATATACATTTTTTTAATGTACGTATATTCACCTGGGTTTTTGAACACCTTGATGTTTAAAAAAAAACAACTAGTGGTGGACTTAACATAGATTTGCCTTTGACATAACCATTTTTTTATGATGACATGAACATTATTATAATGAAAATTATTATAATGAAAAAAACAAAGACAAGAACAGTCTCGACTTCAAATAAAGTGCCAATATTTTTCAATTTTTTTTTGAGTCAATCACCATCAATTATTCAATGTCATTAAAGATGTGTTGCCTGAACGATGAGTACTGAACTAAAACATAAACCCAACAGGTATTGTGCGTTGTCATCAGATAAAAACATTTGGTGCTACAGGAGAGCGTACTGTTGTGGTCTTGGTCCATGAAACAACTTTCTTAACCTGGCATTTATAGAACAGCAAGTCTTATCAATAACCAAAAGGCCTCTCAATAACTTACTAACCTATAACTAACACTTTAAAATGCAAAAAAAATATAGTAAGGTTCATCACTCATTCATCATAATCAAAAATATGGTTGAACAAAAAGGATTAATGGCTTGCCTTATAACTATCCATATAAACGGCAGTGAGTGAACCCATTTTCAATAAAGCATGAGGTTTCTTCTCTGCACAGTACAAAATCCTTGTCCAGCCACTGCGCCGTCATACCAAGCATGCTGAAAGGACTAACATTACACGTCCATATGTCCGTAGTGAAACTTACGTGGTTGCCGAAGTATGGAAGCGTGTGGCAATCTCCTCATACTTTGCCGGTAAACATTCGGCTTGGAATGATGAACCTGCGCTCCAAATGACGAAGTAGCCGCCTGAATCCTATGTCTTTGACGAGGGAAAAGAGTTTGTAACGCCATCTTTTCTGTGATCATGTATGTGATCGCTATAGCCCCCGGTCATTTTTGTGAAACTTTTCAAAGGCCTCGTTAAATGGTACAACCCGGCTTTCTTCGCTGACTTTGGAATTGAATGGGCAGATTCATTCGCAGCTCACGCGTCCTCGGACTCTTTTAAAACACCATTGAAGTGACTGTGATCTTTTAAGTGGCTTATTAAGATGTGTTGTCGCGCGACACTTTTTTCCCTCCTCATGGAACTTCGTTTTTGCATTTGTTACAAATTACGAGTGAAGCGTTTTCCACTGACAACTTAAAAAAATCCCATACTACCGACACCATGCTTTTTTTTTTTTTTTTTAGCACACAGCCATCGTTTGAGCGTTACGTCACAGAAGGGAGCGCTTGATTTGTGGCACAACTCCCTCTTCTCCTCCTACACACAGTCACTGATACAATGGACTGGCAAAACAGGAGTGGAAACGAACAGACACATCCCAGTCCACTGACACCGCTCCAAAATAATTATACTGTTTATTATCGGGCCTGTTAGTAATGTTATTGTATTTATTAGGATGACGTCATAATTCCTATTATCGACCGATAATTATCGGACCAATAATTATCGTGTATCTACTAGTTTAACGGAAATAAAGACTATGATAAGAAGAAAAACGCCAAACTGTATTCTGTGTTCACAAAACTAACAAAACAATTGAAATTAAAGACACTAGTCCCTTCGTTTTTATATTTTATTGAACATTTTGTATTTTATCATTTAAATGTCAAAATGATAACATTTAAAATGATTGAATACATTTATTAACGAGCATTTTTAGTTTTTTTTTTTTTTTTTTATCATTTGATTCTTTGAATGCTAAGCCTTAAATAACCTAACTCATGAAAAACTAAAAGTAATACTAATACTAATAATATAAAAAAACAGTAACACTAATACAGTGGTACCTCGACATACAATCGCTTCGACATACAATCTTTTCAACATCTGACGTAAAATTTGACTCTGCATTTGTTTCTACATCCGATGACATGCTCGAAATACGACGATCTATGACAGCACCGCAGTTTCTTTGTTTTCCCGCAAGACAGACGCATGGCAGATTTTCTTGTGGTAAAAATCAACATGCGTTCAAACAATGTGAGATGAAGATAGATATGATAGAAAAATATGAGCATGGGGTGCGCATCCGTGATGACGTCCGCCAGTCTTTATTAGTTAAGGTGGCAATTATTATTGTGGTAACCTAGCCAAAGAAATCGCCAGCTTCCTCAAGTTTCTAATCATTTCCATCAGTTCCATCAACTTGTGCCCAGTGTCCCCCGCAGCAAGTAAACAAAAAGAAACTAAAAAGGCTCACTATATCAAGTCAGCCACGCGATGCGTTCAGGTACACCACCCAATGTTTGAATTATTATAATTATTTCTATTGTTATATTATTATTCCGATTGTTATTCATAATGTGTCTGTTTTTCTCATTTTAATAGATAGTTGCAATAGTAACATCAATATTTATTGAGAATTTAGTGTAGGTATTTGGGCTGTGGAACGTATTAATGGAATTCCAGTGTATCACAAAAGTGAGTACGCCCCTTGCATTTCTGCAGATATTTAAGTATATCTTTTAATGGGACAACACTGACAAAATGACACTTTGACACAATGAAAAGTAGTCTGTGTGCAGCTTATATAATTTAGTTAATTTATTTTCCCTTCAATATCACTCAAAATATAGCCAATAATATTTAAACCCCTGGCAACAAAAGTGAGTACACCCCTTAGAGAAACTATATACATCTCTAAATGTCTAAATTGCGTACTGCTTGTCATTTTCCCTCCAAAATGTCATGTGACTCGTTACAGGAGTGCTGTCAGCATTGCAGAGATTGAAGAGGTGGGGGGTCAGACCATATGCTGCACTCTACATCAAATTGGTGTGCATGGCTGTCACCCTAGGAGGAAGCCTCTTCTGAAGACGGTACACCAGAAAGCCCGCAAACAGTTTGCTGAAGACATCAACAAAGCACATGGATTACTGGAACCATGTCCTATGGTCTGATGAGACGGGCGGGGTTTCTTGTGTACCGTCTTCAGAAGAGGCTTCCTCCTGGGGTGACAGCTATGCACACCAATTTGATGTAGAGTGCGGCGTATGGTCTGAGCAGTAACAGGCTGACCCCCCACCTCTTCAATCTCAGCAGCGATGCTGACAGCATTCATGTAATGAGTCACATGACATTTTGGAGGGTAAATGACAAGCAGTACTCAATTTGGACATTTAGGGGTGTACATAGTTTCTAAGGGGTGTACACACGTTTGTTGCCATGGGTTTAGATATTAATGGCTATATTTTGAGTGATTTTGAGGGGAAAATAAATTAACTCTATCAGCTGCACACAGACTACTTTTCATTGTGCCAAAGGGTCATTTTGTCAGTGTTGTCCCATGAAAAGATATACTTAAATATCTGCAGAAATGCGAGGGGTGTGTTCACTTTTGTGATACACAGTATAATGTATTCTTATGGGAAAATCCTGCTCGACATATGACCATTTCGACTAACAAAAAAGGTCCTGGAAGGAATTAACTTCGTATGTAGAGGCACCACTGTAATTTTGAAAAAAAAAAAAAAGAAACGTAAAACTAAACTAATGAAAAACTTTTATAACCTCTCTTTGGATAACTATATACATTGATTAAAAAAAAGAGAGAAACTTGTGGAATTGAATCTTCCTCTCTTTCAAACTTTGCTCTCCTATATCAGGTGGACGAGACCGTGGAACCAGAGGAAGGTTGGTTGTATGGTAGCAGGCAGGGTCAGATGGGTTGGTTCCCAGAGAGCTATGTTGAGAGAGTGGGTCCGTCGGACTCGACAGCCCCCGTACCGCCTTCAAAACTGCCTATCCAGTCACAGCTCTCAAATGCCCTTGAAGCAGCAAAAGTAGCTGGCACTAAATCTGCTTTCACCCCTACACACTCTCCGAACATGACCCACTCTGATACATCTGGACAGGTAAGACTTTGGTTCCTTTAGTATGGTGTTTATATGTTTCTTGACTTGAAGGTTGAAATCACGTTTATGGACAAAATCAATCATAAGGCACATCGATTTTGTCTCTTATTAGCAGGTTGTAGGAAATCTTTTCGCACAAGCTTTGTGCTCTTGGACAGCAAAGACAGACAACCATCTAAACTTCAATAAGGATGATGTGATTAAGGTGCTGGAACAGCAGGAAGGCTGGTGGTCGGGAGAACTGAATGGAGAACGAGGCTGGTTCCCTAAGTCCTATGTCACACTTCTGGGTGAAGAGGACAGTTCAGAGTACGTGTTCAAATGCACACAAAATAATTAGATACCTTCTTCCGTGAATATTTTTTCCCCCCCGGGAATTAATTTAACTCATTGGCCCTGGACATCCAATCCATTTTGACTGGGAGAGGCTGGCAGCAATCATTTTAATTTTGTGGCCTATATGACCACCATGTCCACATATTAGGGGTGTCCGAATCGCATATTTTTGCACCAGAGCCCAAGTCACCTAATTTTGAGAACCTGATGATTCCAAGTCAAGATCCTATACTGAAAAAAAAAAAAGTTTTTGCTTTTGTTTTTATTTGAACGCAAATTCCAAATGTTACAGAACTGTACTTTTTACAGTACTTACCACTTGTGCTTTTTTTTAAATTTTATTTATTTATTTATTTATTTTTTATATCTTTTGGCAATGCCATTGTATTTCTGGATTACTTTGTTACTTTTTAACCCTTAAAAAGTAAAAACAATATTAATTAGGCCTGAACAATATTGGGAAAAATTAACATTACGATATACACTCACCGGCCACTTTATTAGGTACACCTGTCCAACTGCTCGTTGACACTTAATTTCTGATCAGCCAATCACATGGCGGCAACTCAGTGCATTTAGGCTTGTAGACATGGTTTAAGACATGGTTTCTCCTGCAGTTCAAACTGAGCATCAGTATGGGGAAGAAAGGTGATTTGAGTGACTTTGAACGTGGCATGGTTGTTGGTGCCAGAAAGGCTGGTCTGAATATTTCAGAAACTGCTGATCTACTGGGATTTTCACGCACAACCATCTCTAAGGTTTACAGAGAATGGTCCGAAAAAGAAAAATATCCAGTAAGCAGCAGTTCTGTGGGCGGAAATGCCTTGTTGATGCCAGAGGTCAGAGGAGAATGGCCAGACTGGTTCGAGCTGATAGAAAGGCAACAGTGGCTCAAATAACCACCTGTTACAACCAAGGTAGGCAGAAGAGCATCTCTGAACGCACAGTACGTCGAACTTTGAGGCAGATTGGCTATAGCAGCAGAAGACCACGCCGGGTCCAACCCGTTACTAGCATGGTGTACCTAATAAAGTGGCCGGTGAGTGTATATTGCCAAGGCTCCACACTTACTTTTTGCACTTGTTGCACTGGCGCGCCTAACTTTTTTCTTAAGGTGTACCAGTATAAAATGTCGGCTCACACACATTTTTCATTGCATCACATTTACTGTCATATTTTTAATCATTCTCCTTAACATTCATGTAATTCAGTCATTTTCTGAACCGCTTATCCTCATGAGGGTCGCAGAGGTGCATGAGCCTATCACAGCTAACTCTAGGCGGAAGGTGGTGTACACCTGGAACAGGTTGCCAGCCAGTCGCAGGGGACATAAAGACACGCAACCATTCACGCACACTCACACCTACGGACAATTTGGAGTGTTCAATTAGCATACCATGCATGGACCCTTGTTTATTTTTAAACAAGAATAACGTAGAAAAATGTTTCTTTATTAAATGCTTCATTGAGTGAGTCCACTTAAATTCACTCATGCTTTGACCCTCACGGTGCCGAGAACAGCCTCTCAACAACAGAGATTGACTAAACGATGAATAACCTTTCTCCCGCCAGATCAAATCTACAAACCTGTCAGTCATCGTTAACTTTATGTACCAAATGCCAGCTGCAATGGTGAGCAAGAAAAGCAGCAGGAAGGAGGGTGAGAGGTTGTACGAGCATAAAGCAGAAAAACATTAATATATTTTTTAAAATTAAAAACACGATCCTTTTCACCTGATTCTGATCCTCTGACAAATGGCATGATCGGCCCAATTTCCGATCACACAATCGGATCGGGACATCCCCATCACACAAGTTGCGCCAGGTCTTTGAAATTCAAAAATAGACACTTGCTCTATAAAGGGTTAACTCATTTTGTGCTAAACGCATCAAGTCCATTTGAACTGGTATCGCTGGCATTGAACAATCATGTTTCTATGCCAATCCCAATCCTGCCAGTCCCTCCCAATCAGAATGGTTCCCAATGTCAGCCAATTGGTGAATTTATCAAATAACATTAAAGCCGTAAGAACAGGAGGAAGGTTGTTGTGCTTTTTTTAGATTGAGTGTTGTATTAGTAATAGATCATAGGTACTTTGTGGTCAATTTAAAAACAGATCATTTTAAAGCAATTCTGGTTCATCCGTCAATGGCAGCTAATAGGCTATTTTTGTGAAAGCCTCAGTAACAAACAAAGTCATGCAATCAAAGTACTCCTCTTACAAATAGACTTACAACTCACTCTTAACCTTGGTAGCTTTTTACACAATGGATAAGTTCAAGCCATAACAGAGTATATTCCACCAACTCTACGACATAACATTGACACAACTTTGTAAGATTTTGAGCCACTCCTAGAGATCCAACATTTCCAAGTACTGTTTTAAGTTCGTATAAGACTTTAGAATTTTTTTTTTAAATTATTTCTGTGTTTGTGTTCACAGAATGAAGAGCTCCTCATCCAGTACTGCAGGGACAGGTGACAATCAGCAATTTGAAGGTGAGTTTATCTGATTTAACGTGTAAATATGGGCTTGATTAAGAGTTATTTAGCATTGTTGTGGTTCTTGCCTGATTGACAAACTATCTTGTACCAACTTTCATTATCTAGAGTATACAGCGTTATACCAGTACGAATCATCAGAGCCTTCAGATCTGACGTTCAGAGAGGGAGATGTTATACTGGTGACCAAGAAAGGTGGAGAGTGGTGGAACGGCACCATTGGTGACCGCACAGGTGCCTTTCCTGGCACCTATGTCAAACCTAAGGAGGCAGATGTAAGAATGTTAGCCTATATTTTAGCTCATGACATATATTGTGGTCCTTTGTTAACCTTTTCTTTCGTGTTCATTTATTAGTCGAGCACATCTGCTAAGAAGCCAGGTCAGTATCTTTACTTTTACACAAATTTTTTACAATTTTCATGTGTTACATCTCTGTTTTACCCTTTTTGTATTTTTTAAAGTTTTACTTTAGTTTTTTTTTTTTTTTTTGTTTTGTTTTTTGTTTTGCTAATATTTGTATTTACACAGAGATTGGCAAGGTGAGCAGAGCACATTTCTCCTCTATACCGGGGCAACTGAGCCTGGAGAATGGCCAACTTGTCGTAGTCCTCAGCAAGAATGCTTCAGGCTGGTGGCTTGGAGAACTCCAGGTCAGTAGTGATCTAATTATGGACAGTAGATGGCACCAAATTATTTAACTAGTATCCACTGTGTTGGCCATTTAAAAGGGAAGATCAACGTTTTGCCTGTTTGAAGTTACAACAATTTTTTTTGTGTATGTGTTTTGACAACAGGCCCGTGGTAAAAAACGGCAGAAGGGCTGGTTTCCTTCCACACATGTTACCATACTGGGGTCAAATAGTGGCAAATCTACACCAGCAAGCCAGTCAGGTAAAATGCAGAAACTCTCACAGTTGAGGGACAGACAACACCATTATCATGTGCATCTCAGCATTATACATTAAAAAAAACACAAAAAATGTATTTTTCTGATGTGTGGTTGTGGAGAGAAAAAAATTTAATACATAAAATAAAAGCCAGTATTTTCAGGAAGTGTGTTCCCGACGTGGGGGCAGACATCCCAGATAGCCTGCTTTTCCTTGTGTGTAATTAATCCCCATTTGTACATTCACCAGTGCTCGAATCTATCATTGTTTGTGTGTGTGTAGGTGTAACCACAATTTGCCACCCCTCCACTGTACTATTGCTGCTCTGTAATATATATATATATATATATATATATATTTTTTTTTTTCCTGAAGCACTTGGTATTGTATTTTTATGTTATGAAGCTGTTGGTGCCATAGTCAATCATTAACCTATGTCTTACCAAGTAATAGTTATGATCACAATAAATAACTTTATGAAGACACATAAGAAGGAAGACACTTATGAAAGAAAAACAAATTACAAATCTAACATTCTTTATATATTAAATTTTGGATATTTTGTATCGTTAAGGACATCACACTAATACCTATAATTCACAACTAATTGGTAAAGGTTAATAATGATGGGATTATTGACATTGTCCTTTTATCTAGGATTGTGCCAGGTGATCGCCATATACGATTACACAGCAGCTAACAAGGACGAGCTGAGCTTTTCAGCAAACCAGCTGATCACTGTTCTGGATAAGAACGACCCTGACTGGTGGAAGGGCGAGGTCAATGGGGCCACTGGCTTATTCCCCACCAATTACGTTAAGATGGCCTCGGGAGACGGTGACCCCAGTCATCAGTGTAAGTAATACACTTACACATGACTGCACCCTCGATTTGTCGTAGTACTAGTACATGGTGGTGAATCTTTGGCCTAATAAGCGTGTTTCAAGTGGCTTTTGGGAGCTTTTTCTATCACCGATGCACTTTGCATGCTGTCTACTTCTTGGTTTATGTTCTTTTGCACTGAACACAAACTGTTGTCATAGTTAAAAAATAGAGCCTAGTAATAATCATTAAAAAAAAAAAAAAAAAAAAAAAGATAGACTTGCTTATATACGTATAAGTGGACCTTCTGAAGCAGGAGTCTCGAACTCAATTTGTTCAGGAGCTGCTGGATTCCACAAAAAGATTTCAAGTACAGTGGTACCTCTACATACAAAGTAAATTCGTTCCAGGACCTTTTTGTAAGTTGAAATGGTCGTATGTCGAGCAGGATTTTCCCATAAGAATACACTATAATTCCATTAATTCGTTCACCAGGCCGAAAACCTACACTAAATTCTCAATGAATATTGATGTTACTTTTGCAAATATGAATTACATAGAGCGAAACAAATACATTATGAATAAAAATCGTAACAATAATAATAATAATAATAACTGTAATAATGGAACAAACCGGGTTCTAATGTGGGGAATGTGTTTGCGTGGTGTACCTGAACGCATCGCGTGGCTGACTTTATAGAGTGAGCCTTTTTAGTTTCACTTTCACCTTGTTTATTTGCTGCGGGGGACACTAGGCACAAATTGATGGAATAAATGATTACAAACTTGACGAAGCTGTCGATTTCTTTGACGATTTTACCACAATAATAATTGACACCTTAACCTATATTGACTGGCGAACGGAGGAAGACAGTCATAGACCGTCTATGTCTGTATTGTTGAGCGAGCCATATCACGGATAGCACCCCACACTCATATCTTTCTATCATATCTATCTTCATGTCAATTGTAATGGTAAGTATCACAATTTTTCCTTTTTTTTCCACCACCTGCACTATCATTGTTAGAACCCATGTTGATTTCTCAAGAAAATCTGTCATGGGTTCATTTTGCGGGAAAACAAAGAAACTGCGGTGCTGTCATAGTCGTATTTCGAGCATTTCGTCAGATGTAGAAACAAATGGCGAGTCAAATTTTACGTCGGATGTCGAAAAGATTGCGTGTCGAAGCGATTGCATGTCGAGGTACCACGGTATTTAAAAAACTACATGTAATCCAATCTTCTCATTGAGCTAACTCAACGACTACGTTGGACGCCAACCTTTCTCTTCATGGCAGTTTTTGAGAATATGACTGGGTGACAAGGTGTATTTACCTTCCACTCTGAGAGTATGTTCTAGTCAAGTGACTGTGAATAGACTTCTTGGGGGGGGGGGGGGGGGGGGGGGATGTAAAAAAAGCCATGGGCCGTGCTAACTTGTACTGTGAGTGATCTAAGAAAATAAATGGGGAAAACAATGCCTAGAGCGATGGCACGGATGCCACACAAATACTTAGATGTCAAGCAAGGGGCCACAATATACTGTCTCTTGGGCTGCATTTGATTCCCAGGCCACGTGTTTGAGACCACTAGCCTAATGAGAGATAAACCATTTCAAGAAGTTGCAACTTCTGACTTGTTTAGATTTAGACTGAAATTTTTCCCTTTAGAAAATAATGGTTACTTCAGTAAGACTATAGAAAAAGAGAAAACAAGAACGAGATTACATCATTGCTCACTGCAATCAAAAGATCTAATGTGACATTTTTCTGACTGTTACAAAAGTCCCATATTAACTTGTGTATCACGGCTTTTGTCCACCTTTAGAGTCTGTTTTTTTCCTGAAATGTTAGTTCCCTGAAATGCAAACTCAGGATCAGACAAATCTGGGTGTATGAGACTTAAGACCGTTTTAATAAAGTACTAGTACTCCCCACATCTTTAAGAATAAAACAGTAGGACTATCTCTTTAGGACCACTGTCAGTCACCAACATGGATACCACATAATGCAATAATACACAAAAACAGATAACACAATAATACATGATCTTCAAGGATATGACATTTGCGAAGTCTGGAGGTAGCGGGAATCTTATATTGCTAGATGGCCATTCTTCCCCTTCAATCAGTGCCACACAGGAAATCTTTCACCACATCAGCTCTTGTAGTAAATTTTGATAATCTAAACCAGATTTCTGTCTTCTTGTTTGCTATAATTCTCTTGTTTTCATTCCATTCTTCCTGTTTTGCCATTTCCTGACTTTCTCACCTTCTTCTTAATTTCCCACTTGTTGCCCTCCCACCCACTTGCCCTCTTTTCTCCTTCTAGGGTGGTAGAGTTGGTTCCACTTCCTCCTACACCTGACTTCAGAGAGACACACTTTTATTGCACATTGCTCTAATGGACTAGTGTTTTGCTTTCTGGACCATCCCACCCCATTCACTCTGACTAAAGTAATGTTTTGGAGGATTCTTGTAGTTTTGAGGGGCTGTTTTATAGTGTGATGCAATAATTCTTTGTGCCTTTTTTTGTAATGAGCACGCAGAAAAAGATGGGGAGTGGGTCTCTCTATGGTGTATTCGGGAATCCCAACTGAGTTCCTTCTTTCTTTGCTCCGTTTCATCTCTTTTTTTTATGAGAGTTCACACTTCTTAATTCACAAACACAAATGTTATCTAAAATTCTACCAGTTTTGCCTCAAACTTGTTAGTGCCTTCTTCAGATAATCCTCGATGGAAGTGGACGTTTTCCTACAGGAATACAATTTTGATTTTTATTAAGAGTGTGTAAGCTTGAGGGAAAACCTATGTCTAGTGCGCCGCTATGCTGTGCTAATGCTTAAAAGGAGACTTTTCTGCCTAAAGTTTTTAAAAATTGTTTCTGAATGATCTGGATCAGTGTACCACAAGCTCTTTCTATTTAAATCTTCAAGAAAACAGCGTAAAACACTTTGCTCGGAATGATGATGTGTATTTATTTCCTTTGGTTTCTGCCTTAAAACATTAAAGCTTTTTTGAATTTCACAATTAAGTGTTAGTGTTATTATTCCTGAATATTCCTTTGGTTCGAGCATGTGTGTCTGTCTGTGTGCATGTATATCAACAATATTAAGTTGGGATGAGCTTAATTTAGGAAACCTTGTAACTGTCCCCATCACCCAAAACTGACTAATAACATGGTTTTGTGAGGAAATTTTATTTTATTTTATTTTATTTTATTAAGTGTTTTATGAAAGAAAAAAACACATACATACCCAGAAACACCAAGTGTGAATGCTTGGAAACATTAAGCATGGCACCATGATCTGAAGAAAGACTTCCTCTCCCTGTTTTGGTACAAACAGAATTATTTTATATACATAAACATTTATAATCTGCTAGCAGCAACAAGAAGATAACACCCGGAAAGACGAGAGAGACAAAAAAGACCTCAGGCTGCTAGGTGTGATTTACTTGAACACGTGAAGACAGTAACCAAGGAAAATACATTTTTTTTGGTTTTCTTTCTTTCCTTTTTTTTTTTGTTTTTTTTTTGTTTGCTTTTTTTTTTTGTTTAAAAAAATACCTGTAGTTTCGATATCCAAACATCAGGTGATGACTTGTGCGAGCAGATTTCATTTTTTAAACCTCTGGCCATCCGGTAAGTATACAGAGGTTGTTTTAACAGACGTCTAAATGCTCACTGGTTAACCAGGTTATTTTCCTTTTTAAATACCCACAAGGAGGCAGTGTACGCATCGTTAATTACTCCTGTGGTTCTGAATTCACATAGAAAATGTTGGCAAGTTTTAAAATATTTTTTGCAACGTTTTTTTGCATCCAAAATACCCCGTCTTGTGTGTGTATTTTTTTGTGTGCTATAGGGTGTGCAGATCTAACTAGCCTGGACTCGCTGAGCCCCCTAGAGAAGAAGAGACAAGGCTATATCCATGAACTGCTTCAGACCGAAGAGAGATACGTGGAGGACCTGCAGACAGTGCTGGAGGTGTGACAAATTAAATTAGTTTAAAGTTAGGTTAAAGTAAAGGACTGCATGGTAATCCCCCATTGTGCTCATTGCAGGTTTTCTATAAGCCAATGTCTGAATCAGGACGACTGACAGATGAAGAAATCAGCATGATCTTTGTCAACTGGAAAGAACTGATTTCATGCAACTCTAAATTTCTCAGGTTAGTCCCACATCTTCTAAATTATCTTTTTTAAACTGCCTCTTAAATCCTTCCAATATGGATTCCTTGTATTTATTAGAGCATTGTTGGCTCGAAAGAGAAGCGGCGGGGAGAACATGCCGGTGCAGATGGTCGGGGACATTCTAGCCGCAGAGCTATCCCACATGCAGCCGTACATCCATTTCTGCTCTTGTCAGATTAACGGAGCCACGCTTCTTCAGACTCGCACCGACAATGACTCTGACTTCAAGTCGTTCCTCAAGGTAAAAGGCAGCTCTATTAACCATTTGTAGGGAACGCATTGGCAGCCATTGACGATGCTAGATGTCTGATCCATTTTGACAGGGAGGGTTGGCAGCCAATGGTTCTTAAACATGAGCATTCATAGAATAGAATAGAATAGAATAGAATAGAAAGCCTCTATTGTCATTGTACAGAGTACAACGAGATTTAAAGCTTCGCCATAACGTGCATCACGTAAAACAAACGCAATATAAGACCAATATAAAAACACAGGTTACAGTCTACACAGATAGCAAGTCATCGCAGTTTAAATGAAATGAACGTCCTAAGTTGTTAAGGGCTCCACAGTTATTTAAATAATTTGATAAACATCAATCAACTTCCTTTGTTTCACCACCTGTAACCAACCTTTTTGAAACTGTGTTGATTTCTCTCACAAGAAATTACGCTGTGCGTTTGTCTGCGGTGCTGTCATGTTGTCGTATTACGAGCATGTCGTCGGGTGTATAGAAACAAATGCCGAGTCAAATTTTACGTCGGATATCGAAAAGATCGTGTGGTGAAGCGATAGTATGTCAAGGTACCACTGCATATAAGTGACACCTACCGTACACATATGCGGACAGAACTTTGTGGGTCATGTAGGCCACACATCCAAATGGTAATATTGCGGCCTAAATGATGCCAGGTCTTTAAGGGGTTAAGTTTAGTTTGTTTTTAATTTAGGTTTTGTTTAATTACCAAAAGTACTTTTTTAGAACTGGCCCTAAGACAAGTACTGTACTGTAGATTTACACATAAAATGCATGTTTGAGTATTTTGTATGTGGATTATTTGAAATTTGAAGGGTTTGATGTAAAATGTCCAAATCTGGAATGTGACATTTGAAGTCCACTACCTCTCTGTTTTAGAAAATCGGCACAGACTACAGATGTAAAGGGATGCCGTTGTCCAGCTTCCTCCTCAAACCCATGCAGAGGATCACACGCTACCCACTGCACATCAAAAGTGTATGCACGTCCGCAGACTCTTTGTATGCAACAATGTGTCAACTGAAGCCTTTTCATAATTTGTATTGTTTCATTAGATTCTGGAGTGCACTGCGGAGGGCCACGCTGACAGAGGTCCTCTGAAAGAAGCTCTGGAGCGGGCAGAGGAGCTCTGTAAACAGGTTAGCAGTTCGTTGGATGGCGTATCATACATTACTGACCCACTGTACATGAATTTGAGTCTCTGTCAGTCACTATTTATGTGATTCTCTCGTGCCACTCAGGTCAATGAAGGAGTGAGAGATAAGGAGAACTCAGATAGGCTGGAATGGATTCAGAACCATGTGCAGTTTGATGGCACAGTCGAGGTAATAGGTTTAAACTTTTACCAAATCAGACTTGGATTTTGACTTCATTTGAATTAAGTGTTTTCCCCTTTGACACAGAATATTGTTTTTGACTCGATCACCAACTGTTTGGGCCCCAGAAAATTACTTCACAGTGGCAAGGTGATCTTGATCTTAAATAACTATCCTGACTATTTACATTACTATGCTGCCCCTGTTTCATAATTGGTTTCCTATAATTTGATTCCTTTTTCGGAATGGATATTATACAGTAATTGTGTCTTTAATGTGTCTGCAAGCTGTACAAAGCAAAGAGCAACAAAGAACTTTGGGCCTTCCTCTTCAACGACTTCCTGCTTTTGACTCAGAGTGGAAAGCAGTTCACCTCATCTAGCATTGACAAACTGTTCAGCACAAAGAACAACACCCAGCTAAAATTGTACAAGCCGGTATGAAACACTCCATCATCCTGTCTGTCCACCTGACATAGTTTTAATATTTTTGTTTCTTTTATTGAATTGTCATCTTTGGTCTGTGTTTTCATTTTTCCTACAGCCTGTTATGCTCAATGAAATCCTGGTAAAACTGCCGGATCCTTCCAGTGACGACCTAGTCTTTCACATCTCGCACATCGACACAGTTTACATACTGAAGACGGACAATATTAATGAACGGTAATCAAACACACAAAAATGCATGAAAGATAAGAGTAGGCCAAATTAACTCATTGGCCACCATTGATGGCGCCAGACGTCCTTTCCATTTGAACTGGGAGAGAGAGGGCGAAAGAACGCTCTGCCAGTCCAAATGGAATAGACAATCCAGTCAATGGCACAGAAAGATGTGCACATAGACTTCATGACCTATTGACATGACATGGGAAACGGGGCCAAATCGTACGGGGCCTATTTTCATAATTCCAAATTCAAATATTTTCAAAACCAAAGCGGCTACCGACCTAAAACCAAAACAGGCACCTACCTTAAAGTGCGTACGACAGGAAAAAAAAAGTCTCAAATAGCATTATTATGTGAATTAGAATCATA
This sequence comes from Corythoichthys intestinalis, assembly GCF_030265065.1. Taxonomy (NCBI): domain Eukaryota; kingdom Metazoa; phylum Chordata; class Actinopteri; order Syngnathiformes; family Syngnathidae; genus Corythoichthys; species Corythoichthys intestinalis. The sequence goes on along the minus strand of NC_080395.1, from coordinate 37,374,843 downwards.
TTTTGAGACTATTCGACTATATACAACAATTTGGCAAAGCGCAGATGACGAGAAATTAGTCTTTTAATCTGCCGGTTAGCCACGCTTACAATTAAAGGGCTCTAGTGTCCCCAACAGGAGGATGACATCGGCAGGAGAATGGTTTCATCTGATTTACTTTTTAGCCCATTGAGGGGGAATTATTCAGAATGAGGAAAATGCGACGAAGAGAGCTGCAAAATGTCATTGTTTCAATCTCTCTACTCCAATAATTTTACAGGATATTCTTTTTATCCAAGTATGTTCCCCCAATAGCTAAATAAATGGTATGGTCATGGCAAATAACAGTCTTGTGCTCAATGGAATATGAAATAATAAAAATGCATTTATTCAGTACGACATGCCCAAAATTACTCCATAATGGTCAAAACTGTCGACTTAAACCTTTACTGTCGCACCTCCCGAACGATATTTTACGCCACCTTAGTTAGTCGGGCTTTTGTCACTTCCCTGCCCAGGCTTCGGAGAATGTAAGCAAACCAAGAGGCGTGACAGCTAGCCGACATACTAACCCGAACCAAGTGATGTTTCAAAGTCTTCGAAGCGAAAAATCACACATAACTAGCCCGAATCATTTCACACGGTGGCTGGGTTGTCGATGGTCTTCGCTGATCGGCAATCTGCCCGGTGACGAGCAAGTTAGAGCTCGTCGTTCCTCAGCTGAGGGCAGGGGGCTTGTTTGTGGGGAAGCAGCTGGACAATGACCGCCGGACAAACCAGCCGACGTCGGAGGAGCGTGTAGCTGCCACATGGTCAACACGAATATGGCAAAATAATGTTTTACTACACGGCGAAGCTGTAAACGGCGAGAGAGTCATAGGAGACCAGCTAACATGGCAGAAAGTGTCTGGGGAGAGCTTTTCTACATGCTCATCCATGATCAAACGTAAGTATATAGCTGTTTATTGAAAGAAAGTTTGTAGTGTAGCTTCAAAGTGCCGCATGCGTCAATCATCATTTAACTTGTTAAACAGTTGCTGTGGCAACTCATTGTGTGTAAGTGAGCAGCTTGAGCGGATTTGAGTGGACTCACTCAATGAAGCATGTAATGAAGAGAAGCATTTTAATTTATTCTTGTTTAAAAATAATTCGGTGGGACAGTAACATGTTTAAAACTTATCATAATTATTACATTTGAAGTGCTTAAAACAATTTATTAATAATATACTGTATATACTTAAAAGTTTTTTTTTTTTGTTATATACTTTGGGAAAATAAGTGAAAAACATGTCTTATGTGTATCACTTTCCAATGATGAATCTGAATAAATACATTGAATGGGGGGGGGGGGCTACCTGGTGGTTTTTCACTTATCACGGCGGGATCTGGTCCCCATTTACCGTCAAAAACGAGGGATCACCATTATCATTTACAACACTAAAACTAAGGAAACAGATAAACAACTGAACAACTTCCTACTGTTGTAACTGCTTTAACCTCTTAATGCCTGCAACATGAAGCAATTGTCAGAAAATCCCAAAACTTAAAAAATAAGGTCCTAATGGTACTTTTTTTAAATTTGTAGAAAAAGACAAATCAAAATGAAAATGTGGAATAAGCGCTCGAATATCTATAACCCTTGCTAAATCCAGATTTTTTTTCTCATGGAACCTGCAGATGCATGTGTTGACTTGCATCTTTTTTTTTTTTTTTTTTTTTTTTTTCAAAATTCTAAATTAGTCTCAAAATAATGAAATTCTGAGTGTATCAAATGTGATACACTAGGCTAGAAGGGGTTTTAAAGTTATTGAATGATGAACTTATTGGCTGCCTTTGACAGCAATAGACGTCCAGTCTGTTTGGACTGGGAGGGTGATACGATTTGTATTGCTATTTGTACACTGTATTACTTATCACTGTATGATCCCAATATTCTTTTATCAATACGGGAGTTATTTAAGACCGAAGCAAGAGGAATGTTAAAATAAATTGCTGAGCCCAAACTCGATTTCGCCATTCGTTCTCTGGCATTGTGTTTCAGGCTTGTAAAGAAAACTGTAATAAAAGTACAGACTTGTTATTGTTTGCAGATGACATTGTGGTCTGTACTGAGAGCAGAGAAGAGGTGTAGGACAAACTTGAGTTATGGAGGTTTGCCTTGGAAAGGAGGGGAATGAAGGTTTGCCGAAGCAAGACTGAGTATCTGTGTGTTAATGGGAGAGCCCCAAGTGGAAGAGCTAGGCTACAGGGAGAAGAGACCAAGAGGGTGGAGGATTAAGTATTTAGGCTCAACATTCCAGAGTAATGGAGATTGTGGAATAGAAATGAAGAAGTGTGTATAGGCAGACTGGAACAGGTGTAGAAAAGTGTCAGGTGTGATGTGTGAAAGAAGGGTTTCAGCTAAAAGGAAAGGTTTATAAAACTGTGGTGAGACCAGCGATGTTGTTTGGTCGAGAGACAGCGCCACTGAGGAAAAGACAGGCAGCAGAGCGGGAGGTGGCAGAGATGAAGACGCCAAGGTTCTCTTTAGGAGCCGCCAGGATGGATAGGATCAGGAATGAGCATATCACAGGGACAGCACATGTTAGAAGATTTGTAGATATTCAGAGATGCTAGACTGAGATGGTTTGGGCATGTCCAGGGAGAGATAATGAGTATATTGGAAAAAGGATGCTGTATTTCTATATGCCAGGCAGGAGGACTAGAGGATGACCGAAGAGGAGGTTTATGGATGTAGTTAAAGAGGACATGAAGGTAGTTAATGTGGCGCAGAGGATGCAGAAGACAGGGTTAGTGAGAGCAGAGGATGCAGAGGACAGGGTTAGATGGAGACAACTGATTCGCTGTGGCGCCCCTGAAAGGAAAAGTTGAAAGGAAAAGAACAACATTTGGTATAGAATCCACTTCAAAGTGGTCTTAAAATGTTTTATATTACAGATGATGAACACCTTTAGGACACCTGGATGGCCTAGGCCCTAGATGATCACTCTGATTCTTTGTGTGTGCAGGACAGCCTGGGTTCAGAAGATCAAGGCTGCATCTGAAGAATGTCTCGAGATGGAAAAGAAAAAGCGGGACAAGGCCTACCATGGTATCTCTTTCTCTCTCTCATACATCTGTTTTATAGTAGATGGTCATTTTAGATTAATGGATTTTAACTTTTTAGCTCGCTCCATGAGGGGTACTGGAATTGGTCGACTCTTCGTCACAATCTTGGAGGCCACGGAGCTGAAGGCAGTCAAGTCCAACGGTAGGCAATAGAGACGCACCTAAAAATTTTAGGCCGAAATGTGGCTTGATTTCGCTCCGAAACGCTTTTTTTTTAACCGACATAACATGACCAAAACTGAAAGTTCTGTTGTTGCAAGCAAATAGTTTAGTAGGGTGCATTTCTTTTCCTCCTAGAAAGGCTTGGCACAGCTATGCCCACTTACAATGAAACAGCATGTATTACATACTTTCGCATATATAGTAAGTAATCCCGTATTTTTCGCAGTTAACTCATTCATTCCCAGCCATTTTCACTAGAGCAAGGCCCTTTGCTCCCGGCCGTTTTTCTGGATTTTGACTGATTTTGCAAGGCCCACAGAAAATTCTGTTCTATTGCTATATAAACATGGAACCCACCAAAAGAAAGATTAGACTCTCTTCTTTCAGCAGACAAAAAAGTAAGTTCATATCTTTTTCCATTCTTTAGAAATCAGCATTAGAAAATAGCTTAGTTTGAGCAATTTTCCCATTTCTAATTAAAAAAAAGAAAATGAGCTTTTTGTAAACGCATACTGTACATTTCAAACATAACTTTGATTTTAACAAAGCTATTTTTTGCATTAGTTACATCCCAAACATCTGAATAATGTTTTCCTTTTACAAAATACCATGAACAACCAGACAAATAGAGCTTTTGATAGCAAACTAACAATTTATTTACACATGACTACTGAGAAATGACGCTTTGTCGCCGAGATGACGCCGTTATCGCCACGTCAGCCGTGTAAACTTTCCCCTCATCGTTGTCTGTCTCACAAAGATGGATTATTTTTGCGTCTCTGCGGGGTCTGCTCGGCGAGCCGCTGCACTGGGGGTCCCACTCGTTTTGCTCGGTCGTCCAGCGCCTGGCCTCCCAGGCGTCCTCTCGGTTTTGTTCGGTCGGAGCGCCGCCTGGCATCATGCCGCCAGCTCTCTGACCGTGCTGCCCGGCCGTTTATTGCTGTTGAATCAGGTTGCGGGTCTTACAAAATGCACTACTGCGCTCCAGTGGCCAGTTTTATTGCTTTAAAATGGGTTTGGAGCCTTGTTTTTTTGTTTCTCAGATAGATCGCAAGCTATAGATGCTTCTTGTTTTAAAAAAAAAAAAAAAACGCGCAAAAGATGTATGAATAAGTTTTTGGGACAATGAAGCATTTAAAAATAAAACGTATTTATACGCTTCTAGGAGCAAATGAGTTAATGGGGACCAGAGGCCACCGCGATAGTGAAAAACCAAGAAGAACCCCCCCCCCGTCTAAAAAAAAAAAAAACTTTTTTTTTTTTTGGGGTGTTCAGTGTATTTATTCAGATTTATAATTGGAAAAAGATACTAATAAGACGGGTGGGCAAACCGGTCCTCGAGGGCCGCAGTGGGTCCTGGTCTTTGTTCCAACTGATCCAGCACAGAGCTTTTAACCAATGAGGTTGAAATGGAAACAAGAAGCACCTGACTGCAATCAACTGATTGCACTCATAACACACCAGATTGGTGAAAAGGTGTCCTCTTGATGGGTTGCAGCAAAAACCCGCACCCACAGCGGCCCTTTGTGGAATAGTTTGCCCACCTTTGCTATAAGACATGGTTTCACCTTTTCCCCCAAAGTATAATAAAAAAAAAATCTTTTATGTATATATATGTATTAATAAATGTTTTTAAGCACTCTAAATGTAATAATTATGACAAGTTTCAAGCATGTTATTGTCCCATATAATTATTTTTAAACAAGAAAAGAAGTAGATGCCCAATCCATTAAAAAAAAAAGTAAAAAAGAAAAAATGCTTGTCTTCATTAATGCTTCATTGAGAGTCCGTTCCAGCTGCTCACATACACAAAATGTAGAGCTGAAATGAAAACTCGAGTAACTCCAGTTTAAAAACTAATCCGAGTGATTATATTCACCTCGAGAAATCGTTTAATTTTGCCAGCTCTAAGCATCACGTTTTGCCCGGACAACTTTTAATGCGGGACAACGCGCTGACATCACGTGCGTAGAGGAAGAAGCAATAAAACAAAAAACAAAAAAAACTTACCGCAGCCGACAGCCGCTACAAACTACACCGACGTTGCTAAAAACTACGCCCGCATGATGCTAGTAGCAGGTAGTGTCCAATGCGTCTCATAGATATCGCATGTATTTAGGACTAGATGCGAAATGACACTCGGCCGCGTCTGGGCAGTGTTAGTAAACAGCCGCCATCTTTAAGCAGTAGACTTCTCATCGCTAATAAATATAACGTTACTGTCACTCGCTCACGTAACGTTAGCCCTTCGGAGGGCTAGGTTTCTATTGATTATGACCACTGTCGATGCGTGGCTAACGTGTCTTACATACAGGCTTTATTTAATCTGTAAAAACACTGCGCTATAGAGTAATGAGGGTGTAAAATTAAAACATAATAAAGCTAACTATCACTTTTAGCTCAGTAGTCATTGCTGAATAAAACACCAAGTAGCACTGGTCCCTAATGTGCTCCAATACAGCAGGTATCATACATTTATTTTGAATATTGCAAAAACTCAAAATCCTATCAGTACTTACAGTTTAGACTAACTTAAAACTTAACTAGAACTTAAAAATAGCTTGACACAAATGGAAATGAAATTGAAACACGTGGGAAAACACGTAGCTTTCAAGTGATGTGTGTTATCAAGCGTAATTACATTTCTAGGTAAGAAATATGTTTTTTTTTATAAGATCTAGAGGTTTTTTGAGTGAAAGCAGTGAATTTTTTTTCTAGTCACATCTTAGATGCAATTGTTAGCTGTTTTCAACAATGTACATTGAAAATAAAGACATTGATTGACTGAAAATGGTTCAATATTGGATTAAATGTCTTTTTTTCCTCATGTATATTTATAATTGCTCTTTACCTAAAAAAAAAAAAAAGTTTTTATCCGATTACTCGATAGAATTAATTAATCGATAGAATTTTCAGTCAATTACTCAATTACTAAAATATTCGATAGCTGCAGCCCTAACAATGTGTTGCCACAGCAACTGTTTAACAAGTTAAAATGATGATTGACGCATGCAGCTCTTTGAAGGTCGAGTCTCTGGCAAGATCAAAGCTTAACAGTCTGTCAGTCATCGTTTACTTTAATAAGCTACTCTAGTTCACTCTCTGACAAACAAGAGCAGGGAGAGTGAGACTACGCGATCAGCTCGGAACAGCTCATATGTTTTTATTTATTTTTAATTGGAAAAAAAATCCACAATGGACTGAGGACGCGAAGTTTGAAGCGCGAAGTAGCGAGGGATCACTGTGCAGCAGAATTGAGTTTCTCTCCACGAGATTAATTTCCCATTGTTGGCTTCTCTTATTTTGCCGCCTTTGAACAGCTAACTAAAGCAATAAACACCGTAGACAAACATCTCTAGTTCCGACACTCATTCGTTGTCTTCCAGTCAAATAAACTGGGAGAAAACGTATGAAAAGTTTGGCAGTGCACATTTCAGTTAGGTCTTTTTAGGAGCCTGTGTATTTCGTAGCGCCTTCAATTGACCTTCTTTACATAGAGCATTTCTTGGATGTGGGAATACAGAAGCAGCATTACGAGTAAGAGACAGTGCTGCAGTTCAATCTCGATGAGCAGAGAAACAGATGTCAGTGTGATAAAGCAGAGAAGCTACTTTGCAATAAGAAAAACAAACTGCCACATGACCTCAAGAAGTAGTTTTTTTATGCAGTTCATTTACATGTACATTATTATTTAATGCATGTAAACATTTAATTTTGTATTTAATCTTAAATTACGCATTGTTGAAATATCAGTATCACTTGCTTTTCTTCGTCATCTCACTCCAGGTAAAATGAATCCGTACTGCGAGGTGACCATGGGATCTCAGGTCTTCACCTCCCGAGTGATCAATGATACAGTCTCCCCCAAGTGGAACTTCAACTGTCAGTTCCAAATCAAGGATGTCTACCAAGATGTCCTCTGCATCACCATCTTTGAGAGAGACCCCTTTGCTCCTGATGGTCAGTTCTCACCTTCATCCTCCTGCTTCTTCACTAAGAACGACTACAAATGTTCCTGTTCCCTTTTCAGACTTCCTGGGACGAACGGAGGTTCCTGTGGCGACCATAAAGAAAGAAATGGAGAACAAGGGCGCTGTAACGCGACGCCTTCTGCTGCACGAGGTGCCCACGGGGGAAGTGTGGGTCCGCCTCGACCTGCAACTCTTTAATGGCAAATAGCTCAAAACGAGGACAGTTGGCGTGCCTTAATATTGGGATAGAGGAAGGCAGAAAATCTGTCTGATGTTACCACCATCCTCGAGGAGGGCTATACTATTTTTTTCCTTGGATGAAAAAGTGAATTTTAATGAATCCTAAAAGGAATGAGCAACCAGTTAAAGGCTGTGTAGATGTTACTGTACTACAGCTATTACCATGTGTTGCCCACTAAAAGAGTTTTAGTAGACTACAGGTCTCTAAATGTATCTAATGACTCAAGCCAAAGCATTTTGACCTGAAAACATATTCACAGTAGCACCAGCTCACCTACTACTGATATATAGAGATCTCGGGGTTTGTCGGTTTCATGTCCAGTCACTGTAATACACAAGGCACTATCTGCTTTGTGTCGGACTGCTGTTGTTTTCATATCTTCGAAATAATTATCGACTTCCAACCTTTTTATTGTTGGATGCGAGAAAATTTTGAGGTAAGTTCCTTTCTACTTGTTATTCTGTACATGTGTGCGACAATTTTATAGACTTGTTGTAACAAAGTGTAATTTTGTCAAAAACGCAAGAAAGCACATTTTGATCTCTACTTTTTGGCCGTGTTTAGGCTATTTTGTTTACATGCAGTTCTTAAATAGTAAAATCTGAGTGCATTTTGGTTGGTGGTTGATGGTTTGGTGATAACATCAACATCATTTGCAGTTTTATTTTTCCCTCTGGAAAATACTTTTGCTAGTTTTGCAAAAATAATGCCCTTTTCCATGGTTTACATGTTCTCTTACAATTGAATTTTGTTAATGTTTATTTTTAACCTTTTTCATGCTTGCTGTTTCACTTTAATCAGACAAATGCTCGGTGTGACTCTTGTTCTTAATTCCCACTGCAGATTTGAATGTCTCCTCACCTTCAGCATTGATTAATGCTCTAAAAGTCAGCTCCTGCTGGTGTTCTGTGTGTTCATTTTCAAATGTATTTATTCTTTAATTTATGTGTGATATTATCCAAAGGTCTGATGCAGCCTTGTCTGTGTCATCCTGTTTTATTTTCTTTATATTCGCTGGTAACGTTTTTAGGGTTGGTGAAGCTTGTTGCTACTTTTATTTCTGTTCTCTTATTAGGACAACCAGGTTGTTTTTGTTTTACTGTTTTTTGTTTTTGTTTTTGTTTTTTTTGTAGTTTCTGCATAAAGAGACTGCTTATATGCTCCGAATAGGCTTATGAAACATTTATTTGGTTATTTTTTTGTTTTGTTTTCAGCCATCTGTTATGTTATGCCCGCCTAGATTGTCTGTGTACCTGCTGTTTGTACTCACCTGGGCGTGAATGAGGCACTCGATTAGTGGTGCCAAGGTTAAATAAAATTCCTTCAAAATGGATAGACTCTCATATTTTTGTGAAACATTAGGTGACAAGTTAGAACAAAAGTTTGCTTCCATTCATTGTGCAAACTATAATCTTGCTATGTCAAAGCTAACTTGACTCAAATATATAGGAGTAGAATTTTTTTTTAAATGGTAAATGGACTGTACTTATATAGCGCATTTATCTGCATGGTTACCATGCCCAAATGTTGTTCCATGTTTTATTTTGAATCCGTTTTGTACAGATAGGAAGGGAGTTTTGACATAGGATGGTGCACAAACAGACCTCATTAAATCCTTCTTCACCCTCCACTTGTTCCGGGTGCACGGGAGCAACAGCGATTACGTAACAACACTGACAGTGGCTGAGAAAGAGGCTCGCACTTAGACACACTCACAGCTGTGCAACACAACATCAGCTGGAGTTGACTTCTGTAGTCCCCATTTGGAGGGGGTGTGTGCAAGGGTTCTGAAATGCTGCAGGGATAACATTAGTGACTCATTTTCTGTTTAGGACTGACACAGTCACTGTTACTGTATACACAATTACCTATTGCCAATAATGACAGTCCAGTTAATTGAGTTTGTGATAATGCAACCTCATCACATTGTAAAGCAAATTCTCAAAAAGTAATAAATTCTTGTCAGGCTGTAGCTGTTGTTCTATTTAAAAGTGCATTTACATTAGCTTGTGCTTATGCTTAAATGTAGTCAGTTTCAATGATGGCTTAAAGATGCCCCCCACCCCTCCCCCAGGCAAACTCATGGCACATGGTCCACATGGTTTTATATGACCTACAATATTATGAATCAACGTTACTTGCTAAAATACCAGTTTGCAGCTTGTTATGTTATGGTGTTACAGTTGTGGTCAAAAGTTTACATACACTTGTGAAGAACATAATGTCATGGCTCTCTTGAGTTGCCAGTTATTTCTACAACTCTGATTTTTCTCCGATAGAGTGATTGGAACAGATACTTCTTTGTCACAAAAAAACATTCATGAAGTTTGGTTCTTTTATGACTTTATTATGGGTTAACAGAAAAAGTGATCAAATCTGCTGGGTCAAAAATATACATAGATGGATCTGAAAAAGCGAATCATTTGCCACGTTTACATGCTGACTTTTATTCATACCGATTGAAATCATTCCGAATGGAAATTTCACATCAGCTGTTTACATGTCACTTCATCTATTCCGATCCAGCGTTTACATGTGTCTGCCTTTATTCCGAAAGGACGTTTGACAACTGCCGTCTGACATGCGCAGATTAATCAAAACAAAGCGTCACGTTGCAAAACGTGGAGATCGATCGTCAGATCAGCTGCTGTTTTAACTTTTCGAGTGGAAACAAAACTTCAGAATGATACGCCGTTCATTTAAAAAGTTGTGTGGGTGCGCTGTGCGTGTGCTTGGAAGCCATGTTGCAAGTGACGTTACTTACGTCACCGAGTGACGTCACCACGTCAGTACGGAGCATGCGCAGAAAGAACGCAACCAGACACCATTCTGCTTCCCTGTTTACATGATATAATTTTACTTCTAATCGGTTTGGGAAAAGGAATATTCCACCCCTGTGAATCGGAATGAAATTCTATTCGGTTTGGGCCTGTTCATTCCGAATGAGGTGTTTATATGAAACACATTTATTCGGTTTGAACAAATATTCCGATTGTAATTGGAATATTTGGCTCCATGTAAACGTGGCAATTGACTTGAACAAGTCAGGAAAGTCACTTGGAGCCATTTCAAAGCAGCTGCAGGTCCCAAGAGCAACAGTGTAAACAATTGTTTGTAAGTATAAAGTGCATGGCACTGTTTTGTCACTGCCACGATCAGGAAGAAAACGCAAGCTATCACCTGCTGCTGAGAGAAAATTGGTCAGGAGGGTGAAGATTCCACCGAGAATCACCAAAAAGCAGATCTGCCAAGAATTAGAAGCTGCTGGAACACAGGTGTCAGTGTCCACATTCAAGCGTGTTTTGCATCTCCATGGACTGAGAGGCTGCCGTGCAAGAAGGAAGCCCTTGCTCCAAAAGCGGCACCTTAAGGCTCGACTGAAGTTTGCTGCTGATCACATGGACAAAGATAAGACCTTCTGGAGGAAAGTTCTGTGGTCAGACGAAACAAAAATCGAGCTGTTTGGCCACAATGCCCAGCAATATGTTTGGAGGAGAAAAGGTGAGGCCTTTAACCCCAAGTACACCATGCCTATCGTCAAGCACGGTGGTGGTAGTATTATGCTGTGGGGCTGTTTTGCTGCCAATGGAACTGGTGCTTTACAGAGAGTAAATGGGATAATGTAGAAGGAGGATTACCTTCAAATTCTTCAAGATAACCTAACGTCATCAGCCCGAAGATGGGGTCTTGGGCGCAGTTGGGTGTTCCAACAGGACAATGACCCCAAACACACATCAAAAGTGGTAATGGAATGGCTAAATCAGGCTAGAATTAAGGTTTTCGAATGGCCTTCCCAAAGTCCTGACTTAAACCCCATTGAGAACTTGTGGACAATGCTGAAGAAACAAGTCCATGTCAGAAAGCCATCAAATTTAACTGAACTGCACCAATTCTGTCAAGACGAGTTGTCAAAGATTCAACAAGAAGCTTGTGGATGGCTACCAAAAGCGCTTAATTGAAGTGAAAATGGCCAAGGGACATGTTACCAAATATTAGCGCTGCTGTATGTATATTTTTGACCCAGCAGATTTGATCACTTTTTTCTGTTCACCCATAATAAAGTCATAAAAGAACCAAACTTCATGAATGTTTTTTGTGACAAAGAATTATCTGTTCCAATCACTCTATCAGAGAAAAATCAGAGTTGTAGAAATAACTGGAAACTCATGAGAGCCATGACATTATGTTCTTCACAAGTGTATGTAGACTTTTGACCACAACTGTATATAGCGCTTTTCCACCTTTCAAGGCGCTCAAAGTGTCATTTTTCCGTGTTGCGATATTGCAAGGATTTTTAGTTACCAATAGGGCGGTCATGATGAGATTTTGTTTTAATAAAAAAAATGTGATAATCCTGTCAGCATCTTAACAGGACATATACTTTTATTTTCACTTAATGATTTTGTGTATAGACACATTTTTATTGACAGGCTCAAGGTCCAAATTGCAGCAACACAACAATATATTTGGATTCATTTTTTTAAACTCAGAAAAATTTAATTCATGGTAAATCCTACTTTTAAATTCATGGTAAATCCTACTTTTTATATTTACTGTCATGATTGTTTGTGTTCTCAGTTCATTTTCCTGTATTCAGCACCTGATTGAGCCAGATGGGTGTGGTAACGTGACACACCTCTGCTGCATTAGGAAGGCTCAATATTTAAGGAAGCCTGTCACCATCTGCAAGTGTCGGACTATTACATGCCAACCTGCTTGCTTACTGCTGTGTGCATCATCTCGAGTTCTACTGAACATTTACGGTTATTTTGTTATCACATTGTTGTGCTAGTATTTTTGTTGGACTTTGCTATCATTTATTTTAGCCTTTTTCCAGCCCTTGTGCCTTCTCCTTAGTTTACTCGCCGACTAGGTTCGTGCCATTTTTGTTTTGTATTTTGTCTCGCGTGTTCTGGCGTGCTCCCTTAGTTCTCGTTTTGTAATAAATACAACATACTTCCATCTCTGTGTTTGGATCCATGCTTAACGGCTTGCCGTATCATAACATTTACTGTATTTTGTAAAATGTTATTTTCCAGAGAAATCTTTATCTTTCATTAAAAGACTCTTTTTAGTAGGTTTTTTTTTAACATTGTTTTTATTTAGATTTAAATATATTATAGATATAATTTCAGTTTAATTTATCAAACATATTAAAAAAAAAAAAAAAACTTTTTTCCCCCCAAAATTAATTTCCTAAAACAAATTTTGCTATTGTTGAATTGATTGGGTTGGCAATCATAATGGCCTTTCAAGGGAAACCATAACTACAACAATAAAAAATTAGTTTGACACCCTGGCTTTATAAGCATATCTCTCCAGCAAATGTAGAGCTCCATAATGTAGGTTGTGTACTGTCTGACTCCAGAAGTCCCACTGAGCAAATACATCTGTTGATATAGCTTGAATAAATCATGTCTCCTGTAGATTTCACTCGCATACAGCATACACTAGCAACAGGACAAAAATAGCCCCTGCAAATGGAAAAATGAAGGAGAGCATGTCAGTAAGTAAAATAAAGAATAAAGACTAAATGCAACAAAGCAGAAGCACAAGTTGTTCGTAGGCAAGATGGAAGTAAAGAAGAATAAACTCATATGGGGAAAGGACAAGAGTACAGAAAGGCAGAGTGACAGTCTGAGAGGTCCTGAGTTCCACTTGACTCAGTCATGGGAATGATTTCATTATTACCACATGAACAGATATCTTATGTAACACGAACACACACAAAGATCTAAATAATAGCAATGGGGCCACATCCTGGACAGAAACCTGGAACAAGCACAGGTTATATTTGAAAACATGCAACTTTTTTACAGGGTTTTGTGTGAATTTAGATGCAAAATTAAAACTGTACTTGTCATGGGTAGCACAAACAGATTGGTGGTGCAAAGTCTATTGTCATTTGATTAAATCGTGTGAGGTCATAACTCAAAACACCTGATGACAGCATTCCCAGTTAAACAGGATTTGACTTCGATGGCTGTCAGCAGCAAGCGAGTTAGTAATAGGAATGTCTTAATCACACTCGATACCAAGTCCTGGAAGTCCTCGGAAATGTATGGGGGGCGCACATTGGAATGATCCTCCCCCGTCAATTTGAAGAAAGCTATCCCAAAATACCATCCATCCATCCATTATCTTCCGCTTATTCCGGGATCGGGTCGCGGGGGCAGCAGCTTTAGCAGGGAAGCCCAGACTTCCCTCTCCCCATCCACTTCAGCCAGCTCCTCCGGTGGGATTTCAAGGCGTTCCCAGGCCAGCTGAGCGACATAGTCTCTCCAGCGTGTCCTGGGTCGACCCCGGGGCCTCCCGCCGGTGGGAAATGCCCGGAACACCTCTCCAGGGAGGCGTCCAGGATGCATCCGAACCAGATGCCCGAGCCACCTCAACTGGCTCCTCTCAACGCGGAGGCGTAGCGGCTCGACACCAAGCCCCTCCCGGATGACCGAGCTTCTCACCGATCTCTAAGGGAGAGCCTGGACACCCTGCGGAGGAAACTCATTTCAGCCGCATGTATCCGGGATCTTGTTCTTTCGGTCACGACCCACAGCTCGTGACCATAGGTGAGGGTAGGAACATAGATCGACTGGTAAATCGAGAGCTTCGCCTTTTGGCTCAGCTCCTTCTTCAACACAACGGACCGGTGCAGAGTCCGCATCACTGCAGACGCTGCACCGATCCCCCTATCAATCTCCCGCTCCCTCCTACCCTCACTCGTGAACAAGACCCCAAGATACTTGAACTCCTCCACTTGGGGCAGGATCTCATCCCCGACCCGGAGAGGGCATGCCACCCTTTTCCGGCTGAGGACCATGGTCTCAGATTTGGAGGTGCTGATCTTCATCCCAACCGCTTCACACTCGGCTGCAAACCGCCCCAGTGAGAATTGGAGGTCACGGCTTGATGAAGCCAACAGCACCACATCATCTGCAAAAAGCAGAGATGCAATGCTGAGGCCACCAAACCGGACACCCTCAACGCTTCGGCTGCACCTAGAAATTCTGTCCATAAAAATTATGAACAGAATCTGTGACAAAGGGCAGCCTTGGCGGAGTCCAATCCTCACTGGGAACGAATTCGACTTACTGCCGGCAATGCGGACCAGACTCTGACACCGGTCGTACAGGGACCGAACAGCCCTTACCAAGGGGCTCGGTACCCTGTACTCCCGGAGCACCCTCCACAGGACTCCCCTAGGCACACGGTCGAACGCCTTCTCCAATTGCACAAAACACATGTAGACTGGTTGGGCGAACTCCCATGCACCCTCGAGGACCCTGCCGAGGGAGTAGAGCTGGTCCACTGTTCAACGGCCGGGACGAAAACCACACTGCTCCTCCTGAATCCGAGATTCGACTTCCCGCCGGACCCTCCTCTCCAGCACCCCTGAATAGACTTCACCGGGGAGGCTGAGGAGTGTGATCCCTCTATAATTGGAACACACCCTCCGGTCCCCCTTTTTAAAAAGGGGAACCACCACCCCGGTCTGCCAATCCAGAGGCACTGTCCCCGATGTCCACGCGATGTTGTAGAGGCGTGTCAACCATGACAGCTCTACAACATCCAGAGCCTTTAGGAACTCCGGGCGGATCTCATCTACCCCTGGGGCCTTGCCACCGAGGAGCTTACCAACCGCCTCAGTTACTTCAACCCCAGAGATCGAAGACCCCACCTCAGAGTCCCCAGACTCTGCTTCCTCAAAGGAAGGCGTGTCTGTGGAATTGAGGAGGGCTTCGAAGTATTCTCCCCACCGACTCAAGACGTCTCGAGTCGAGGTCAGCAGTACACCATCTTCACTATACACAGTGTTAATGGTGCACTGCTTTCCTCTCCTCAGACGCCGGATCAGAATTTCCTCGAAGCCGTCCGGAAGTCATTTTCCATGGCCTCGCCGAACTCGTCCCATGTCCGAGTTTTTGCCTCGGCAACCGCCGAAGCCGCAGTCCACTTGGCCAGCCGGTACCTGTCAGCTGCCTCCGGAGTCCCACAGGCCAAAAAGGCCCGATAGACCTCCTTCTTCAGCTTGACAGCATCCCTTACCGCTGGTGTCCACCAGCGGGTTCGGGGATTGCCAACACGACAGGCACCAACCACCTTACGGCCACAGCCCTGATCGGCCGCCTCAACAATGGATGTGCGGAACATGGTCCATTTGGACTCAATGTTCCCCACCTCCCCCGGGACAAGGGAGAAGTTCTGCCGGAGGTGGGTGTTGAAGCCCTTTCTGACAGGGGATTCTGCCAGACGTTCCCAGCAGACCCTCACAATACGTTTGGGCCTGCCAGGTCTGACCAGCATCTTCCCCCACCATCGGAGCCAACACACCACCAGGTGGTGATCAGTTGACAGCTCCGCCCCTCTCTTCACCCGAGTGTCCAAAACATGCGGCCGCAAGTCCGATGACACGATCACAAAGTCGATCGTCGAACTGTGGCCTAGGGTGTCCTGGTGCCAAGTGCACATATGGACACCCTTATGTTTGAAAATGGTGTTCATTATGGACAATCCGTGACGAGCACAAAAGTCCAATAACAGAACACCGCTCGGGTTCTGATCGGGGTGGCCGTTCCTCCCAATCACACCCCTCCAGGTCTCACTGTCATTGCCCACATGAGCGTTGAAGTCCCCCAGCAGAACGAGGGAGTCCCCAGAGGGGGCACTCTCCAGCACACCCTCCAAGGACTCCAAAAAGGATGAGTACTCTGAACTGCTGTTTGGTGCATAAGAACAAACAACAGTGAGGACCCGTCCCCCCACCTGAAGGCGGAGGGAGGCTACCCTCTCGTCTA
Organism: Corythoichthys intestinalis; assembly: GCF_030265065.1. Lineage (NCBI taxonomy): Eukaryota > Metazoa > Chordata > Actinopteri > Syngnathiformes > Syngnathidae > Corythoichthys > Corythoichthys intestinalis. Next base: position 37,358,590 of record NC_080395.1, on the reverse strand, counting down.
CTGGGGTAAACCCCAGCGTACAGGTACCAAGCCTGGGGGCAATAAGTATGCCCACACCTGCTCGGCGCCTCTCACCGTGGGCGACTCCAGAGTGGAAGAGGGTCCAACCCCTCTCAAGAGGACTGGTATCAGAACCCAAACTGTGTGTGGAGGAGAGTCCAACTATATCTAGTTGGAACTTCTCTGCCTCACACACCAGCTCGGGCTCCTTCCCCGCCAGAGAGGTGACATTCCATGTCCCAAGAGTTAGCTTCTGTAGCCGGGGGTCGGACCGCCAAGGCCCCCGCCTTTGGCTGCCGCCCAAATTGCTATGCACCCGACCCCTTTGGCCCTTCCCACAGGTGGTGAGCCCATGGGAAGGCGGACCCACGTTGCCTTTTCGGGCTGTGCCCGGCCGGACCCCATGGGAAAAGGCCCGGCCACCAGACGCTCGCCTTCGAGCCCCACCCCCAGGCCTGGCTCCAGAGGGGGGCCCCGGTAACCCGCGTCCGGGCAAGGGAAACTTGGATCCTGTAATTTTTTCCATCATAAGGGGTCTTGTGAGCCATTCTTTGTCTGGCCCCTCACCTAGGACCTGTTTGCCATTGGTGACCCTGCCAGGGGCTTAAAGCCCCCAGACAACATAGCTCCTAGGATCATTGGGACACGCAAACCCCTCCACCACGATAAGGTGATGACTCAAGGATGGCTAGTATCCCAAAATACTAGCTTAAAAAAAAAGTCTTTTTTTTTTTTTTTTTTTTTTAAAAGCTACAATGCTCAAGTAGGTCGACATCCAGCGTATGGCTACTGCACCTTAAAACATGTTATTTTTTCACCTTGAGATACCTGTTGTTGTGATTTGGTCCAATCAAATAAAAGTTTATTTGATTTGATTTGACTCAGAAAACATTGGTAACTGAACTGTACATACATGCAGGTGACAATGTATTTTCTAGGTAACCTATTGTGGTTCCTCGGTTTTATTAATTTTATTATTATTAAAGTTATTCTTTGTTCTTGTGGTTCCTTGGTTTTATTAATTTTATTATTATTAAAGTTATTCTTTCTTCCGCAGCCCCTTTGAGCTCAATTTGACCCCCTTAGAATGCTTCAAAATGTACCAAAATCGGCAGACAGGTCAAGACAGGTGCAATCTTTGATACTGTGTAAAGACAAATTCCAAATACACTATGTAGCGCCCCCAAGCAGTCATTCTTTGTCTCGCCGACGCTTTGAGCCCTACTTTGACCCCCTCAGAATGCTTCAAAACTCACCAAACTCAACAGCCAGGTGAACACTGGTGAAAACTGATAAAATGTTTAAAAAAAAATTTTTTTAATGCGTAAATGTGTGTAGAGCCCCCTAGGAACAAAACCAACATTTCATTTTTTTTTTTCCTAAGGTGAAAGAGGAGGTAACAACGCAAAGGTTAAAACTTAGAACACATCAGCACTATATGAATGGGATACCATACACGGTGCCCAGACTGCCGTTAGAACTACATGCAGTTTTCTTTGGGTGGGCAAAGCGTGTCCGTGGGTGAACCCCCCCCCCCCCGTGGGTGCCCCTCCCCCCCGTTAACGCCCCTGGTTAGTACTACAGTAGTACGGTATATTTTTTGGAGGGCTGTTGCATAGGCGGAGTTTGACTTTTGTGGCGGGGGGGCAAAACATGTTGATGACCCCGAAACGCAGTGTCAGCAATAAAAATTACTTTCAACGTATATGCTTTGATAGTAACTTAGTCCATGCTCGTACATACAGTGGGGAGAACAAGTTTTTGATACACTGCCAATTTTGCTGGTTTTCCCACTTGCAAGCCATGTAGAGGTCTGTAATTTGTATCATAAGTTCTCTTCAACTGTGAGGGACGGAATCTAATACAAAAATCCAGAAAATCACATTGTATAATTTTTAGATAATAAATTTGTATTTAACTGCATGAAATAAGTATTTGATACATTACCAACTAGTAAATATTTCGGCTCTTAGTTCTTTTTTTAAGAACCCCTCCTGTTCTCCACTCATTACCGGAAGTAACTGCACCTGTTTGAACTTGTTACCTGTATAAAAGACACCTGTTCACATGCTCAAACAAACAAACTCCAACCTCTCCACAATGGCCAAGACCAAAGAGCTGTGTAAGGACATCAGGGATAAAATAATAGACCTGCACAAGGCTGGGATGGGCTACAGGAAAATAAGCAAGCAGCTTGGTGAGAAGGTAGCAACTTTTGCAGCGATTATTAGAAAATGGAAGAAGTTCAATGTGGTCGGATGAGACCAAAATTGACCAAACTTTTTGGTCTAAACTCGGCTCGTCGTGTTTGGAGGAAAAAGAAGGATGAGTACAACCCCAAGAACACCATCCCAACCGTGAAACATGGAGGAGGAAACATCTTTTTTTGGGGCTGCTTCTGCTACCGTATTGAGGGGAGGATGGATGGGGTTATGTATCGCCAGATCTTGGCTGACAACCTCTTTCCTTCAGTGAGAGCCCTGAAGATGGGTCGTGGCTGGGTCTTCCAGCATGACAACGACCCAAAGCACACAGCCAAGGCAACTAAAGAGTGGCTCCGTAAGAAGCATCTTAAGGTCCTGGAGTGGCCTAGCCAGTCACCAGATCTGAACCCGATAGAAAATCTATGGAGGGAGCTGAAAGTCCGTGTTGCCTGGCAGCAGCCCCGAAACCTGAAGGCTCTGGAGAAGATCTGCATGGAGAAGTGGGCCAAAATCCCTGCTGCAGTGTGTGCAAACCTTGTCAAGGACTACAGGAAACATTTGGTATCTGTAATAGCAAACAAAGGTTTCTGTACCAAATATTAAGTTCGATTTTTGTGATGTATCAAATACTTATTTCATGCAATTAAATGCAAATTTGTTATTTAAAAATCATACAACGTGATATTCTGTTTTTTTTTGTATTAGATTCCGTCCCTCACAGTTGAAGAGAACTTATGATACAAATTACAGACCTCTACATGCTTTGCAAGTGGGAAAACCAGCAAAATTGGCAGTGTATCAAATACTTGTTCTCCCCACTGTACATGTGTGTAGGGGTGTGCGTACGTGTGTGAGTGCGCACGTTTTTCTGTCTTACCTAGTGGAGAAGTAGACACCGCATTCTTTTTGACTGACTATTCCAGCCAGGAGCATTTATCATAATAATACGTTGAAAATGAGCGATTTTTTGTTTCCCACCATTTTCGAGGGGAATTCTAAATCAGGCTGCTTAGAACAGCTATGCTTTTGACCAAGATCGTCGTCCAATGAATATGGTACACCCGGTTGTGGCTCTGTTGTACAATTAACGTCAATAAACTGAAACTCTGCTCACCATTTTGGCAGTGCTCTATGGCGTTTCATGGTCCACATCTTCAATCCTTGGTTCTCAGTAGTTGTCTCTTTTGAAAGCTTAGGCACAGCCTTCATAATGTAATTGACGGGACACGGGGCGGAGATTTATATGTTGAAATTATTGTGAATAAGTTCACTGTGGCGCCGCCTTACCACGAGTCCACAACAAAGAACTTTTAACTTTGAAATTCTTGTGAATAAATGCTTACATCCCTGAATTCTTTATAGATATGGACGTCAAACAGTCTCGACTCTTGGTTAAAAGCCAAAGAAAACGTGCAGGTAGCATTTATTTCATGTAAATTTGTCAAATATGCGGCTGGTCGTTAAGTTCACTGTGGCGCTGCCTTACCACAACAAAGAGCTTTTTACGTTGAAATTCTTGTGAATAAATGCTTAAATCCCTGAATTCTTTTATAGATATGGACGTTAAACAGTCTTGATTCTTGGTTATAAGCAAAAGAAACCGTGCAGGTAGCATTTATTTTACGTAAATTTGTCGAATGTGCGGCTCGTCTTTTAAGTTCACTGTAGCCCCGCCTTACCACAACAAAGAGCTTTTTATGTTGAAATTCTTGTGAATAAATGCTTAAATCTCCCTGAATTCTTTATAGATATGGATGTCAAACATTCTGAATTCTTGGTTAAAAGCAAAAAAAAATGTGCAGGTAGCATTTATTTTACGTAACTATTGCGCACTATGATGCCAATGCCTTAGCGGCTAATTTCTCCATTTTTTTCACAACGTTTCAAAATGCATGCATGGTATGAAAAATATAATAATTACCTTGAATCCTCGAACTAATCACTCCTGAGACAATCCTTCCTGTTTGTATGTGGTACAGCTTTCTTACTTTTTGAACCGAAATCCACAGTTAGTTCGCTGCGTGCATGTGTTCGTGAATAGCTCCTCTTGATGTGGGCGGCCCCCCTGCTTGAAGGAGTTGCGCTGTGCATGGCTGAGCTGACCCGTCAATAATGATGATGTCTATGGCTTAGGTTTGAAAAAATTACGTATATCCATCTTGCCTCTTCTGTCCTCAGATGGTTTTTTTTTTTTTTTTTTGCTAAACAAAGCAAATGACCGTTTGTAAGGTGATAGGCAAGGCAAGGCAAATTTATTTATATAGCACAATTCAACACAAGGCAATTCAAAGTGCTTTACATCACATGAAGATCATAAAAATCACATTTAAATCAATACAACGTAAAAACCAAGACGATCAAAATCGGAAATAAAATTATACATAAAAATCGCATTTAATAAGAAATAGAATAAAGATAAATAAATAAAAATAAAACAAACTACTACTACTAATAATAATTAAAATCAGCAAAAAAAATAGCAGAAAAATATTTTTTGTTCATTTCATTCATTTTTGTTGTTTGTTTTATTGCTTTAAAACTATTATAGACAACATTTTACTGGCAAAGTCTTAATTTTAAGTTCATATATTGGAAAGTCAATTACATGCAATGACATATTATACCCTCCGGCCCCCACTTAATTCCCGCGTATGGACAATTACACTTATAATTGAATATTTTGTTGCTTGTAGTGCTTCTCTCATTGATCTCACAGACATCAAATTCATTTCAACTGGGAAGTCAAACGGACTGGACGTCTTATTACTGTCAATGGCAGCTAATTAGTTCAAACTTAAAAAATAAACACATTCTAAAAACCCCATATTTTCATACCTGATTCAGATCCTCTGAAAATGACTTGATCAGGATTTCCAATTACACGTGATCAGCAGTTAATATTGTTAGGTAGTAAGGCAGTTTCAACGTTAACTCTGCACTTAACTATTTATAGTACATTAAATAGATTTGATTCCATTAAAATGTATTCCTCATAAAAGAGTAATGGAAAAAGCTACCTAAATTAATGTTTAAAACACTGTTCTAAAAGCACAAATGATACTTGACCCAGGAAGGAGACTTCAAATCTTAATTAAATTAATATCAGTTTTGGTTTAGGATGAAGAATATGCCTGTCAAAATTATTATGTTTTGTTCCACTCTATGATATTAAAAATTCAACCCTTAAAGTATTATAAAAACTCAATAACTGAGGTTAACATTAGCATGTTAATGGCATTTTCACTTTAAGTTGGCATGAGTCTGGCTACCAACCCTCAAACAAGCAAAATCTTGTTTACTTCCTTTAAAATTTGATAGTGAACTTCAACTGGTGATAAAAGAGTCTGTGAATGACAATTCCGCTATTTGCCAAACTGCTATAATATGAGCTCACTAACGAAAAGCTTGCCCCTTTGACAGCTTGTATCTAGAAAGGTTAGTAGTAAATCAGGCTGTATATTGCATACACCGCTTGGGGGGCTATTTTAATTGAAGCAGCAGACAAGTTGTAAGCACATCTGCCTCAGATTTGGGGGTTGGAATATACTGTATGAGATGGGGGCGAACTTTTTTTGTTTGTTTTTAAAGTCTGGGTTGACATCCAATGCGTGGACCGAGACTTTTTGTTGTGGTTCAAGGTGTCTGGGGCACACGCTGTAATGTGAGGGAACTTGTTTTAACTCTGAGCGACGTGAAGGCGCAACAGCGAATGCATAATGAATGTTAAGCGCCTCTATGCACCTGCTGTTCAACAAGACTGTTTTTTTCCAGTTATAGTGATCATGAGAAGTGATAATTAGACTTTCTGCAGCACGGCTTCACAGGGAGCTACATTATTAGTTGTTCCCAGAGATATTTGAACCCATCATCTCGTAAAACAAAATACAACGGTTTGGATACATACTCATTGTGACTACTGATGTAGACAGGGGAGGAGTGTTTGATACATTCATTTCTCGTGTAGTGATGAGAAAACAAATATTCTTTCACCCAGAGGCCAGGGAACGATAGTGAATGCACCGTTATGTGCAGCCTGGTGTGGAAAGATGGAGCAATGTGCTGAGATTTGATATTGACTCTTCTGATGTGCAATTCTTATGAGTCCAATTAAAACGCGTTCAGAACTCATTGCTTCTCATACATGTGTCTGCATGCGTGTACCCATTCTCAAAGGTGATGGTACCACTTTGTTAATGAAAGGAAAAAAAAGAAATTGAAGATTATTTTAAAGCCTTTAACATGGTTGTATATATTTTTCTTTCAAATTTCCTGAAACGTATTTAGTGTTGTACACACCTCACCAAAATACTGATTACTTGCCGACTGACTGCGAGATAAAGATACCTGAAATGCTAATTGGGATTGAAGGAATGTGACCTTTTAGCCAGACTGCCGGAATCGCACCAGCCGAACCCCCGGACCCGAGCTGGCGTAGCTCCAACGACCCGGGCCGGAGGGACCCCAGCAATCCAGCCAAAAGGCCAAACTCCGCACGTTTACCTTATTCTTAAACCTTTGTACTGACTCAATTTTGAAAGGTTTAAAGAAGGCTCACTGAAAACAAGTTGATAATTTATTCAGGTCTACAGCGATCAAACAGAGACAGACTCAGGTGAGGAGGCAAGGCATCACACGTCAACAAAAGGTTTTCCGAGAGAAAATGACAATGCTTAGTTAAACATTCAGTCTTTTGAAGGCTCTTGGGGGCGGCCCGTGGGCAGGAAGTGTGTTTGGGATAATTGTCTGTTTGTGGATTGGACAAGAGGATTCAGGAGTTACTGTTGTCAGGGCAACGAGGTTTGTGGATTTTGCCACATCAGCGTCAAAGGGGCTCTTGGAATCCTATCAGTCGTATTATCAGTTGGATATCGGGCGTTCTCTGGTGTTCTTTGGCTACATTCATACTACAGGTCGTAATGCATGAATCCGATTTTTTCGCGTTTTTCCGACGAGTGAGGCATTAACTTGACGGTCTGAACGTGACAAGTCGCATAGAACTGGACCATTTCAAATCCGATCTGGGTCACTTTCGTAGGTGCCTCAAATCCGATCTGGGCCACATTTTTCCAGAATGTGGCGGGCGGTCTGAACTGGCAAGTCTCCCAAATCGGAATTCATGCAGCAATTACGTCATCAAAGAACAAGAGAGACGCTACGGTAGCGGTGCAGCTGTGCGTTATTAGCGCATAGCTTGCATTGAACACGGCTTTTGGGGAAGGGCCGGGCTTGACAACAGTCATAGAGAAATAAAAATGGGTTGATGATAAGCCTGAGAATGATCAGTTTTCTCTCTGCTCTATATGAGCAATATTTCAACATTGCTTACACGGCCGAGAGTCTGGGCAAACTGCCCGTATGCTTGTGTGACATACACGGACAGTGCGTGCATGCTATCGACCCATATAAACTTTGAATATAGGCCTAAATGGGGATTATTTATGTCTGTTATTTGTGTCATCTTTTTGTAAAGCAAAATATGATATCCCTGGAATGACGAATGACAGCCAGCATGTGTGGTCATTTGTTTTGATGCTTCCGCGCATGGCATGCGGGTCTACTTGCTCAGCACGTGTCGGACTGCGAATTAGTGCGCATGCGTAATACTTGAATGGTCTCAATGGACAAAGGCAATCTAAACGGCCACGCCAAAAAACGGATATGACAAAAAATCGGATTTGTGCATTAAGACCTGTAGTATGAACCTAGCCCTTGTGTTGGGACAGGTCGTCCCGCCATTTGTTCTGGACTGTCCTGAAGAACTGATTGTGAGAGTTGGTGCTGCAGACGTGGGCTTGTCAGCGTCAATGTTACTCAGTCAGTTGCATGACGCATACGTTGGGCTTCCGTGACAAGAAGGCGTCATGTATCTTTTATGCCCTATATTGTGCATGTTTTCCTTAAACTATGGTATAAGTGCTTTTTAGTTTATATTGGGTGTGTTAGAGTAACACAATAAGTGCTATTTCGTTTATATTGGGTGTGTTAGAGTAATACAAACAGTAAATACGAGAAACGATACTATTCCCTGATTGATTATATTGAGTGTGGTAGAGTAATACAAACAGTCGATTGGTAAATACGAGAAAAGATATTATTCCCTGATTGATTATATTAAGTGTGATAGAATAATGCAAATAGTTAGACGGTGCCTACGAGAAAAGGTACTATCTTCTTCAGAAGCTAATTAGAATATTTCTCTGAAGTCTAATTATTTAAAAGTTTTTCTAAGGCTACCATCATTTTTGTAAAAAAAAAAAAAAAAAAGTTGAACAGGAATTTAAAAGCAATTTCTTATTTATAGTTTTTTATTTCATTCATTAATTTACTCAAGTTATTTATTTCATGAACAGAGCGGTACGAGCACTTTTCAACATGCAGTACGTACATTCACTTTTCCTTCCCTGTGCTCTTTTTTTCTTGTCATTTCCAATACATTTGCTAAATGTTTTAAGCGTACTATACAGAAACTCAGTTTGTGCTAGGAAAAATGTCCTGGGAGTGAAAGCGAGAGCAAGGTTGTCAGGCTTTGCACAGAAATAACCTGGTCAGCTCATAAAAATTTTACACATTTGATGCAAAGGCATTTTTAGAAAAATTGATGATTTAGCACGAGGAAACACTTAGCGAGATCCAACATGTGTTACTTTAATTTTTTTTAAAATCATAGTACGCCAAGTCGCCAACAATAAAACAACTTTAGGTTTGTAGTAAGGGTGTAAGCAACCAATTTTATGACAATACAATATTTCAATTATTTGGTTGACGATACAATATTTGACAACATGACAGTCTGCCACGATTTGATTTCGATTTGATTCGATTCAATGAAAAGGGCGTCTACTCGATTTAACATAATATTACATTATAACATTTAACACAATCAATTCCTCTAAATGACAAATACAAGGCAATACAGGATTGACGTTTTTGACAATTTTGTCCCTGAAAGAATCAGATGTCTGAATGAAAAAATTTTTTTTTTAACAAAATAGCTTCGATTTTTTTTTTTTTTTTTAACTGATAATTTCACCCATATATTACCTTTCGGTCATAATAACAGTGTTAAATATGACAAAAAGTGTTGTTGTTGGGGTTTTTTTCATGCAGGATGTATTGCTAATGATTTTTTTTAGCCTTATAGGGCACTCGTTGAACTAATTGCCTACCATTGACCGGGCTAGACATCCCACCCATTTTGACTTGAAGGGTTGAATGAACGTTTGTTCATAAATATTCTATCGACAGTAGTGCAAAATCAGAATTACACCATGACAACAAATATCTGGTAACTTCAGAGTAGACCGCAATGCTACTTGTAATAGGTAGCATATAGATCTTACCCTTTCGTGCATTAATTATGTTATTATTTATATCTAGTGCCGGAAATGGCACTGAAACATTCCCAGCAAGTCTTCCAGGTTTAAATGTATTGAACATCTATCAACTTTACACAAGCACTTTATTATGCTTGTTGTTAACACTTGTGTATGTAAATCTGATGTTGGTAGATTGTTTTCTTCTTGGAGATGAAATGCATCTGTGGCAGCTTTGGATTATTATTATTTTTTTTTACATAGCGTTTTGACAGTTGCCGTCATATTTTCGGAGTCAAAGCACCGTATAACAGAACAGCGTTCCGGGCCTGAATCCTATACCGGAACTGCGTTCCGGCCCTGAATCTTATACCGGAACTGCGTTCCTGACCGTTCTCGCCCACTTTCACCCCTGCTAGTAATTGCTGAAAAGAAGTTTTTTTAAATGACCGAAAATAGTCACTTGTCGTATAAAGTGTTAAAGGTCCTGAGTGTTGACTTTTTAATAGCTGTCCAGTAGTGACCACTGTCTCTGAAAGGATTAAAGACACGTCTCCACACAAACAAATACACTACAAAGTACTCATCATGCTTCTGTGACTCTCCTCGTCCCGCCTCCTCTTAAGCATAATATAGTATATCCTCCACATGCATGTAAGAAAAGAAGGAAAGGATGCAGACATTTGGGAGATAGGGTGAGAGAGAGATTTGCTTATCCTGTCGAGGTCTCTCATGTCACAGCTCTACCCCGAGGGCCTGACCTCTGCCTCGCAAACTGCAAACCGACCTGGTGAAGCTCACACTGAAGAGGTGGGAAGTTCGTTTTGGAAAACATTCCAAATCCGCATCAGAAAAAGAAGGGCATGAGGATTAATTGTTTTTGATAGCAGCCCAGAAGAGATCTTCTACATTTTTTTTTTTTTTTTGCAGGAGGGACACACAGGGAAGAGGAAAGGGGAGGAGTGGCGTTGAACACAAAGAGGAGAAGAGCACAGAAGCGCAAGCGAATAAGAAGACGAGAGGAGCTGAGAGATGCCGCACGGAAATGTAAGTGGAAATCCTTCTTCTTTCTTTTTGTTGATAAGTTCAATATGATATTCCATCACTTTTCCATCACCCTTCGTTATTCTGTACCCCTTCCCCAACGTTCCAATTCCGTCCATCTCCTGTGTTGTGTTTCTATTTGGGTCTGCGCACTGTCTCCCTCGTGCTCCGCAGGTCATGTTAAAGAGTAACGGTGCTGAGGAGGGAAAGGCCAGTGTCACATTGTATTAACATCAGCTTCGCATGCAGAGCGGCAAACAAAAAAACACACAGTGTCTTCAACCTCGCACGGAGAAACAAGATCACTTTGTAGACAGTGCTAGGAAAGTCTCTTTGCATAATTGTCAGCTAGAATTTTAATCGGACTTAATTAACAAAGACAAGGGTGGAAATCATGAGCGCCAAGTGTTGTTTTTGCAGCTTTTTATTCCTTTGGGAATGGCAATCATAGCTCACTGTGTTAGGACTTGGGGCCAGAATGGACCAATGTTGAAAATATCTGTGGAGGTGCCCTTGAGCAAGGCTCAAACTGCTCAAGAATGTTGGAACTAATAAACGGCGGAAAACACTCAGGTGACCTGAAGTTCCGCTCTGCGACCCTCAATTTGGCCAACTTTCAGAATTGTCCTATATGCATGTGTCATACATCGTTGGAAAGCTTAAAATCTCAATTTTCTGGGGGAGGAAAATTTTTTAAACAGGAGGGCATTTAAAAAAAAAAAATTAAATAGCAAAACCCTAACTGGAGGATAGCCATGATTTTAACGAGATATTATCGCTTACATTCCTTGTTTCGATCCAAAAACTCCATGTAGCATGTATCAGAGTGTCAAGACACAGATGTGAACGGCCAAAGCTGGATTTTTGGGGGATTTTATGGGTGAAACATGGTAATATAACATGGTCGCGATGCAGAAATCGCACACATCAAGGAGTGGTCGAGATTTTCTTTTTCATATATTTACCCTTTTAAACTTTTTTTTTTTTTTTCAATTTTTCTTTGTTCGGATCGATTATTTATCATCTAATATATCAAAGAAAATGCGACAGTAACAAAAAAATACTATTAAGCGATAGTTATGAGGTAGATATCAGTGACTTTTTTCCAGACACCATTTTTTTTCATTGTGACGTAGTTTGTTTAAAACTTTAAAATCTGCGAGTGAAAAATTTTGTAAAGTCGTTTTTTTTTTTTAAGAAATATTAGACATCAATTAATGGTTCTAAGCTAAAAATTACATACATTTTTACTAATAAATATTAATTAATGACCTTCGTTTTATGGCTGGGTTGAAACAAAAGCGGTTGCGTGACGTCTGTAAACGGGGGCTTCCTGGGTAAAACGCACAAATTAAAAATAGTTTGAGGGCTTAATGCAGTGCTTCTCAATTATTTTCTGTTACGCCCCCCCCAAGGAAGACATAATTGTTTCGCGCCCCCCCAAACTCTGCCGCCACTGTAAATAGTATCATTTGTCTGTAATATTACTATTATAAGTACGCCTCTGCCTCACATTTTATCCTTTTTTTCTATTAGAGAAAATAACAGAGATGAACTTATAAAGTATAACTTTATTAACATTGTTTTGTTTGGAACAGAAAAGACTTAACGCGCATCAATTTGCCTGAATTAAAAAAAAAAAAAAAAGTCACATCCAAACTGTAAAAATACACTCAAGGTACATTTTTGACCATTTGATAATGAAAAAGAAAATCAGTAAATAATAACAAATTCAAATTGATTAGAAACATTAACTCATGAGGACAATATGCCAAAAAATTGGACCGAAAAAACAAAACTGAATAGAAGAAGAAGAAAAAAAAAAGTGGCTTTGGACAGAAGGACAGTTTTTATTTTCGCTGCTCCCAGTATCACCTCCAGTTTGCAATGATGTGGGGTTATTTTGCACTGAGCATGCTAACAGTGCTCACTGGTTTACTGATATAACACTGACAAAGCGGGACGATTGTTGGCAATATTCGACACATTTTCGCTGAAAAACAACCAAGCGGCTTATCAATGAGATTGGGGTCTAATGTCTTTAAGTGGCGTCTTAATTGATTTGGCTGTCCGCTATAATCATTTTTAGACACAGTAAACAGTGGTCTTTCCTCATCTACCACTGTATTAAATGTCAAAGCCAAAAGGCAAACGGCCCAAAAAAAGCGCATTCTCGGCGGCCAAGGGAGAACCGTAGGTGAGGGCGGTCGTCGTGACAATCCCAAGCCGAAAATGGCACTTCTCGGGCGGACACCGAAGAAGACAGTGGGTCGCTGCGTGAGTCCGGCCGGAAAACGGCTTTCGAAAACGGCGCACAGCTCTCCAGCTCTTCATGAGTCTCTTCCGTGTGCTCTTGCTTACTTCAAAAATACTGCGCGCACTTTGAAAATGAGAGTGCCACTGCCACCCACTGAGTGGATGTGCAAGTACACTTTATTCTAGTACGGCCAAAAAAAAAAAAAAAAAGCATGTTCCCCGAGGTCACACGCGCCACCCCTGGCATCGCTCTGCGCGCCCCTGGGAGGGTGCGCCCCACTATTTGAGAAGTACTGGCTTAATGCGTCATGAATCTGCTATGGCAGCATATAGACATATTGTTCTGTCAAACACAACAGTTGTTTTGGCTTAAAATACAGCAGTTTCTTTTAAAGAGGAGTGCAAGAGCAGAAACTGCTTTTTCAGTCTTGTTTGTGTTTTCTGCCATATATAATATAATATACAGTACATTGTTGAATTGATATCATATTTTACACAGCCGCTTTACTAATGAATAGAGAAAAAACCCTTTTTCTAATCGTGTGTGTTATATGAATACGGTTCAGATTGTGCACAATGTCATTTTGTTAGAAAAAAAAATCCAAACAAAAACTTTTGTTATTAGCATCAATACTATAAAATGGATATTAAGAAAAGCGTTAAAATTTTTTTAACTGACTTGTGTTATTACGAGGAAAAGTCATCAACTCATCAAACTATTATTCACTGGAATGCAGCTTTATCCGGAGAGTATTACTCAAATTTTTGTCAAACTTGGTGGAAGTGTGCATCTTGGCCAGAGGAAGAACAAGTTTTTATTTTTTAAGTGTTTGCCAAAGACATAACGTCAACAATGGCTCAAAATCCCGCCAACTACTCCCCATTCAAATTGGGCGGCATGCATCACTAGTAGAGTAGTCGTTTCCCCAACACAGAGGTTGCGGGTTTGATTCTCCACCCTGGTGACCTTGTCTAAGTATCCTTGAGCAAGACACTCAACTCCATGTTGCTTCTGTTGCTACATCATCAGTAGGTGAATGAGGATATGGTGTCAAAGTGCTTTGAGTGCCTCAAAGATGGAAATGTGCTATGCAAGTGTAACTCCATTTACCATTAAAGATAATTTTCTAAAATTAAGTGAAGGTAATGAAGTGTCCCTAAAGTGGAAAAAGTTAGAACCCTCTATAGTCTTAACACTGTTGCCAGCAATTAAATCTTTATAGGGTAAGTAAATAATAATAATAAAAAAGAAAAAATTAGACTTGCCGTCCACATATATGGACATCACATGTTGGGGTCATACAGTATAATCACAAATTTATCAGCATTTGGTATAATAAGGCTAGGTCCCTACCGCAGGTCGTAATACACAATTCCGATTTTTTGTCATATGTGTTTTTTTGGCGTGCCCGTTCAGACTGCCTGCGCAGGAGCATCAAAACAAATGCTCGCTCTACATCATTCTAGAGTGATCATATTTGATTTCCAAAAAGAGGACACAAATAAAAGCTATGAATAAACCCTGTTTAGTGTTATTTTTTAAAAAAAATTATCGATTGATATCATGCACGCACTGTGCGTGCATGACGCACATATATACGGACAGTTTGCCCCGACTCCCGGCCGTGTAAGCAATCCTGAAATATTGGTCATTTGGAGCACAGAAAGAAAACCGAGGATTCTATGGCTTACCCTCCCCACATTTGATCTTTTTATGAGTGTCATCAAGCTCGCCTTTTCCATAAAAGCTGCGTTCAAGCTAGGCGCTAAGGCTGATTTACAGCTCCATCGCTAATGTAGCGCCCTGTCTCTCTCGCTCTTTGCTGACGTAATTGCAGCATGAATTCCGATTTAGGGGACTTGACAGTTCAGACTGCCGCCACATTCTGGAAAAATGTGGCCCAGATTGGATTTTAACCACATACAAAGTGACATAAATTAGATTTGAAATAGTCCACTTTTGTGCGACCTGTCCCATTCAGACCATCAAGTTATAATAAGACGAAAAAATCGGATTTACGCATTAAGACCTGCGGTATAAACCTAGCCTAAATGACCCAAACTATCATGCCCGCATATGTAGACGCCAGGTCTCATTATGATTTCATTCTTAGTTTTATTGCTAAGCAATTTTTTACATACAATTAATGACTAAATAAAATCATAAATCAATAAAATGTCAGTAAAAACAAAATTTTTAGCAAAAAAAATAATAATAACAACAGCGAGAGCATCACTCTGAGGGGAAGCAGCCAAATTCAAAACACCGCCATATTTTGAAAAAGATGTACCCTACCTTTACTCTCATGCCCAAAATTTCATCACTCTTTCTCTTTTCTTACCACCGACAATACCAATTTGAGTTAAATATTCTCTTCTATTATCAAGTTATCTTGAAATTCCTTTACTGAGCTCTTTGACCTTTGACCATTTTCATATTACAAATACATTTATCAAGTTTAATTACAATCCCTTTATTCGTTCTTGAGTTATCTTGAGCCCAAACATAAAGACAAACAGACATGGAATTGAGTACATAACCTCCGCGTTCTGTAGGCTTCACTAACTAGCGAAGGTAAATACGTACTGTACATTCTGGTTATAGTCTCAATAACACTCTAAAGTTGATTTTTTTCCCTCCATTGTATTTAACTAATTTCCTACCACTGATAGCAATATAGTGGACATCCAGTCATGGCACTAGATTTCGTATCCATTGTGACAGGGAGGAGCAAATAGCCAATGAGTTAAATGAGTGGTTAATGTGTTGGCTATTGGCCCACTGCCTCACAATCATCTAATACATGAATTCAAATCTTCCAAACAAAAAGGTTTTGGCCTTTTAACTTCCATAAATCATTTTAATAGTAGAATTTTTGCTCCAACAAGCACTAACCTAAATGTTCAGCTGCAAAAGGCTCTGAGGGGCGAGGGAGCGGGGAAAGAAGGGCATCCATGTCCCGCAGCGCTCACACTCCACATCCCAAAACCACCTCGACAGCCAGCCAATTTGGTGTCGCTGGGAGGATGGACTCCATGTTTGTGTCATTTGTATCCCAGCAGTATGTACGCATGTTTTTGTGTATGTGCGACGCCGGGCTGATGTGTCATTATTAGCACAAATAAACATGCCTAGAATCATAATGGATGCCTTAGATGTGCATTTTACACATAATATACAGCCCACAAGAATTCATGGAGAATGTCAAAATGAATTTTTATTGGTCAACGTTATAATCACCCAAAATAGTGATACTGCTTCATGTACAGTATACAAACATTAATTTCCTCCATAGTGTATAGTGATTAGAGCTGCAACGATTAATCGATTAACTCGAGTATTCGATTAGAAAAAACATTCAAATTAAATTCTGTTGCTTCGAGTATTTGTTTAATTAAAGTGGCGTTGTAATGGTTTATTGTGAAAGTGTTTGCATTTAGTTTTATTGATTAGGGAGGATACACTGCCCTCTGGTCTGCCTCTTTCCACATGGCTGAATCCAACTGCTCCCTGTTAAGACCAACGTAAGCTAAGTTTTTGTTTGAACTAATTTTTTAAATGCATTCATAATTTAGTTTATATGTATATTTAGCCGTTTTTTGTGGGAATATGTGTCTGAACCATTTGTTAAGAGCACTGTAAAAAAAACTTTAGCATTTTAGAGCATTTGAGCTAGTGGACTTTTTTTATGCAAGTTAGCCAATTGTTCTTTTGTTTTACATAGATCCTCATTTTTTAAAATGAATTTATACTGTTTGAGGCTCAGCTCAGGTATTTTAATTTTTCATGTTCCTTATCCGATTACTCGATTATTCGAACTAACTAGTCCATCGATTAATCGACTACTAAAATATTCGATAGCTGCAGCCCTAGTACTGATACATGAAATAATTACTGAATGAAATTTTTTTTAAAAAAACAGTGAAAGCAAAATGAACTCAGATATAAGAAAATAAATATTTTTTTAACTGGAAAAATAGTGGAAAAATAAAATAAATAAAGGGCGATACAAATTATGTTTGGACTTTTACCAGAGCGTACAGTTTAGCTGTATTAAAGGTGCACAATGTACAGTAAGATTTGCTCTTCCATTATTGATAAAATAGCCATAATATTTAAATAGTCTTTAGGGAAACATGTTTTTTGGAAATACTTTTTAAAACGGCTCTCAAAGGTTAAGCGAAGATTTTCTTATTTTAAAAGACGATGCCTCATAAATTTGTCCCCCTTTTGCTTTCGTGTTCATCATCAGCCAATCACGGGACCAGGTTCCAGTCTTGATTTGTGTTGCCATAGCTCTGTAAACTAAGGTTGCGCCAACTTTTACAAATAGTCTGAATTATGTCTACCACTCAAACGGAAAAAAAAAAAAAAAGTCTTTACGGATCTCAAAGGAGTCAAGACAACAAGAGAAGCAAAACAAGGATATGCATTCATTTAGCGTGGTTATGCTATGTTATTTAGTATGTGGATCCATTGACCGGGGCAAAGTTAAGTCCTTACACGTGTATATATTTAGTCGGTAACTGAAATTGGACTGGTGCCTGAACTGCTGTCAATGCATCACCAAATTATGTATTTCTTTGCCAGTGTGCTTATACATTGAGAAAAGTAGCCCTCCCTCGCTTTGGTCATGGTGACATAAACTAACTTGAACCTCATATCATGGCTCTTTTTATCGTCATTGCTAGAATGTTTGAATTATTATCTTGCAAACCATCTTGCGTGAAAATTAAAAATAACATATACCTTCTGCAGAGGACTCGTTGCTTGCCACTTAAATTTCTTTTCCTGCAGGTTCTCCAATGTGAAGCAGTATTCTGGCAACCCACAGGGTGAGGGCACTTTGTGCGAGTTAATATTTGGATCCAGTTGCAGTACTATCTTACATTGTGCATCTTTAAAGTGCCTGTGACAGCTTAAAAAAAATCTTAAATAGCATTATTATGTGAATTACAATCATATTTTTTTAAAACGAATCGACTCTATACAACAATATGGCAAAGTGCAGATGAGGAGAAATTAGTCTTTTAATCTGACGCTTATCCCCTGCGTGTCATTATAGCGCTCTTGCGTCCCCAGCTGGAGGATGACGTCGGCAGGGTCACAATTTCATCTGATTTAGAATTCCGCCCATTGACGGGGAATTATTCAGAATGAGGAATATGCTACGAAGAAAGTAGCAAAATATCATTGTTTTAATCTCTCTACTCCAAAATTTCACAGGATATTCTTTTTATCTAAGTATTTTTCCCCAGTTGCTACAAAAATGGTGTAGTTATAACAAATAAGTCTTGTGCTAAATGGAATATGAAATATTAAAAATGATTCAGTACGACATGGCAAAATTAATCCATAAAGGTCAAAACTGTCGACTTCTTGCAGCTCCCGAACGATATTTTTTGCCACTGGAGTTAGTCCAGCTTTTATCATTTCCCTGCCCCGGCTTCAGAGGGCGTAAACAAACCAGGAGGCGTGACATCTAGCCAACATGCTAACCCGAACCGAGCGGCGTTTCCAAGTCTTATTTTCACCTTTCGAAGCGAAAAATCACACAAAACTACCCTGGCCATATCACACGGCAGTGAGGTTTGTCCCAACCCCTTTCCCGGCGGCGAGCAAGTTACAGCTCGTTGTTCCCCTGCTGCGGGCAGGACAGCTCGTTTGTCGGGAAGCAGCTGGAGAATGACTGCCGGACAAACCGGCCAACGTCGGAGGAGCGCTGAGCTGCCCGAGTCCGAGTGTGGTATTGCAGGGCATACAAAGAGAACCGCACGAGCATAAGCTGAGTACAGTGCTCTCTCGGCGGGCACGCGAAGAGGACCGAGGGGGGTGTGCGATAGGCCGCCGGTCGTCGGCCGAGTGGCCTTCTCTGTGGACAACGAGCATCGTCAGCCACAAAATGCAAGCCACCTCCGTATTAAAACGTGTGCCATGATCGCAGTATTTGACATAATACAAGACACGATGTTTACTCACTTCCTCGTGAGTCCAATGGTCCCACAGTTGTCGGACTTGTTTTGGCCAATCTCGGGGTGAACGCGAACTTTTTGAAATCCAAAAAGGCTCACACGCCTCTTGCTGGTGCAGCAACAAAACCCTGCAGCACATTTGGTTGGCATGATGCGAAAAACTAACGAATTAATTCGTAAAATCATCTGAATCTGCAGTCCATCTGCACGCTATAAAGCAATGCTGTATTGTGAGATGCTGACCCGGGTGACATCACATTGGCATTCGTCCTTAACTCGAGAGTGGAGCCGTAGGTCACTCATTTTCATGGTGCGGGATGAAAAAAATTGACTAAATAAAACGATCGCTTCCACACACATCCAAGCGGTCCATTTCATTCAGGAGCATAAAATACCATGTGAAATAATGAATAAACATGCTCTTTGCTCTCATAGGCACATTCACTCTGGAGCAATTTACAGTGCCCTCCATAATTATTGGCACCCCTGATTAAGATGTGTTTTTTAGCTTCTAATAATTTTTTTAAATTCAAATAACATGGGACATTTATCCAGTGGGGAAAAATCCCACATAAACAAATAATTATTTGACATCAAATAATGTGTGTCACAATTATTTGAAACCCTGGTGTTAATACTTTTTACAACCCACTTTTGCCAACAAAACAAGGTCTGGGGACTGAGATGGCCATGGCTTAGAGTGTTTGTTGCCACTCTAAGTAGGTCTGGCGTGCCACGAAAGATGCGTTTGTTGAAAAGCACCTCATACCCACTGTGAAGTATGGGGGTGGGTCAGTGATGCTGTGGGGCTGTTTCGCTTCCAAAGGCCCTGGGAACCTTGTTAGGGTGCATGGCATCATGAATGCTTTGAAATACCAGGACATTTTAAATCAAAATCTGTTGCCCTCTGCCCGAAAGCTGAAGATTGGTCATCACGGGGTCTTTCAGCAAGACAATGACCCTAAACATATGGCCAAATCTACACAGAAATGGTTCACCAGACACAAAATCAAGCTCCTCCAATGGCCATCTCAGTCCCCAGACCTTGTTTTGTTGGCAAAAGGGGGTTGTACAAAGTATTAACACAAGGGGTGCTAATAATTGTGACACACATTATTTGATGTCAAATAATTATTTCTTTATGTGGGATTTTTCCCCACTGAATGAATGCACTTGTATTGAAGGTTGGATTTTTCTCTTTTTTTTCCATTAAGGTCCCATATTATTTGAATTTTAAAAAAAAATTATTAGAAGCTAAAAAACACATCTTAACAAGGGGTGCCAATAATCATGGCGGGTACTGTATTTGTTATCTCTGTCAGTAGGAAGAGAGACAATGTATTTGGTTAAGTATGTCTATCTATCTGTTTGTTTGTGTTCAAGATAACTCAAGAACGAATAAAGGGATTATTATCAAACTTGCAGGATATGGTCTTAATGTGAAACAGAAGAGGTAATTAAATTTTGGGGTCAAGAGGTCAAACGCCACACAGCCAAACTGAATTTGGCTGCTTAGGTGGCGGTCTGCTCTCTGAGTGCTCTTCTAGTTTTATAACTGGGTCCACCATTTATGTATTTTTCTTCTTTTCTTTCTACTTAATATGGAATGAAAAATAAGCCATGAGGAATATATTTTTACCGTTCATCATCATAGCTGTGATTCTACTAGCTATTTTTTTTATATTTTGTGTCCACAATTTTTATTTTATGCGAAATACATTTTAATGTAATTATTATAAAAGTATATTTACAAGAGCCTCCAATTTTTCAAGGGTTTGACAAATCCAAAGTACCAATTTCCCACATTTTATCCACTTTTTGCACTATGCATATTTTTTCCACTATGCCACTTTTTTCCCCCGCGACCTTATTCTCCTGACATTATGACAATTTATATTATATCCCGAGACTGCAAAGCTCCCCTACAATGAAATGCACGGAGCTTTGCTTTGCGAAGCATCCCCACAAAATAGTGCTGTAATAACGCTGGAATGATTTAAATTCCTCGAGGATTCTTTTTCTGCATGCCGCCGTTAGTTTGTCTCCGTTACCCTTTCAGTCCATCAAAATGATGTGATGTCATGTGATAGGTGATGATGCAGTGATGAAGAACTGCACTGGCTCACACCATGAGACATTTTTAATAATTTTTCTTGCCTCGTTTTGCAGTGCAATATTGTTGCATTCATACTTCTTTGGCATCGTCAATCACCAACAGTATCTTTCTTAAGATTTTTTTTTGACAGCTCTTGGACCGGAAGGGAGTGAGGTCCGTGAATGGGCTTCTGGTGAACATGTCTAGACAGTTCTATTGAGAGCTCTGTGTTTACTGCCTCAACATTTACTCTTCATTTAACTTGGCAGGCTATAACTACTCTTGCAATCATTATGACTGTGTGTGGGAACATGTGGGCGTACGTTTCAAGGCTGTTTTGTAGGAAAACACACATTCATGTCCTTTTTTTTGTATTTTCCCGTCCACTTTTTTGGCTCGCTGCACAGCCCGTGCACTTTGATCAGTTCTCACCATTCCAATTTTGAAACTGTAAAAATTCACACGATGCAGGCTCTCTTTCAATCTTGTACCATGGCTTCCTTTAAAGATTGCAGCAAAACACGGACTTTTTACAAAAAACTCAATTTTAACGGCAAATACTTTTCAAATTTCAAACGTACAGTCATGGACAAAATAATTGGCACCCCGGGAATTTTTCCAGAAAATACATAATTTCTTCCAGACATTAATGCAATTAAATATGTTTTTCGTATGAATGTGTTTATTTTTTTGGATTTGCATTGGAAAAACACAAAAAAGCTGAAGAGAAAAGCCAAAATGTACACAATTTTTCACAGAATTCAAAAAATGGGCTGGACAAAATTGTTGGTATCCTTAACTCAATATTTGGTTGCATTTTCTAACAGAAAGCAATCGCTTCCTTTAACCATCAACAAGTTTCGTGCACAAGATGGAATTTTGGACCACTCTTCTTTTGCGAACTGTTCCAATTCTCCCAGATTTGAAGGGTGCCTTCTTGCAACAGCAATTTTGAGATCTCTCCATAGTATTCAATGAGACTTCATCGACGGCCATCTCAGAATTCTGCAACGCTTTGTCTCCAACCATTTCTTGGTGCTATTTGAGGTACAGTGTATCACAAAAGTGAGTACACCCCTCGCATTTCTGCTGATATTTATCTCTTCATGAGACAACACTGACAAAATGACACTTTGACACAATGAAAAGTAGTCTGTGTGAAGCTTACATAATAGAGTTAATTTATTTTCCCCTCAAAATAACTCAAAATATAGCCATTAATATCTAAACCATTGGAAACAAAAGTGAGTACACCCCTTAGAAACTACGTAAATCCCTAAATGTCCAAATTGAGTACTGCTTGTCATTTTCCCGCCCGTCTCATCAGACCACAGGACATGGTTCCAGTAATCCATGTGCTGTGTTGACATGGCTTCAGCAAACTGTTTGCGGGCTTTCTTGTATACAGTCTTCAGAAGAGGCTTCCTCCTGGGGTGACAGCCATGCACACAAATTTGATGTAGGCTGACCCCCCACCTATTCAATCTCTGCAGCAATGCTGACAGCACTCCTGTAACATATCACATGACATTTTGGAGGGAAAATGACAAGCAGTACTCAATTTGGACATTTAGTAATGTACGTAATTTCTAAGGGGTGTACTCACTTTTGCTGCCAGATGTTTAGCTATTAATGGCTATATTTCGAGCTATTTTGAGGGGAAAATCAATTAACTCTATTATATAAGCTGCACAGAGACTACTTTTCGTTGTGTCAAAGTGTCATTTTGACAGTGTTGTCACATAAAAAGATATACTTAAATATCTTTAAAAATGTGAGGGGTGTACTCACTTTTGTGATACACTGTATGCTTTGGGTCATTTTCCTGTTGGAACACCTATGACCTCTGACGCAGACCCAGTTTTCTGACACTACACCCTACATTGCGGCCCAAAACATTTTGATAGTCTCCTGATTTCATGACTCCTTGCACACTGTCTAGGCACCCAGTGTCAGAAAGAAGAATGAGGCCTACAAAGAAAAGAACACAGTGCCTACAGTCAAACATGATGGGGGTTCAATGATGTTTGGGGTTGTTTTGCTGCCTCTGGCACTGGGTACCTTGACAGTGTTCAAGGAGTCATGAAATCTGGAGACTATCAAAATGTTTTTGGCTGCAATGTGGGATGTAGTGTCAGAAAACTGGGTCTGCGTCAGAGGTCACGGGTGTTCCAACAGGATAATGACCCAAAACATACCTCAAATAGCACCAGGAAATGGCTGATGACAAAGCCCCGGAGAATTCTTAGGTGGCCATTGATGAGTCTGGCTCTAAATCTCATTGAACACCTATTGATAGATCTCAAAATTGCTGTTGCAAGAAGGCACCCTTCAAATCTGAAAGACCTGGAGCAGGTCTCAAAGGAAGAATGGTCCAAACTTCCATCTGAGAGGTGCACAACACTTGTTGATGGTTATAGGAAGCGATTGCTTTCTGTTATTGCTTCTAAAGGATGTGTAACCAAATATTGAGTTGGGGGTGCCAACAGTTTTGTCCAGCCTATTTTTGAGTTTTGTCCAAAATTGTGTCAATTTTGGCTTTTTTTTTGTTCAGCTTTTTTCTGTTTTTCCAATACACATCCAAGAAACACATTCTTATTGAAAATAAACGCATTAATTTCTGTGAGAAATGCTTTATTTTCTGGAAAAAAATTCCAAGGGGTGCCAGTAATTTCGTCCATGACCATATCTCAGTATCTCGTCCTGCATTTTTTGTCCGATCAATTTTGGAACTCAAGGGCTGCAAAAGTTGTATGCGTACAGTTTTACCTAAAACATAGTTCCACTAGAATTTGACACAAACATCACCATTTATTTCGAATTACCGATAATTACCCAATATTAACAGGAAGCATACCTGTCAATTTGTACGGTTTCGGCATAATTTGTACAAGAGAGCAATGATTTTTAAATGTGTACGCCGTACGTTCGAAATCTGTACGTTTTCCGCGCATTACGGTTTTTTTTCTCTGTTCGGATTTTGTCGCCGTTTCGGCAACGAGACAATGTGCATTATTATGCGTTTCTACGTTGGTTGAATGACGCGAGAAAAGTCAAGAGACACGAAGAGAGAAGAGCGGGAAGAGTGTGATGCTGTTGCAAACGCGATGCTAGGCGAGGTGGCTCCAATATTTCCTGACTGTAGCTGACAGCCTACAATCTACGCCTAGATATCACATGCATATAGAACTACATCCAAAATGACAGACTTGGCGGCTTTAGTAAACAGCAGCCATTTTAAAGCAGTACACTTCTCAGAAAGGCTCTGTTGTAGTAAACCTTCCTAGCGAACCTAAGTAACTTTTTATCTAAAAGACTCCTAAATCTGCAAAATCTTGACTTGAATCTATCTTTAAATGATGAAACAGTTTTAAAACGTTCACATGTTGAAAGTAGACAGAAGGGAACTAATGCAAAAACGGGAGCAATTTTAACAACTTTAACAGTTGATTCACAACATTAAATGACTTCCAGCCATAGCAAAGGTATCTACCGGTATGTTTTTGTTTGTTTGTTTATTTGTTTTTAATGGAAAAAAAACAGGAAAGGTAACACCAGTTACTTTGCCAAGTAACTAACTACTCTTACATTCAGGTAACAGAGTTACTAACTCAATTACTTTTTGGAAGAAGTAATTTGTAACTGTAATTAATTACTTTTTAAAAGTAAGATTAACAACACTGGTCATAAAGATAAAGTCTGCAGAATGAAATTTGACGAAAGCGGAGATTTTATTCTGCCAATTTGTTGCCGAACACAATTTGCTTGCAACTATTGCTGATCACTTCTCATAATTAGCAAAAGAAATGTTCCCCGACAGTTTGCATCGGTAAGTTAATTTTATCAATTGACCTTTTTTTAATTTATAATTGGACACACTAACGAACTACCTTCAAGTCAAACTGAATTGCGAGCTGAAGTGCCATGAAGTGCAGCCATCAAAAGACATGATAGAAATTGCCAAAAAGTGCTACATACAATTATAACAAAAGTCAGTGTTAAATTTTAGTAATCATGATGTAGCTGACGATATTGTTCTTTGATTGCACCAGGTTATATATGACAATATTACCAATAAATTCATATTATTTAAAAAAAATTGAGTTTTATTTTTCTTTCATATTGCACGCTATATACAACGTTGTAAGATAAGTCACCAATTTGTAAGGGCATACAGTACGTCACTTTTTGTAAGATTGCCAACGGCCTCGGGTTGACAGGTATGAGGAAGTGACCCCCAATATTTACAGGAAGTGACTAACAAACAAGAAGTAACTCAGAAATATCCTAAAATCAGCAGGAAATTATGCGAAATGTACACGAGGTGACCCCAGAATGCCACAAAATGTGTTGGAAGCGGGGCAGAATCAACAGAAAGTGAACTGTAAATACCCTAAAATTCTAACGGAAGTGACCCAAAAAATACACACAAACACACAGCAGCACTGGACAGTCAATTCATTTAAACTGGGAGGATTGGCTGTGAATCTTTCATTGCCATTGATGGCACAAGACGTCCAATCCATTTTGACTAGGAGGGGCGAATGAACGCTTGTTTATTTGGATTGGATGTATTGCACCGTCAATGGCAGACATTGGGTTTACCAGGAAGTGACCTGAAAATGGCCCAAAATTAATAGCAAGTGACCCAGGGGAGAGCAAAGCATCCCCGGGCAATTTTTTTTTACAAAAAATTGCATTTTCTAGTTATTAATGAATTGAATTCTTCCAAATCTCTGAGTGAATGAGCATTTAAAAACATTTCAACATAATTTGACTTGGTGTTTACCAACTCATGGGGAACATTCACTGATGAATCAATTAATTGCTTTTCTATTTTTCCTACTTCAATAAAACATTTTTATGGGATGGGAGAATCTCTTTCTACTCCTGTTCCTGCAATGGAGCTATTATGAGCAGAATAATAGTGTTGCTCACTCAGTGATTCATAAAGTGTAGTACATGGGCTCCCTCAAGTGGTATGCGCGCAAGCAAACGTTAGTTCTATTGAACTTTTCAGTTCTATTTATATGCGTTAAATTTGTAAATACGTTTTTAAAGCTTTGATTGAGGTAAAGAAAATGAATAAAGATGACTTTTTTGTGAAAAAAAATATATGTAGTTTTTGTTGTTGTTGGGTTTTTTTTATCGTTATTACGTTACAGTTTTTTTCCCTCTAAAATATAGATAACAATTTGACTTTTGACATATTATAAATTATAATATATTACAAATAACTTTTTCGGTTAAGATGACCTTTTCCCCTCATTGTATTTTTTTGTGTGTGTTTCATTTAGTGCATCTTTAGTCCCACTTTAAAACAATTAAAAACTCTATTAATCAGTTTTTAAATAAATGATTAACGGGTTTTTATGTCTATAGGTTAAGGTCCATTAATATGTATTTTTTTACGTAGTTTTGGAAACATAAATCATTTCCACATCATTGAATCCCCAATTCTGTTGATATAATGCTCAGCAGCAATACTTTGGCAATTTACGATTTTAGCACCATGCAAAGGGAAGTTTTTGACATTGAAGACTTCAGAACAAGGGCGTAGGTTTGCCAAGGGACGGTAGAGAAATGACACGACCAACTTTTCAGGATGCTCCAATTAAGGGTGTCAACAATAATCGATGCGGCGATGCATCCCGATGCGGGACAGGGACAATTTGATTTGATGCGGGCAACATGCTGAATCGATTCAGCACATTTTAAAATATATAAGTATGTTCAAAAATCTTCCCTGCGCAATTCCGGTGATGCAATGGATTTGGTTTCCCCATTTGTATTGTTATTCTCATGTTTACCTGTAGAGAGAGCTACTTTACATTCAAAGCAAGCCCATAGAGGTTAGATCGGGCCTAAAAAATTCCAGCCCAACCCGACACGGCCCGCTGGTATTGAAGACCGACCGGCCAGATCAATTAACTATAGATTTGCATGCCCGAGCAGAGTGATGCGGAAAAAAAAACGCAGCAGCAGCAATTTATTTTCATTTCTTCAAGTTTTCTTACTGTTTAAATAGTCTACATATTTTTATAAGAGTTATAAAAGCATTTACACAACGAAATAACGCTGGGAAAGTTTAATATAAAAAAAAAACACGGTTTTGCAGACACACAGAGGAGCAGATTCGAAAGGATCACATTTGCCTTTGTGTGCATAAATAAAAGTGTCTTTCCTAACAAATTCTCAGTTGGCAGACAAAAAACGCAAGTTTACTCAATATTTAAATAGTCTACATATTTTTAAGAGATTTATAAAAGCATTTACTCAACAAAATAACGCTGGGAAAGTTTAATAAAAAAAAAAAAAACACGGTTTTACAGACACACAGAGGAGAAGATTCAAAAGGATCACATTTGCCTTTGTGTGCATAAATAAAAGTGTCTTTCGTAACGAATTCTCAGTTGGCAGGAAAAAAACACAAGTTCACTCAATATTTAAATAGTCTACATATTTTTAAGAGATTTATAAAAGCATTTACACAACGAAATAACGCTGGGAAAGTTTAATAAAAATTTTTTTTAAAAAACGGTTTTACAGACACACAGAGGAGAAGATTCAAAAGGATCACATTTGCCTTTGTGTGCATAAATAAAAGTGTCTTTCGTAACGAATTCTCAGTTGGCAGGAAAAAAACACAAGTTTACTCAATATTTAAATAGTCTACATATTTTTATGAGAATTATAAAAGCATTCACACAACGAAATAACGGGAGGAGAAGAAAAAGAGGGCTGCGCCACAGCCCTCTGCGCATTTTTTTTTTTTTTTTAATAATTTATTAGTCCGGCGTGGCGGCCCGACCCGACCCACCCAAACGTGAATGCTTAACATTTCGGGTCGGGTCGGGTCGGGTTCGGGCACAAGATCTAACCTCTATGCAGGGGGGACGAGGAACCCAAATCCGCTTCCTCACTGGAATAACGTCACAGACAAGCGCAGTTGTAATCGAGAGAGCAGAGAGATAGGACATAACAATGGCTAAAACGGAGAAAGAGGGAGCGAGAAATATTATAGATATAAGATAGGCTAGGCCTACATTTTACTTTTGTTCTACATTGCAATTTAGTTGATGTTTTGTTTGCAACTGAACTGATCCCTGGATTGATATTGCGATAAAGATGCTGCTGTACTACAATATTTTCTTTGTCGTTTTCTTTAATATTTACTTGAATATTTTTATTGATGGGTCGTTGTGACTAAAATACAGTGACTGTTATTACTGATTTTGCACAGGAGTTCAGATGTTGCACTGTGTGAAAGGCTGCTACTGTGTGTAAAAAAAAAAAAAAAATGAGAAAGCCCTGGTCTCATTCAAAGCACTAATTAAATGCTGTGATCTGATTTAAAAAAATATATATATATGAAAGTATACTATTTTCATTTGACTTCAACCAGGAGTGACACAAGAGCCAATAAAAAGTTGTTTAATGTCTGTCCGCTTGTGTTGGCTCATGATTCACGAAAAATATGCTTTGCTTTAGAATTTTAATGCATCCCAGGCTTTAATGCATCGCAATGCATTGCCGAATCGAACCGAATCGAATCGTGACCCTCTGAATCGAATCAAATCGAATCGAATCGTGGCCTTCCGAATCGTAATCGAATCGAATCGTGAGGGCAGTGTCGATGCACACCTCTAGCTCCAATTGTCCCTACCAACTTTTACGCAACCTTATACGCATGATATAATTCATTGTTGTATACATAGGTCATTTAGATTGTCTTCCCATATTTTGTAAAGATAGAATTGACCCTACCATTATTAAGTGAATTATTTTCATTAAGTTTAAACTTACACTTACCCCCTTTTCACTTGCTGAATGTGCCGGTCCATTTTTCCCAACTCAAACGCACGTTTGATTGGCTGATGACTTGACCCACCCCCGACACACATACACACGCTCACACTCACACAGCCCCGACAGAAATACATGTCGACAACATGCCGCCTCCTTCGAAGAGGAGGGATACTAGAAGTTTTTTTCGACCAGCAGCAGCAGCAGCCACTGTAAGTAATTTAAAAAGACGCCAATGATGTGGAATAATTTTGCGACTGAAAGTCCGACCTGCATCAGAGTTAGCATAACATTAAACTGTGTGAACTTGCTAACCTGCAGAACGGGAGTAGGAAGATGCTTAGAGAGAAGTGTCCTTCTGTTTGTGTTTTCTAACGTTTATGTTAAACTATGAGAAATGAAGTGAACTCTGCTGAAAACTATAGAACTAGAAAAACATGAGCAAGAAGCCGTTTAGAGAGAGAGGGGTGCTACATAACATCATATGTTCACACAACACAACAGAGTCATAATTAACTGTGTACATTAAAAAAAAAATTGTGGGTGGGGGATGCCGCGAGCTACCCACACTAGCGTTGCGATCGACTGTTCGATCTGGATCGGCGTAATTACCACCTCTAATTTAGAATGTCATTTAATTAGGTTTGTTGAGGTGGTTGCAGCTCAACGTTGCATTCGTAGGAAGAATTTACGGAGAATAAGTTGTCTTCTAGCCAAAACTTGGCGTGTTTAATTTCTACTGACATGGGGATACATCCTCTCTCATTGCTGTCTTCACAGGCAATCCCACAAATCAAAGTCATCAAAGTCAAACACAAAGAAGTAATAAATGTAGCACTTTAGACAATTAAGTCCCATTCTGCCATCTTGTGGCGAAAAGATAATATGTCAATCATAACAAGCAATAGGAACATTATTTCAACATCAACTGAGGACACATTTATGAATATAAAACATTTCCTCCACCATTTCTCTCAACAAGGTTCATATTTGTGAGAAATGTAGCCCTTCCGATCAAAAGTGTAGATGCAAGTTATGCTGTTATATCGTCCCTACCAATGTTGAGACCAAACCTACGCCCTTGCTTCAGGACATATCAAACTACAATGATCACTGGCTACTTTGCACTTCAAACTTCACGCCCTCAGTCCATCGCGGCTTTTTTTTTCATTTGAAAAATAATAATAATAAAGATGAGCTGTTCCGAGCTGATCGCGTAGTCTCACTCTCGCTCCTGCCGTCCCTCTCCTTGCTCTTTGTTCGTTCAGCAGTGCTCGTGCACTGGAGTTGCTTATTGAAGTTAACGATGATTGACGGATGAATGTGTTTGATCTTGCCAGAGTCACAAACTTTAAAAACGCCGCATGCGTCAATCATCGTTTAACTTGTTAAACAGTTGCTGTGGCAACTCATTGTGTGTAAGTGCGCAGCTCGATAGGATTTGAGTAGACTCACTCAATGAAGCATTTAATAAAGCCAAAACATTTTCGACTACTTTGTTCTTGTTTAAAAATAATTTAGTGGATAATATGTCACAGCATAGTTGGCAAAGTTGAGGTAGACCAAAGTGCGACCAGGAAACGGTAGTGGAGTGAAGGGTTTTTAATTGAACAATGGCTATGACTGTGGCTGCGGCTGTGGCTGCGAGGGCTTGATGGGTGGTTGTCCTGATGGCAAAGAACAAGATTAGTCGAGAGATCTATGAAGGATTGTCAAAAACTACAGGCGTAGTTGGCCGATGTACCATAGGTGATTGGCAGAATCATCTGGCACCTGCTTGCTGCCCAGGCCGCTCCTTAAAAGCAGTATTGATTGCGATGAGCTGCAGGTGCACTACCAGGTCTGCCACACCCAGCCTGCCAAGGTTGAATTCATGCCACATAAAACAAAGTGTAACAACAATAAAAGCCAGTAGAGGGGAGTGTGGGCTAGGACCACCACACAGTAACATACATTCGACGTGCTTGAAAAACATTTATGAAAATATATACATACTTTTTTTTAAAAATTACACTTTGGGGAAAAAAGTGAAAAAACATGTCTTATATGTATTTCTTTCCAATGCTATATCTGAATAAATACATTGAATTTTTTTTTTTTTTTTTTTTTTGTGCGCTACTTTGCGGTTTGTCACTTATCGCGGCGGCATTAACCGTGAAAAACGAGGGATTACTGTATTGAAATTCACATGAATGCTGATATCATTATTCCCTGTCAGTTGATTTGTCTTCTATCAACAGTTCAACTCAGAGAAAAATGCAAATTTTCAATTCTACTATCAGTCACATTCACACCTCTGGATATGTATTTATTTAGATATGAAGACAATTAACAATTTATCATTATTTGTTCAGTCACCCGTCCCAGTCATCGAGCGCCGTCAATGGCAGCCAATTCAATGAGTGCTCTGTTAAGGCACTTGATTGTCCCTAAAGTTGTGTTCAGTGTTCAAGTGTTTTGAAGTCATTCACTTTTTCTTCTATTTGTTATTACTATAAAGAGATGAGCATGACAACTCCAGCGAGGGCTGACGAAGAGTCAAGATTTAAGAAGATTCAATTCCTAGTAAAGTGATGAGTACTCAGACAACAGAGAGCACCAGCACAGATGTGATGGTGGTCTCCAAGGAGATGGCATTGCTTAGCAACATACTGGCAGCCTACACCTTCATCACAGGTATGCACATGTGGAACAGCACACACCCTTCTCTAAAGGAACTGTTCATCTTCTGTGACTTAACCATCTTTTTCAATATGTTCTCACAAGTGCATTAAAAAGCTATTGTGTTAGATTTGTTTGAATTCTCCTCTCACTTTCTCCCTATCAGACCGACCCGAGAGGACGGCGCTGGTGTTTCTGGGTGGCGTGTCTGTCGGTCTCCTTGTCACCCTCTGTGCCGTCGTCTTCCAGATACACTGCCGCGCCGATTGTCACTACGGCAACAGTAAACACCCTCGTCATCACCACCGTCACCGGCGTCACCACCACCACCATCATCACGTCTGTCGGCACCATCAGCGGCACATCGAGGCCAACCCCGACGACACGGCCGTGGTCGCCGCGGAGGTCGCCGGGCCGGCCGAGGACGCCGAATCCGAGGATTGGGACGAGAACGCGGACATGTCATCGCGGAGACGCAGGCGCTTTGAGAGGGCATTGCTTCATGCCGGCATGTTTACATCAGCTGAGGGTATTTATTACATTCTGTCATAGACTTCACTATCAGTTGACGGGAAATGGGGCGTGGGGCTGCTTCATAGGGGGCCTATTTTCTCAAAAACTTCAAACATTTTCAAAACCAACGCCTATAGCGACCTAAAACCAAAACAGGCACCTCCCTTAGACATATATGAGTCTTCATGACCAGCGTCATCAAAAAATTCAAAGTCGTTCCCGATTAAAATCCTGATAATTTTTTTTTTTCCATAAGTATAACAAAACTTAAAATGGCTTTAAAATTCTCAGGTTTTACGCTAGATGCACAAAAATCACCAAATGCAGAGATAATCACCTAAATTTTCACGATCATTTGCAATATGTAACATATCATATAGGTTTTTGCCCAAAATAGCAACTTTTTTTTTATTTTTTTTAGTGCAATTATGACATAAGGCTTCAACAGCTAATAAATCACTCAGTTTTCAGATTAGAAACTTAATACTTAAGAAAAGCATGCAGAATCATCTTAATTTTACTCAACAAAAGCAAATTTGGCATTTTTCTATATACAGTCACAACTTAATTAGGTGGAATTCTGATGTCAGTATTGTCTCAACATGGCTTGTCGGTTATCTGGCCTTTGTCGTTTTTAGATTGAAAAGTTACATGCAATAAAATACATAAAAGATGAATTTTTGGGGGGGTGCAGAAATGTCTAAATTACTAGTTTTTTGCCCGAAAAATGGGTAGTTGGCCGAAAATTACCTGATTATTTCATACCTGTCAACCCGAGGCCGTTGGCAATCTTACAAATAGTGACGTATGCCCTTACAAATTGGTGACTAATCTTACAACGTTGTATACAGCGTGCAATATGAAACAAAAATAAAACTCAATTTTTCAAATAATATTAATTTATTGGTAATATTGTAACATATAACTTGGTGCAATCAAAGAACAATCAATATCTTCAGCTACGTCATGATTACTAAAATTTAACAGTGACTTTTGTTATAATTGTATGTAGCACTTTTGGCAATTTCTATCATGTCTTTTGATGGCCACTTCATGGCACTTCAGCTCGCAATTCAGTTTGACTTGAAGGTAGTTCGTTAGTGTGTCCAATTATAAATTAATAAGGTCAATTGATAAAATTAACTCATCGATGCAATTTTTGAGTCAGGGAACATTTCTTTTGCTAATTATGAGAAGTGATCAGCAATAGTTGCAGGCAAATTGTGTTCGGCAACAAATTGGCAGAGTAAAATCTCCGCTTTCGTCACAGCATAAACTTTTCATTCTGCAGACTCCATCATTATGACCAGTGTTGTTAATCTTGCTTTTAAGAAGTAATTATTTACAGTTACAAATGAATTCTCCCAAAAAGTGAGTTAGTGACTCAGTTACCTGAATGTAAGAGTAATTAGTTACTTTGCAAAGTAGCTGGTGTTATTTCATGTTTTTTTTTAAATAAAAAAAAAAAAAAAAAAAAAAAAAGGTAAAACATAGTAACCTTTGCTATGTTTGGAAGTCATTTAATGTTGTGAATCAACTGTTAAAGTTGTTGAAATTGCTCCCATTTTTGCATTAGTTCCCTTCTGTCTACTTTCGACATGTGAAAGTTTTAAAACTGTTTCATCATTTAAAGATAGTTTCAAGTCAAGATTTTGCCAATTTAGGAGTATTTTAGATAAAAAGTTACTTCGCTACTTCGCTCGGTCCGTTAGGAAGGTTCACTACAACAGAGCATTTTATGAGAAGTCAACTGCTTTAAGATGGCGGCTGTTTACTAACGCCGCCGAGTCTGTCATTTCGCATGTAGTTCTATATGCATGTGATATCTAGGCGTAGATTGTAGGCTGTCGGCTACAGTCAGGAAATATTGGAGCCATCTAGCATATACATACATCGCGTTTGCTACAGCGTCACAACAAACACTCTTCTCTCTCCGTGTCTCTGACTTTTCTCGCGTCATTCAACCAACGTAGTAACGCATAGTAACGTCTCGTTGCCGAAACGGTGACAAAATCCGAACGGAGAGAAAAAAAAAAATAATGCACTAAAACGTACAGATTTTGAACGTACGGCGTACACATTTGAAAATCAGTGCTCACTTGTACAAATTACGCCGAAACCATACAACTTGACAGGTATGTTATTTGCATGTTTGAAGTTAGGCTATTGTGTATGAGTACAAAATCTAACATGGCAGCCATCACAGAACAAGAGCTTTTAATTTGAAAATTCTCGTAAATAAATGTGTAATTTCAACAGAAATGAACTTAAAACAGTCTAAATTCATGGTTAAAAGCAAACAAAAAGAAGGGGGGAAAAAAGGGCAGTTATCATTCATTTTACGTAAATATTTCAACCTAAAGTTATGTTAATATTTTCCATTCACTTTTTTTCACATTTCATAGTGCATGCATGGTGCTATTTTATATAATAATTCCCTTGAATCCTTGACCAAATCACTCTTGAGACACCCCTGCCTGCTTGTATGCACCAAAACATTCGTCCTGTTTCCACCTTAATCTGGCATTAGAATGCAGCTTGTGTTTGAGTTTTTTATTCACTGCCTGCACTGATACTGTTTCAGGTCAGTCAGGATTACCAAAATTGTGTGTTCATTAAGTTTGTGTGTTTGTGAGATCAGAACTGGATCGGGCCCAGCGGCTAGAGGAGCGGGAAAGGATCCTGAGAGAGATCTGGATGAATGGACAGCCAGACATCAGCACAGTCACACAGAGCCTCAACAGATATTACTGACAGAAGGAAAAGCATTAACGGAAAGAAAGAATGAAGAAGGACTCATACACAAAATGATGGACGCGACGAAATGACAGGTGAACGTGTGAATAGACAAAGTGACTGTCATATATCTGTCTTTTGCTCACTAATATGCCCTTTGTGTTTTTAACACAATTCAAATGGTGCTAGATAAGGAATGTGAATATCATGCTGGGATAGATGTATTCCTTTTTCCACCTCTTTTGGTAGCCCAAGATTAAAGAAGAAGTCAACAGTGGATGTGATGGTTTGTTTCTGGTGCTTTTACTGTTGTTGTAAGTCGCATTCCTAAAATAAAATGGATGCATACTTAAAGAAAGTGAGTTCATTGTTCGTACTTGTATTATAGCAGCGTTTGTAAACCCCTTTTGTTGATGTGAAAATATTCAAAACACAACGGAGGCTCACGAAATATAACAATAAATCTTTATTACATCAGTATTTTGCATGGCCATATTGTCCAAATACAGGGCATCGGAATTATATCATATTAATGAGAAATTGACTGCGGGTACTCCGGCTCCCTCCCAGAATCTCAAAAACATGCATGTTAGGTTGACTGAACACTCCAAATTGTCCATAAGTGTAGTAAGTGTGCGTAAGTGTGCATATGGATGGTTGTCTGTCTCTATGAGCGGTTCAGAAAATCTATGAATGAATAATGAGATATTGATTTGGCAGGTCACTGTTTCAATTTATGTGATATTAGAGGGATAACACTCATCACTTTTGGATGAGCACAAAAACAGCAAATAGGTGGGCATTTGTCAAATATTAAATATTAAAAAATCAGCAAGTTGGCAAATTTGTGAATGCCAAATCGCGTATTCACTAGGGCTGTCAAAATTATCACGTTAACGGGCGTTAATTAATTTTTTAAATTACTCACGTTAAAATATTTGACACATTTAACGCACATGCCCCGCTCAAACAGATTAAAATGACAGCAAAGTGTCATTTCCACTTGTTACTTGTGTTTTTTGATGTTTTGCCGCCCTCTGCTGGCGCTTGGGTTCGACTGATTTTATGGGTTCCAGCACCATAATTATTATTGACATCAACAATGGCGAGCTACTAGTTTATTTTTTGATTGAAAATTTTACAAACTTTATTAAAACGAAAACATTAGGAGGGGTTTTAATATAAAATTTCTTTAACTTGTACTAACATTTATCTTTTAAGAACTACAAGTCTTTCTATCCACGGATCGCTTTAACAGAATGTTATTAATGTTAATGTCATCTTGTTGATTTATTGTTATGATAAACAAATACAGTACTTATGTACAGTTTGTTGAATGTATATATCCGTCTTGTGTCTTATCTTTCCATTCCAACAATAATTTACAGAAAAATATGGCATATTTTATAGATGGTTTGAATTGTGATTAATTACGATTAATTAATTTTTAAGCTGTAATTAACTCGATTAAAAATTTTAATCGTTTGACAGCCCTAGTATTTACTCATCTCAAATGAAAAGAACCAGATTAAGCATGCTGCTAGTAAGTACACTGTGTGAATACCTTCTTCTCCAATTCTTGTTTTTTTTCAGTGTCCCCAACTTTAATGATTACCATCAAACAAAATGCGAAGTATACATATAAAATGCAGTATTTATAAGGAATATAATTTTCGTAATTTTAGCAATAAATCTGTTTTTTTTTTTTTTTTTAAATGTAATAATTTTATTTATATTTTCTTTTTCTTTTAAAATGTCTAGAAGCAGACAGAGAAGGTTGCAGTAAGCAGTGCAGCGGTATTTCCATGGGATTAAACAGAGAGAACATTATTATAATCAAGGTGAAATGCTACCACTCGCAACTTTAAAAACGAGAAACCCCACAGGCCGAGTATGTATCTGACTATAAAGTTAGCTACTTAGTAACGTTTTGTCCTTTGTTCTGTCAGATTTTTCTCCCGAAGCCTTTGTGGCAATAAATATGCAGTCTTTTACATTCAGTTGGATTCTCAATATTATCTGGAGGTGCTAAATAAACAACTTACATCATAAACATACATGTGCAACATTAATACAGCGTAAATAAATGCTTAAAACAAACGGTGAGAGAGCGGCGTGCAGTCGGGTTGATCGCAGCCACAAGCTAGGATGTGGGTGAGGAGACCTTTCCTTTGTGTGCGTCCGTGACCTGGGTGAGGAGACCTTTCTTTCGTGTGCGTCCGTGACCCAATGTAAGTATATTTTCCTTTTTTAATAGAAAGTTTGTGGCTTTTAGTGATGGGGTCTTGACAGTTTAGATTATTCATATTTTATTCTGTTTGTGTAGTGATAGGCTAGTAAATAAGTAGGCAGTCAAATGTGAGCAAACTGACATTGATAGTTAAGTTTACCTTTGTACTACATGCTATAAAATAGTATTTCTTTTATAAACCAATCATTAACTTATCTTTGCGCAAGCATAAGTGTCCTTGGTGACTCTTGACATTCAGTTGTCAGTTGTCAGTTGCTAACCGGACAACCTTATCCATAGCTTGCATTAGGCGAGCTTTCCTTTAGGCTTTGAAAAAGGCACCAAAGATATTCCTCCACCCAATCTTTCAGGGTACCCCGTGTCGGAATTACAGGTACCCCACACAAAGCGTTAAACTAATGGGTTTTTGCAATTTCAAAGGAAAAAAAGATGCTTAAAGTCACGACCACACAATACATTCCTATGCAAGTTTCCAGCTGATGTCTGACTTTTCTGATTTGGGGGCGTGGTTTTGCGATACGTCCATTACGCTGTAGGCCACGGGTGGTAATCGCGAGTAAAAAAGTGACAACCTCCATATGGCACCTTTAAATCTATACATGTGCATTCGCTGTGGTTTTATACAATAATTTTATCGCGCGACCAGTCTTTTTCTTTCCCCATGTACTCCCTTTCACCATTTGCCGTCTAGCCGAAGCCAAGCGCCAAGAGGCACTTTTCTCTGCTTCCACGGCACGGTGGCAATAGTTGGCCTCCTCGCCTAGTCCTCGAACGACTTTTTTTCCCCTATCTCTTGTGTGTGGCCTCCAGACACCTGCCAGACGATGATGACCTCCAGGTCATCCAATAAGGAATATGTAAGCATTTTGGACCCAGGAAGTCCTGGCGAAATCATGCCTCCTGCCTGAAAATTTGCCTCTCGTGCCAGCTATCACAGCCCTCCCAATCAAAATGGATTGAATGTGTAGCACTGTAAGCACTTATTTTACTCTCTGGCTGCCATTGATGGCGCTATCAATGGCACTAAAAGATGAGCATATTGAGCATTCATAGCCAGGCCTCCTAATTTACATGAATTACACGTCAATCGTTGTCAATGGCTTGTAATTAATTAGATATTATAATGAGAAAGAATAAAGGGATTGTCGTATGTTTTTATAATGAATTAAATTTTGGGGTCATGAGGTCAAAAGTCACTAGGGTTGCCACCTGTCCCTTGAAATAAGGAACGGTCCGAAATTGGAAATTAAATGTTGCGTTCCATATTGAAATAATACAGAATATAAATGAATAGATACATTTCTATGCATTTTAGGAGTTTTGGGGATGTCCCTTTTTTTCTCTGCCTGTGCAGCTTTGGGCGCTAGGAGGGCGTCCCATATTTCTTATTTCTGAAAGGCTGCAACCCTAAAAGTCACAAAGGTCAGAAAAGGAATTTTGCAATAGCGGATATGCCTACTTACCAGAGGGCATACTCGAAGGTGGATCTACTATTCAGGCGAAGTAGGCGATCGCCTTAGGCCCCCAACCAGTAGGGGGTCCCCAACCAGCTGCCCTTGCCCCAACGAGCAAGGGCTTGGGCCATCGGAACCAGCAGCACCCCCAGCTATTCATCATGTATAATTACGTCAACATACCAAACAAACAAATAACAAAACAAAAAAGAAAGCCATTTGAATGCTGCATTTATATTATCTCTCCCACAAACACACGCACTACAATGGAGTGTTCCACGACGACGGACTGAGTATCAGTCGCTTAGCTTCATTTAGCGCCATTTAGCTTCGCTTAGCATCGCTCAGCTCCGCTGAGCTGTTCGTTAGCTTCACTTAGCTCTCCCGCGTTTTTCACGCCACTAAGTGCGCTATTTTTACAGCTCACTTGCTACTTTGCACGTCAGCTATCGTTTATTTCGAACACATGAGCGAACGTGCTCTCCATGAGAGCCAAAGTGCAGTGAGGGAGAAGTTGAGAACAGGCCGCTAATGCCTCTTTTAACTTCTTCTTCACACCGAACATAAAGTACACAACAGCACACCCTGTGGCGAAACAACGGTTAGCGGTTTAGCGAACGTACCTCTGGTGAACATTTCAAAATAAAAGCACGTCATGTTCGTCATATAAATAACGATATACTATATACATACTTCAGAATTAATATTATAATATGTAGAATAAATACTACAGATTACAGATTCTATACTAAGAATAGCTTTCAAATGACACTTTATGACAAATATGATTGGCAATGAATAATTATTATAATGATTATACTACTATTATATAGTGGTATACTACAATAATAATGCTAGTTTTTTTTAAAGAATTGTTTTGAATAATGTTGGAAAGGCAAAGTCAGTGTTCTGAATCTGTTTACTTTCCATTCTTTTGCTCTAGTAAATGCTATCATCTTTTCACCTTATTGTTTATTTGTGATTGATGATTGATTGGCTTCTTCTCACTCCTTTTCGAACTCCGTCTGTATGTGTTATTAATTTTTGTTGTAATCAACACTACTGGTATTGTTGTTATGTTTTACCTATTCTTGCTGTTTTTGTTATTACTGCTCGAAATAAAAAAAAAAAAAAAAATTTTTTTAATTAAGAAATTGTTATTTGCTTGATTATTTGTACTTTAATAAAGAATTTAAGTGTTTCAAAATGGTTTTGTGAATTAATAAGCGTCAACAAAAATTTCATTGCTAAATTAGAAAAAAAAAAAAAAAGAAAATTATTAGATTAGTCGACTTAGCGTAAAACTAGTCGACTGACTAATCAGGAGAAAATTTGTCGTTTAGGACAGCCCTAGTGTACTGGAACATATTTCCTCCACACCATTCTCACCTTTTTAACCCCTGACTCATGAAGAGGGCCACTGGATATGTTCGCCTTAGGCTGCAAAATTGTCAAGTCCGTCACTGGGCATACTTCTGCCTAAGCAGCCAAATTCAAACCATCACCATATTTCCTTGACCATTTTTCTCCTCATTACATAAGATGACTTGCAAATTTAATGAACTAATCTGTTATCAAATTATTGCGAAATTCCTTATTTGACCTCTGTGACCTTTGACCTCATGACCCTAAAATTTAATCACCTCGTCTGTTTCATATTGCAAACATCCTGCAAATCTGATAATAATCCCTATTTGGAACACCAGACCGTTTCGGTAAAAATATTTCTACGCATTCTATTCTCTTTGTTTTTTCAAGATTTGGTCTCACGTTATCTACTCAGAAACTGCTGTTTTTGTAATTTGCATTTAGATTACTGTATTTCAAATTTTTCAGAAAATATCTTTCGTTTCTGGAATGACCCAAAAACTATTGGAGCTGTATTTTGACTGCTGCATGGCTGCTGTCTCTTTAACGGGACAAGCGGGAGCGCGCAGCAGAAGTGAGGACGCGCTCTGCAGCAGCCGGACACCCCTCCTCTCTCTCTCTCTCTCTCTCTGTCTCTCTCACTCTCGCTCTCTATCCTAAGCACCAGAACAGCTGCGGTCCGCCAAGCCTCTACCTGGACTGGCTGTTCCGGCGCTAAGGGTGTGAGCCCAGAGGGGGTTGAGGGGTCCGCCATGAGGGACTACTCAGCCCCTGCGAGCCAAGGAGGCTCCTGTGTGGTCTGCTGCCAAGTTTGTGTCTTCTTCTTCACTGCGGTCCTCATTGTCGCAGAGAGGACGGCGCGTGAGTCCTACCTGGGACACACACACTCACGCATACACATCCACATGCATGAGCATGCAAAAACAGCACCTAGTGATGATATGATTTCTGATTGACTTTAGGAGGCGATGGACAGGGAGGAATTAATGCAACTAATAGTTGCAAGTTGTGTGTTTGCTCTGTGACGTCACGGATTGCAGCAGTGCGTGATGCTACGCCCTGCATGCATGCCATCACATCAAAAGTGCAGACTCATGCTACATGCTTTGACTCTGATGCACCGTCCTAAAATTATTTATTGAATAATGAAATAACGTTGCAGACTGTAGCAGGATGATAACACATTTTAGCATGACCCTGTGTTTTTCTGGGAGATGAGCGTACCCCAAGATGGGGCCTAGTTATGACGGGCCGGCCGGCCATGCAAGGTAGCAGCCGGTTTGAATTTCATGTGTGAGTAGAAGGAAGGAGGGAGGCTGTATAATGCTCCTCAGATGGGATGAAGAGCATTTCAGAGGTCATAGGAATAGGAATGAATGATGAAGTCATGTTTAATCCTATATAAACAGCAAACTAGTTTAGACTGAATCAACTTAGTGTGGGTTGCACCAATTTCATGCACTCCATTTTGCTTCGATTGATTAAATCAGTGATTCTAAGATATTTTAAAGCAAACAGCACCTCAAAGAATATTTGAATCTCTGAGCACTGTCACCAGCCTAACATTAAAATATGCCAAAATGTTCATGGGGAAAAACATACAAAACATATACTTTTTCTACTTTTGCTTGTAGCAATATATTAGCCTGGTCTGGCTAGGAAAGCGTTGTGCCACACCGGGCTTATAAAGCACAAGGCGAAACCCTCTAAATATTTGAAAAGAAACAATTCTACAGCAATATGAATGAATATTTTATTGTTTTTTAGGAAGGCGCTGTCGTGCATTAAAAAAGGTTGTTTGAACATTTAATTCAGTCGATCATTTACGTACCACTAGAGGGAGTCTACGTACCACTGGTGGTATTCGTATCACACTGTGAAAACCACTGGATTAAACGTTACAATTACATTACCGTACACAACAATCAATTCCCCACAAACCCCCAATTTTAAGAAACCACTTCAACCGTACATATACTGTACATGTACATATGCACAATCCAATTATGACATACAAAAAGAGCACCATAAACTGACCAGAACTAATTTAAATTGGTTATTTTTTTTTCTAGTGATCTACTGCTTTGTGTACTATTTGTGGGTGGGTCACAACTACTGCTACGCCCATTTGGCTGGCTTCACTGCACTATTTCTGTTACCAGGTAAGTAACTTGTAGATATAGGTAGTGTCCGGGTTGTGACATACTCGACTTACATGATTTCAACTTTACGACGCCGGAGTCTCGTCCGCCGCTTTGTCTCCACTTGTTTTGTTTTTTTTGTCCTCAAAGTATCTTATTTTTTACTTTATAAATATGACGCGTTATGCCCTCACTAAACATGAAGTTGTTTAGCTTTACAGACATCAAACAAGGCAATTGTCCTTTTTGAAGCTTTTTACTTCCTTCACTTTTGACATGTTGTAAAACTGGATCACACATACAGCATGTACACTTATGTTTAAAATGACATGCATTTTCACAATAAAATAGTTGATACAAAACAATAAGTGTTCAAACGTCCATCTAGTCTGATCAATATGTAAATTTATTTTATTAAATTAGCCTAATTTGCTTAACAAAAGTTTGCTAAAACAGAAAATCACATTGTTTGATTTTTAAAGAATTTATTTCCAAATTAGAGTGGAAAAAAAAGTATTTGGTCACCTACAAACAAGCAAGATTTCTGGTTGTCAAAGAGGTCTAACTTCTTCTAACGAGGTCTAACGAGGCTCCACTCGTTACCTGTATTAATGGCACCTGTTTTAACTCATTATCGGTATAAAAGACACCTGTCCACAAACTCAATCAGTCACACTACAAACTCCACTATGGCCAAGACCAAAGAGTTGTCGAAGGACACCGGAGACAAAATTGTAGACCTGCACCAGGCTGGGAAGACTGAATCTGCAATAGGTAAAACGAATGGTGTAAATAAATCAAATGTGGGAGCAATTATTAGAAAATGGAAG
Source organism: Corythoichthys intestinalis (assembly GCF_030265065.1). Taxonomy (NCBI): domain Eukaryota; kingdom Metazoa; phylum Chordata; class Actinopteri; order Syngnathiformes; family Syngnathidae; genus Corythoichthys; species Corythoichthys intestinalis. The sequence continues at coordinate 37,315,945 of NC_080395.1, read as the reverse complement.
ACAGACAAGACCACTGATAATCTCCCTCGATCTGGGGCTCCATGCAAGATCTCACCCCGTGGCGTCAAAATGATAACAAGAACGGTGAGCAAAAATCCCAAAACCACACGGTGGGAACCTAGAGAATGACCTACAGAGAGCTGGGACCACAGTAACAATGGCTACTATCAGTAACACAGTGTGCCCCCAGGGACTCAAATCCTGCACTGCCAGACGTGTACCCCTGCTGATGTCAGTGCACGTCCAGGCCCATCTGCGGTTCACTAGAGAGCATTTGGATGATCCAGAAGCGGGCTGGGAGAATGTGTTATGGTCAGATGAAACCAAAATAGAAGTTTTTGGTAGAAAAACAGGTTTTCGTGTTTGGAGGAGAAAGAATACTGAATTGCATCCAAAGAACACCATACCCACTGTGAAGCATGGGGGTGGAAACATCATGCTTTGGGGCTGTTTTTCTGCAAAGGGACCAGGACGACTGATCTGTGTAAAGGAAAGAATGAATGGGCCCATGTATCGAGAGATTCTGAGTGAAAATCTCCTTCCATCAGCAAGGGCATTGAAGATGAGACGTAGCTGGGTCTTTCAGCATGACAATGATCCCAAACACACAGCCAGGGCAACAAAGGAGTGGCTTCGTAAGAAGCCTTTCAAGGTCTTGGAGTGGCCTAGCCAGTCTCCAGATCTCAACCCCATAGAAAATCTGTGGAGGGAGTTGAAAGTACGTGTTGCCCAACGACAGCCCCAAAACCTCACTGCTATTGAGTAGATCTGCATGGAGGATGGGGCCAAAAATACCAGCAACAGTGTGTGAAAAGCTTGTGAAGAGTTACAGAAAACGTTTGGCCTCCATATTTGCCAAAAAGTTTACATAACAAAGTATTGAGATGAGCTTTTGGTATTGACCAAATACTTATTTTCCACCATGATCTGCAAATAAATTATTTAAAAATCAAACAATGTGATTTTCTGTTTTTTTTCCCTTCAACATTCTGTCTCTCACGGTTGAGGTTTACCCATTTTGATAATTACAGGCCTCTCTAATATTTTCAAGTTGGAGAACTTGCACAATTAGTGGTTGGCTAAATACTTATTTGCCCCACTGTATTTACAATTCTCATAGCAAACCGCTCAAACGTAACGCCACAAACTGTAGCTGTAAACTTTATTACAAATGCATACACAAACATATATTAGCTGAAACAACTTACAGCCTTATGTGGGCCAAACCAGAGTGCAGCTCTCCTTTATCCATGTCAGACGAGAGTCTGCTCCTCAGTCATAAAGCAGTAGTCCACCAGAGGGCAGTGTATCCTCCATCATTAAACAAACTACAATACTTTTGTACTTTTTGGATTGTTATTTTGGGGGTACTTAAGGGGTTAATTCCGACTAACGCGGACATTCGATTTACGTTGACAGTGTAGGAACGGAATTCTTTCCTAACCCGGGGACTACCTATACTGTAAGACTATCTCTAGTTTATTCATTACAGTTGATGTCAATAGACGTCCAATCCATTTGGAATGGAAAGTTCAATTGCTGCCAGCCTCCAAGTTCAAATGGAATGAATGTCTATCATTGTCAATGGCAACGAGTAAGCTATTAATCAGTTTGTTTTGTGTGTATTACAGGTTGGGGTCCACAATGGCTCAGCTACCTGTGGTACCTCTCAGATGGACGAATTCGCAGAAAGTCTCTCACCTGGACTCATATACTGCATTTAGGTATCTTCAAAAGGTCAGTTATGCATTTAGTAAAGTTGATTTGACAGCCAAATGACACATTGGGACAACCAAGGATAGAATTTGACTTATGTTCGGCCTTGGCAGGCTGTGGGAGTGCATGCGTCTTCCAGACATGGACGTGTACGGAGAGATCATGCAGCAAGCTGATGTGTCTGCCTTACGCCTGTTTGAGGCTTTGGTGGTCACCCTCCCAGAAACACTGCTGCACACATACGTGCTTATTTGCACTGATATAGGCATCAAATCTCCAGGTAGGGAAGATGATGTTACACTGTTGTACTTCTGCGAAGGGTGGAAGTAAAATAAGCATGGCAAAGTATATAGTGTATTTCCTGAAATTATGTCCAACTTGAAATGTAATTTCTGGTGTAAGTGGTGGGAATGCTGTCATGGTGGTCAACAAACTCCCATGAATTTTGTTGATTTTGGGGCAATTCTGGGTCGCTTCCAGTTAGATTTGCGTCCCTTCCTATTGATTTTAGGGTGCCTTTCTGCGTCACTTTGTTTATTTTAAGGTATTTACACATCACTTTCTATTGATTTTCTGGGTGAAAAAAATAATGACCATTCATAATTTTTTTGTGGGTCCACCAACTGAGATTTTTTTGTGTGAGTCTGAATAAAAGTAAATATTTTCTGATTATTTGGGGATTTTTCAGTTCACTCCTTGTTTATTTTGGGAAAGACTGTGTGATTTTCTTTTGATTTGGGAGAAATACCGGGTAGCTTCCTGTATATTTCAGGTCATTTCCAGTTGATTTTGGGGCTTAACTATTGGTCACTTCCTGTTGGTTTTGGGTCACTTCGTTTTTTGTGCATTTCTGGGTCAATTTCTGTCTATTATGGATCTCTTCCTGTTAATTTTTTGTTTTAAAAAAATTTTGTAGTAATAATAATAATACCCAGCCTCAATGGTTTTTGTGACTCCACCAATGGAGTTTTTTGTGGGTTGAGTTATAATTCAATAGGAGTGAATGGAGAATTACTTCATGGTGTCAATGAATGGGTGAATGAGCAACATCAATCTATTACAATGAATGTGTCAAAACGAATTGGACTTTTTTGACTTAAAAACGTAATGGTTTTTTGTGAACCTTTGGATTAATAAAAATAGACCTCTGTGTCATGTGAATTTTTGGAACATTTCGGAGTTGGAACTGTATGAACTAGTTGCTATATGAGAACCTAGTTTTTTACACAAAGTCTATGTCCACCACTTGTCTTTCCCTCTCATCCTCCAGCATCAGTGTGTTTCGCTGTGTGTTTATTATCTTTGGCCTGGGCGTTGGTATTGTACGCCAGAGCGTGTACCCTCATCAGACCGGGACACCTGCAAATGACCCCAGCTGCCATCTTCTGTCGACTCCTGTGGAGGGTGAGTGCTTCAGTAGCCTTTCTGACAAAATACGCAGGTAATTGATTCCAGATATGATTTGTACATGTTTGTGTGTGAGCAGGTCAGCATGTTGGGGTCCCGATTTGGTGTTCTCATGCTTTTTGCGCGGGTCTTTAAACAGTGGGTTCTTGGAGTTATAGGTGAGTTTGCATGTATAAAAAGTGAATTGATGTAGATTGCTTGAATCATGCACTAACTAGAAATGTGTAACTAGATACATTTTGAAATTTTGAGTTTTTTTTTGTCCCCCCCAAAAAAAACACTGTTTTGGGGAAAAATATAACTATTTGGGGAGCAGTCAAAAATGTTCCCTGAGTTTTAGGAACATTTCCGGGTCACTTCCTGTTAATATCGGGTCACTTCTTAGTAATTTTCTTATCAAAAATAATGACAACTAGTACAATTTTTTGTGGGTCCACAAATGGAGATTTAAAAACAATTTTGGGGGGCATCTTTTGTGGGTGTCTAAAGTGCCTATGGAAATGCAAGGGAGTAGGTTTGCATACAGACGGTATAGACCTAAAGTAACACTGTAATGTTCAATGTTGTGGAAGTGGGGAACACACCACTATTTTGCTACTGAAAGTCTGACCTGCATCAGAGTTAGCATAACATTAATCTGTGGAAATTTCTCGAACTCGAGGAGGAAGCTGCTTTCAGAGAAATATCCTCCTGTATTTTGTCTACTGTTAATGTTAATTAAACTGTAAGAAATTTGAACCAAGGTTTACCCCCTTCTCCCCAGTTTTCTGTTTTTTTTTTTTTTTTTTAATGTGTTTTTTTTTTGTTAAGATTGACTGCGCTTGTGGACAAAAACAGTAGTTTTTTACCTGAAGGAAGGCTCCATTTTTATTTATTTTGGTTATTCCCTGACTAAGACGTTTTTTTTTGTCATAATTGATTTATTTAGACAATTTTGAGTGGTATTAAGACAACTGTTTGTTTTTTTGTATTCCTGGATGATTAACAAGTTCGTATTTCCTGTGGATGTTAAGATAATTTGTGTATAAATATTGCAATTTAAATTTGCTAATAAAATACAGACATTTATTCTGGAAGTTTTCAAAATGTTTCTTCAGTAGTTTTTGAAAACAAAGGTTTGAATCGAATGGTATATCACCTGAACCAATACATATGCGCTAAAAAAAAAAAATTTTTTTAAATTCAAACTGGGGGGAAAAAACACATAAATTCCCTTGTTTTCAGTGAAAATGTACCAGAAATAATTGAAATGATCTGCCAGTGCTTCAAGTAAATTTTACTCATTTTTTAAAATAAGAAAAATAGCTAGCTGAAAATACGCATAACAGACTTATTTTAAGAAAAATATGTATATATTTAAAATATGTTAAACAGACTTATTTAAAAAAAAACTATATTTAATCTAAAAAAAAACAACTTGTTTGTCAGGTTTATTTCAAGAATAAATATTGTTCAAAACATTATTTGAAAGCATTTTTTTTCTTGATTTAGGTGAAAAATGACCAACTTTTATATGTATGTTCTTAACAAGAACAAATAGTAATATTTACTTGAAAATCAGACGCATTAACCTGTTAACTAGCCTTTGACACTCAAAACAAGATGGAGAAAACGACAAGATTTAAGAAAAAATATCAGATAAAGATGTTAGAAATTTGCAGTGTGAAGGTTGGTATAAGTCAATACAAATTTATTTTGCATTAATCATTTAGCTTATCAATTAATTACGGTAGGTTCATATTGATGTGAAATGTAGCCCTGACCCTCCTTCAGCCGATCTGTTTGGCCTTATTAATGTCCCGTCCCCAGCAAAAAGTTTACATGCATGTTATGCTGTTATCTTGTCCCTACCAATCTTGAGACCAAACCTTGTGGAAATGAATGGACGCAATGGAAATTAACGTATTTTTGTGAAATTTTGGTGGGTCTGTACATTTTCGGCAAAAACTATATAACCTAGATTTGCCTTGATTTTGTGAAATTTTTGGATATGTGAATCTGATTTTTTTTTAAATGCATGATTAGATACATTTTGAATGATTTTGTCCAAAGAAACTCTCCATTTCAGGGTGAACCATGAGTTTTATGGAGGCAATCAAAATGTTTCCCTCGACTTCATTCAAAGCACTTACACAATTAGATGTTGCAATTATTTATGGATTGTTTGTTTGATGCATCAGGTGTTCACTGGTTGGGGGCGACATTTTGGATGGTGTCCCAGCAGACTGACATCATACGTTCAACTAGTCGATGGAGACTCTTCAATCTGATCCTTGGAGCCATTCACATCTTTTTTTTCCTTAACGTGAAATACGGGCCATCACGTCTCCGAATGGCTGGCTTCTATCTGGTATGTGACTGTGGTACCAATCAAATGTTACTGTATGTGTCTTCACAAAGCAGAATTGTTTGTTTTTACAGTATTCCCTTTTTTTTTTTGTGTTCCTATACTTCAGGTAATGTTTGTAGAGAACATTATTCTCCTGCTGGCCTCGTCCTGGTTGTTCAGCATGGTGTCATGGGATACAGTGGCCATTCCGGCCGCGGTTCTCTGCAGTTTTCTTATTGGTGTGTAGTTTTTTCCTTTCTTTATATTTTATTAGCAAGTTTCACACGCTTTATATCCATGTGATGCTTACAGGTGTGATCTCGTTGGTGCTGTATTACCGCTTCCTCCACCCCAAATCCTTTGAGATCTTTCAGAGTATTCGCCGCAGAGGGATCAGCGGTGCCTGCATGGAGAGCGGCTCTATCCTCTCGTTGGAGGAGAAAGTCACACCTACCTTCCATCGCCATGCGACTCTGTCTGGTCTGTTTGGTTTTTAAATTAACCCATAATGTACTTTTGTAATTGAATTGTAATGGCTGTGGTTGTTCATCTAATCAGGAGGTGGCACTCTCATGGACCTCCCACCCCAGTGGGAGGGCTGGAGGCATCATCACTGGCTGTTGATTCGTTTGGCTCTGAAAACAGGGGACGTGCCCAAGATCTGGTCATTATACGGAGAAGGAGGTCTTGCTGGACTCATGGGTCTGTGTGAAGAACTCCACTATGGCAATGAAGCTCGTCGTGTACCACAGGTTTGTTGTTTTCTTGCCAAGCTGTTGTATTCAAGTGAAATTAAGTTTGCTTACATAAGGGTGAGCATAATCACAGGAAGGTCTCACATGGGGAGAGAAGCAACAGTAAAAAAGACCAAAATCTAGATATTTGATGAAGTAGGACTTGTATTTTTGCAGGGCTACAATCAAATCCGCAATTTGAGGGAAATTGTGGATTTTACTTTTTAATTTTGGAACTTTGCTAAAGGTACCGAACGGCAGGAGTTTAACGTGTGCACTCACCGAACCCTTTGGAATTTAATGAAAAGGCCTTTTTTTTTTTTTTAATTCAAAACTGTTATAGCTAAGCTAGCGAGCTAATATCTGAGTGAAATCCTGTTCAAAATTTGGAACTGACCACAAATAATTTTGCCTTTTAATTTTACGTAAGAAAATGGTATGAAACTCTTGATTTCACATTGTTTCTTTTGTTGTTTTCATGTGTGCATTCTCGTTTTATTGACACATCCTTGCATTACATGCTATTTTCATGGCGTCAAATGAGGCAAATGGTTTTTTATTATCTGCGCAGTCCACACTGCCTGTAGGTTTATTATACTTCGGCATACCAAGTGTGAGTCAACCTTCCACTGAGCAAACCAGTTTCTTCTTCCATTAGAAAGAGAGCTAGCAGTTGAAAGTACGGGTGTGCCATCTTAGGCACCTGTTGAAATTCGCCTCCACAGACTAGCGCACGGAAACAGCGACAGCTGAACAAAGTGCCGCTCTGCCGATGCTGCCTTCGCGCGCGCCAACCGGGAAGGCGGAATCTCGCGCGTTCATCTCTGATATTAACCCTTTGTACTGACTCCATGTTCCAAAAGTTTGAAAAAGACTCGCCGAAAGCAGGTTGACAATTTATTCTTCCACTATAGTCAAAAAAAAGGCAAAAACAACGACGGAGGCTACAAGGCTACATGTTTCCGAGCAGCAAAATCTGTCTTATCTCAGTGTCCAGTGTTTTTTAAATCCGTGGGCTGGCCGAAGGCGGGTCCAGGCGTTGCTTTAGGATCATCCCTCTCTGGCCGGTTTCGGGCTGTTTAGTGTTCTTGCGTGGATGGGATGTGGTTGCCACAGCAACCGACGCTGGTCTTGACTTCACAAATGCCTGCTATCAACTTTCTTATCCGGGCTGGCACTACTTGTTTTAGGACAAAGCGCGCTGGTCTTTGTCCTTGTTCATTTGTCGGCAGGACTGATTGCCAGAGTTTGGTGCGTCAATCTTGCTCGTGGCGCACACGTTTTGGGCTTCTGTGATAAGATGGCGTTGTGTATCTATTCTGTTTCTTTAAACTATGGTGTGCTATTTATTTTACATTAGGTGTGTTAGAGTAGTGCAGTCCTACAGTGAATATGAGAAATGATACTATTCTCTGATTGATTATATTACGTGTGTTCGAGTAATGCAAACAGTAAGACGGTGCCTACGAGAAACGGTACCATTTTTCCTTTTCCCCCTCATGAGCGCCGATAAGGTGATTCACTTTACTGTGTTCAAGGCCACTGAGTTGAGTCTGGCTAAACTATAGTTAAATGAATGTGTTATACTAATGCAAACAATTATATGGTGTGTGCGAGAACGGTACCTTTTCCCTTCACACCCCACGATTCGATTCGATTACTATTCAGGGTGCTTTGATTCGATTATTGAACGATGATCGTGGTATTGATGGTGATTGCGGTTATCACGATTATCGCGATTATCGATGCATCGTACATTTGTAGTTAATACAGTAGCCAAACAAATTTATGTCCATTACTTATCTAAAATATCCTAATGATTCAACAGGAACGATGGAAACATGCCAATACAACAAAAAGCTGCCATTAAGCTGCTTTTTTATTTATTTATTTTTTCAAGAAAGTGCAAAAACTTTAACCATTTTAAAGGGAGTACCTATTTCTCTCAACAATACAATAAAATGTACACAATTGGAATGAATTCCACATTTTCTGGAAACAAAGTGTCTTTAGAAATTCTTTAGACTTCTTTTAACCAATATACTTTGTTTTCACAGATTTCTGTACTATTTCGCATGTTTGTAGTGTTACCACTGTACTTAATCATGGTTTTACACATTCTGCATATGAAATACACGTTAGCGAATTAGCTAATTAGCTTAGTGCTCGGCACTAACTATTAACATCTCAAAAACAACAACAATAAAGGCTAAACAGTACAAGAGGGTTCGTGTACTCACCTCTTATGCACACGGGTCTTAACAACACACTCAGGACATTTTTCAATTGAAATGCCTTAAAACTAATGCTGGACATCTACAAGACAAGGAGCAACGAACTATCTCTCTTCCCCTTTTGCTCTAAAAAAATAACTTCTGTGCCTGCCTGTCTTATACACAAATTTATTTTCCAGTCTTTTAAAAAGGAGCAAATCTCTCTCTCAGTAACAGGCAGCATCCATCATAATGTGCGTGCGCCAGTAAACGGTGCCAGGGCGGCAGACGTGTCTTGAATTTCGTTCTGCTACGAGCGGCTGCCATAAAGTTATGAGGGAAAATCATTGTTTTTTTAACCTTTATGAATCGTAATTGAATCGTCACGTGTCGAATCGCGATGCATGTACTAATCGATTTTTTGGAAGTCCTCTAGTTGAAAGAGTGCAATAAAGCCTGTAAATTGGGGGCAAACCAGTCCAAAACCTTGTGTAAAACATCACTTTGCTTTTAGAAAGCATATGAAAATAGGGTGTGTCATAAACTTCGCAGAACCCCTTAGACTTATGCACCGAACCCAGGTTAAGAACCACTGTTTTAGAATGATATTGAAGAACGAAGTCGGAATATTACAAGAAACAAGCACGTTTGTGCCACAGTACGCTACATGCTGAAGGCTATGATGAAGTGGATGCATGCTGTCTACTGGCTAACTCATAACCTGCAGGCTATTTTTTTGCAGGTCTGGGAATCAATGGGACACCAATAGATGTTGATTTTGTGGATTTTAGTTTATTGTCAGTGGGACCCATTGAATTATTTGGTTAGTGGGTTGGAGTTCCATTGGGTGCCATTGGGATTTTTTTTTTTTTTTTTTTGTGTAGCTCCAATAATGTTGACCATAGAGTGTAATTATTACAAAGGGTCTACTACAGGGGTGTCCAAACTTTTTGCAAAGGGGGCCAGATTTGGTGCGGTAAAAATGTGGGGGGCCGACTTTGGCTCACATTCTTTACGTAGAACAATATATTTAAGCAAATTTTAGCAAGCCATTCAGTGTATCACATTTGCTTCATTATTTTTTTTTTATGAATAATTTAACTAGCCTTTGTGGCGTTCTCTTTCGACTCTCGGGCTCATGCGAAATACTGCTGCTGTGAAATTAAACAAGCTTCAAGTTGCTTCACGTTCTCGCTGTGTTTCTTTCCTGTAATCTTGTCGCACATGTCAGCGTGTCTTGTTTGGTAATATCGCCTCACATTGAAATCTTTAAAAACAGCGACTGTCTCTTTGCAAATGAGGCAGACACAGTTATTGCGTATTTTAGTGAAGAAATAGTCCAATTTCCACCTATCCTTGAAGCGTCGGCCGTCACAGTCAATTTACTTTTTTTTGTTGATTGTAAGTAATGTGTCACACGGGCAGTGTTGTTAATAACGGCGTTACAATATAACGGCGTTACTAACGGCGTTATTTTTTCAGTCGTGGGTAATCTAATTAATTACTTTTCTCATCTTGGCAATTCCGTTACCGTTACTGAGGACGGAAAGGCATGCGTTACTATGCGTTACTATATTGGTCGAAAAGTCTGAGGGAGACGGACTCACCGAGACGAAAGAGCAGAGCAGGAGCGGGGAGGAGGCAAGAAAGTTGTGACGCCGAGCAAACGCGATGCTAGGTAGCGCCAATAATTCATGTTGTAGCCGATAGCCGACAAACTACGCCCACATCTTATGGTAGATATGGTAGACATGGTAGATATCACATGTACTGTATATAGATATAACTAGATGCAAAATGACAGCCGCCATCTTAAAGCAGTAGGCTTTTTAGGACGGCTCTGATGTAGAGAACCTTCCTCCCGAACCTAAGAAGACTTCTAAATCGGCAAAATCTTGATTTGAATCTATCTTTAAATGATGAAACAGTTTTAAAACTTTCATATGTCGAAAGTAGAGAGAAGGGAACTAATGCAATAATGGGAGCAATTTTAACAACTTTTAACAGTTGATTCAGGGTAAATGGTAAATTAGGGTAAAGAATTGGGCTCGGGCCAATTGTACCAAAAACCTCCACAAAAAACTTCACATAGTATGGCCAATGTTTTTTTTTTTTTTTTTTTTTTTTTGAGGAAAAAAAAAAAAAAAGTAATTATCACCAATTACTTTACCAAGTAACTAATTACTCTTACATTCAGGTAATTGAGTTAGTAACGCAATTACTTTTTGGGAGAAGTAATTTGTAACTATCATTAATTACTTTTTTTCAGTAAGATTAACAACACTGCACACGGGTAATGTTGCTTAGCCCTTAAATACCTGCAACATGAAGCAATTATCAGAGAATCCCAAAATTGGAAAAATAAGGTCCTAATGAAACCTTTTTTTCAAATTTGTTAAAAGAAAAGTCAAAATGAATATGTGTAATAAGCGCTCTAATATCTATAACCCATGCTAAATCATGTTTTTTTTTTTTTTTCTCATGGAACCTGCAGATGCACATGTTGAATTGCATCCATCATTTTTTTTCAAGAAGAAATGTCAAAATTCTAAATTAGTCTCAAAATCATGAAATTTTAGGTGTATCAAATGTGATATATTTGGCAATAAAGGGTTAAAGTGCTGCTACCTTTTAGTGGGTAAATGAGGAGCAGCATTTCGTGTGTAAGCTACTTCATATGCTGGTTGCAGTACTGCTGATCAATTTATTAAGTCTGTGTGCGGGCCAGATAATATTGATTTTATGACAGAGGCTGGGGGCCGGATGAAATTTGACCACGGGCCGCATTTGGCCCCCGGGCCGGACTTTGGACATGTCTGGTCTAATACAACTAACTTTTTAATTTGATTAATTCTATGTGTATACTTATAATATAATTATAATAATATTTCCGTGAGAAGCGAGCAAAACAGTTTGAACGATTGGAACTGGCCCCCAAAACTTTTGTATGGGTTATCGTTAAATCTATGGGAAGTTTTTGGTTAAAAATAATGACCGCCATTAGATTTTCTTTTCTTTTCTTTTTTTTTTTGGTGAGTACGTGATGACAACCAATAGAAGTGAATTGGAAAGTTTTCAAGTGTTTTTGTACCACTGAAAATGAATATAGGATATGGCCATTAGAAATGAATGGGAATGTTTTTCTCCATTTTGGTTGAACCATTTTTGGCAAAAAGAACATACTTGTTGAATAGCCATGGCTTATCTAAGATGATCATTTTATGTTTTTCATTTACTAATCGATTTCTGTGAATGTTTTCCATCAGGTTCGACGCATTTCACCACAAGTTCCTCATGTCCACCAACCCCCTCCTCAGCCACCTCCACCTCAAGTGACCCCAGCTCCACAGGTAACCTGGTAGTTTCCCATTTAGAATCGTCCACGTCTATCACCCTCATCTAAACATGATATTTGACCAACAACGCTTCTCTGTGCCCTCAAAGGAGAAAGAAGTGGCACCACCACCGAAGCCAGCTCCCACCAACGTCATCGCCAGACCTGTGAGAAAAGCGCCGCCCACAAAGATCCACGATATCCGACTGGTTCCAGAGATCATCCCGGTACACGAGGCCATTCTTGAAGAAATCACAGAAGATTTCAGCGCCCCACACACAGAAGATAAAGGTTTGTTGTAGTGCAACACAAACTTACCAGCACTAACTTGTGGTACTGTATTTTTAATCTCTTTTCTAAAGGTGAGGAAGATTTCCATAGTGCTATTTACGGTTCACCTACCCTTTCATCACCTGCCCAACCGGGAAGTCTTCACAACATTGACAGCCACGCCGCCACCCTAACCGAGAAGTCTTCCTCCGCGGCATCCTTGGACATCAAAACTCCCGGCTGGTCACCCGAACGTCGCTCCCCGCTCTTGCTCAGCTCACCAGATAAGAAATCTGCCACACCGTTAGACCCTAACACTACTTCATATTTCAGTGTAGATGCACCCTCTCCCTCTAGTGGGAGTTATTTAGGTTGGGGGTCCGAGCTGTCACCATTTTCCACCAACAGAAGCCCCTACCGCATTAGGGAGGCTCGTTTCGTCACGTCTACCCCGCGTCCGGAATCCCGAGCGGGGGCAGATAGTCCGAGTCTGGCCCCGGTTGTGATTATCCCCGCTACGCCCGGTACGACGCCACGCGCGACCCCCGGTGGAACCCCTGGTTCCATCACTCCAGCGGCCTCCACCCCCACTGCTTCCACTCCTGGTGCCGCTACCCCTGCTAGTGCCACAACACCAAGCACCCCGATTGTCCCGCTTACCCCGGTCATCTCCCATGCCCGCAAACAGATGGTTCAGTTTGTTGACAGCAGAGAGAGAGCAGTGTAAAGAGCAGGGGGTTTACAGCATTCACTGTCCACAACATTAAGGTACACTTGCAAAATATGTATCATGTATGTCCGTAGTATTTTCCTTCATTGGTTCACTGGTGGATCTTTTGTGTTGAATCGTGATCAAACAGGGGTGTGCAAGGTTTGGCTGGCGGTCATCTACTGTTCTTTGAATCTTTGACTACAAGTGACAGCGATAGACATCAAATCCATTTTGAACATGGTTAGCAGCGAATGAACATTTTTGTTATGTGCTTCCTCAATCTAAATTCATTTAAGGCCAAGAGTTGAGTGGAACAACACTTCTTTATTCAGTGTGCTTCTCATCACATGTGCCCACAACTCATCACTTATTTTCCTTTTTACTGTAATACCACACCCACAGGGCTATGGCAACAGCAGTGTGAAATAATCATCCTCTGCCACCCTCCCACTTCAAATGGATTGGATGTCTACTAGTGATAAACATTTGATTTCACATCGCAAATGGCAGTGAAAGAGTTACTGTAATCCAGCCCGCCTAGCATTTACAGTGGGGCAAATAAGTATTTAGTCAACCACTAACTGTGCAAGTTCTCCCACTTGAAAATATTAGAGAGGCCTGTAATTGTCAACATGGTTAAACATCAACCATGAGAGATAGAATGTGGAAAAAAAAACAGAAAATTACATTATTTGATTTTTAAAGAATTTATTTGCAAATCATGGTGGAAAATAAGTATTTGGTCAATACCAAAAGTTCATCTCAATACTTTGTTATGTACCCTTTTTTGGCAATAACGGAGGCCAAACGTTTTCTGTAACTCTTCACAAGCTTTTCACACACTATTGCTGGTAATTTGGCCCATTCCTCCATGCAGATCTCCTCTAGAGCAGTGATGTTTTGGGGCTGTCATTGGGCAAAACGGACTTTCGACTCCCTCCGCAGATTTTCTATGGGGTTGAGACCTGGAGACTGGCTAGGCCACTCCAGGATCTTGAAATGATTCTTACGAAGCCACTCCTTTTTTGCCCCTGCTGTGTGTTTGGGATCATTGTCATGTTGAAAGACCCAGCCACGTCTCATCTTCAATGCCCTTGCTGATGGAAGGAGATTTTCACTCAAAATCTCTCGATACATGGCCCCACTCATTCTTTCCTTTACACAGATCAGTCGTCCTGGTCCCTTTGCAGAAAAACAGCCCCAAAGCATGATGTTTCCACCCTCATGCTTCACAGTGGGTATGGTGCGATTCAGTATTGTTTTTCCTCCAAACAAGAGAACCTGTGTTTCTACCGAAAAGTTCTATTTTGGTTTCACCTGACCATAACACATTCTCCCAGTCCTCTTCTGGATCATCCAAATGCTCTCTAGCGAACCGCAGACGGGCCTGGACGTGTACTTTCTTCAGTAGGGTTACACGTCTGGCAGTGCAGGATTTGACTCCCTGGCGGCGCATTGTGTTACGGATAGTAACCTTTGTTACTGTGGTCCCAGCTCTCTGTAGGTCATTCACTAGGTCACCCCATGTGGTTCTGGGATTTTTGCTCCTCGTACTTGTTATCATTTTGATGCCACGGGGTGAGGAAGGAGTTGAAAGTCCGTGTTGCCCAATGACAGTCCCAAAACATCATTGCTCTAGAGGAGATCTGCATGGAGGAATGGGCCAAAATACCAGCAACAGTGTGTGAAAACCTTGTGGAGAGTTACAGAAAACGTTTGGCCTCCGTTATTGCCAACAAAGGGTACATAACATAGTATTTAGATGAACTTTTGGTATTGACCAAATACTTATTTTCCACCATGATTTGCAAATAAATTCTTTAAAAATCAAACAATGTGATTTTCTGTTTTTTTTTCCACATTCTGTCTCTCATGGTTGTGGTTTACCCATGTTGACAATTACAGGCCTCTCTAATATTTTGAAGCAGGAAACTTGTACAATTAGTGGTTGACTAAATACTTATTTGCCCCACTGTAGATCAGGGGTATCAAACTCATCCTTGTCAGGGGTCAAATCGTTGTCTGTGTTTCCGCTTGAGAGCGCTAATATCTGCCAATTAGGGCTGCCATGATCAATCAACAATTAATTGATTATTTTTATTTTTATTTATTTAAATATCTAATTAAAGGGGGGAGAGCAGTAATAATGTTTTTATGTTGTTGTGTTGTGTTTTTTTGTTTTAAAAAATCTGTATAAAACAACAGCAAATTAAATTATTGTTCATTTTATTTATTCAGTTTTAATTCATTTTTTAGTCATTTTCATTTATTTATTTTTATTAAAGAAGCTAATTAATACAAAAAAAATTAAAGGTTGTTAATTAACAAAAGTCAAACTCCGCAAAAGTCAACTGGATGCACATAATTTACTTTCCTGGGCCTCACAAAATAATGTGGTGGGCCCCCCAGGCCCTAAGTTTGACGCCTATCATTCATATTATAACAAATGCTGTTTGTTGCATCCCTCCTGCCAGGATTAATTGGTGAAAAAAATACACACTATGAAGCACTTCTCATTCCCTCCTCACACATTTCCAATGCACATAGTTTTTTTATTGGTAGGAGTGATTACTATGTAAAGCTATATTATGTAAGATTTCTTCAAAAATGTCATTTTAATTCAAGATTTATGTTGAATAAAAGTAAAATTAGCATGCAGATTCTAAAACTGCAGTCTGTTTTCAGTTTCCCCCCACTAGTTTACCCTCCAGATTAGTAAATTTCCACTGATTAGCTTTAGTAAAACTTGCCAACTGATTACAGTTGAACTCATCTACAGTTACAGGGGTTGGACAAAACAATTGAAACACCTAACTATTTGGCGTCATAATCATTGAACATAATAGTGAAAGAATGGCATAGGGAACATTCTAATGAAGTTGAACATCTCGTATGGCCAGACCTCAACATTATTGAGCATTTATGGTCAGTTTTAGAGATTCAATTAAGACGTCGATTTCCACCACCATCGTCTGGAAAAGCGTTAAAGGGTCCAGTGGTATGAAAAAGTATCTGAACCTTTTGGAATTTCTCACATTTCTGCAAAAAATCACCATCAAATGTGATCTGATCTTTGTCAAAATCACACAGAGGAAATTACAGTGTCTGCTTTAACTAAAACCACCCAAACATTTATAGGTTTTCATATTTTAATGAGGATAGGATGCAAAAAATGACGGGGGGGGGGGGGGGGGGGTAAGTAAGTGAACCCTCTGCCTAAGGAGACTTAAAGAGCAATTTAAACAAATTTTTACCAAACAATTAAACTTGTGTGTCCAATCACTGATGAGTGGTTTAAAGCTGCCCTGCCCACTATAAAACACACACCTGGTAACAATTGTCTTGATGAGAAGCATTGTCTGATGTGCATCATGGCTCGTCAAAAGAGCTATCTGAAGACCTGCGATCAAGAATTGTTGATTTGTATAAAGCTGGGAAAGGATACAAAACCATCTCTAAAGGTCTGGATGTTCATCAATCAACAGTCAGAGAAGTTGTCTACAAATGGAAAGAGTTTGGCACTGTTGCTTCTCTACCAAGGAGTGGCCGTCCACCAAAGATGACACCAAGATTTCAGCGCAGAATACTCATACAGTAGATGTAAAAAAAAAAAAAAAATAATTAAAAAAAAACCTACAGTGTATGCTAAAGACTTACAGAAATCACTGGCTCAGTCCAATAGCTCTGTGCACACATCAACTATTGTGTAAAACTATAGTCAAGAATGGTGTTCTTGGGAGGACTCCACGGAGAAAGCCACTGCTGTCTAAAAAAACATTGTTGCTCGTTTAATGTTCGCAAAAAGGCACTAAAGGCACAAAATATTTTGTGGACTGATCAAACCAAAGTGTAATTGTTTGGGAGTAACACACAATGTCATGTGTAGAGGAAAAATAGAACGGCTCACCAACATCAACATCTCATCCCCATTGTGAAGCATGATGGAGGGAGCAACATGATTTGGGGCTGTTTTGCTACCTCAGGGCCCGGGCAACTTGCAATCTTTAATGAAGAATGAATTCAAAAGTTTATCAAGACGTTTTGCAGGAAAACCTGAGGCCGTCTGTCAGACAGTTGAACCTAAAAAAAGGATGGATGCTGCAACAAGACAATGATACAAAACACAGAAGTTAATCAACTTCAAAATGGTTTCAGAAGAACAAGATACACGTTCTGGAGTGGCCGAGTGAAAGTCCAGACTTAAACCCCATTGAGATGCTGTGGCATGATCTAAAGACAGCGATCCATGCCAGACATCCCAGGAATCTGACTGGACTACAGCAGTTTTGTAGAGAAGAATGGGCCAAGATTAGTCCTGATCGATGTGCCAGACTGATCTGCAGCTGCAGAAAGCGTATGGTTGAAGTTATTGCTGCCAAAGGGAGGGCCCATAAAATATTAAATGATGGTTCACTTACTTATTTTTTTATTCTTACTGAAGAATGGCTTAAAATTTCTTTGGAAACAATTCACAAGTTGTATGAATCAATACCCTGGAGAATTGAGGCTGTAATTGCCGCAAAATGCGGACCGACACCATGTTAAATTAGTTTTTGATGATTTTTTTAAGGTGTTTCCATTATTTTGTCCAAACCCTGTATGTGGCTAATTGTTTGTTCAGTCACAATTCAGACAATATGAAGCTACCAATTGGGTCAATACTATCAATACTTGCTAACAGAAAGCTAGAGTTGCAAATAAGAAAATAGGGATCTTTTCCAGATAAGCACCGCCACTAATGCAAAATGTGCACACGTGAAAAGTGAAAAGCCTCGCCACCGGTACCAGCTCCAATTTAAGGCCCACACTGAGCCCCCCCCCAACAACCCTAACCCTTGAATGCGCCACACACCGATCTTTAGTGGGCAGCTACTTGTGTGAATTCGTTTGGAAAGGTACCAAACCTACGGACCTTTTCATGCAAATTATTAATGACATCCCAGTTTCACATATCATTTCATATCCTCTTTTTTTTTAAGTCGTCTTTTTTTTAGGTGGGGCAGTTAACTTTTTGGCGGGGCTTATCTGGAAAAGATCTGAAAATAGAAACCTATAGTTCAAAAAGGTAATGTTAAAGAGAAAAGCTGGGATCACTTTTGAATTTCCCACCGACAAATTTAGACAAAAACGCCTTTCAGACCAAACCCAACAAAATATGTGTTACCTAGTGTGATATGGAATTCATAACAATTTCCTCTGCCGACGAATGTTTTAAAAAAAAAATGAAATGAAAATGCTGTAGGCTCAGATAAAAGGAACATATAGCCCATTACCTGGATCATACACAAGAAACATGTTTTGTTTTTACAATACAGAATTCTAGCCTCGAGGGCAACAAAAATACAAAAATATTTTTAATGTCCATTTTCTTTTTTTTTTAAACCAGAAACGTATGTCTCCTTTGTAATAATAACGATTTAGTTTTTCAGGAAAGTTACTTCTCTCAAAGTAAAATACTCATGCGTTTAATGCCGGTTTCATTTTTTTTTCTTTTCTTTTCTTAAAAAAAAAAAAAAAAAAAAAAAAAAAAGGAATCAGTTTACAATGAAGGCTGTTTACCTGGTTGCAGTTAGTTTTCCGAAGCAACTACTAGGTTTTGTGAATTCTTACTTTTAATAACCAGTAGCAAGACAGTACTTACTACTATTCATTATAAAAACTTGATAAAAAGATGACAAGGATTTCATACTTAAATTGCAACCTTTCATTTGTTACAGTGTATCAGTTCCAGAATGGAAGTTATAACCCACAAGGTTTTTTCAAGGTGGGTAAGAATGAGCCTCCTCTCATAAAAACTTTCGATAGTTTGGTTTTGTCTCTACCTAGAACCTTTTTCTCTTGAAAAAATGAACAAGAATGTTCCTATTTTGCACTTTCAACATGCAGTATAGCTTGTATTATTAATAGGGGTGGTACTTTAACGTGATAATTACAATTAATTACTTACAGAAGATAGAACGAGTTAAAAAGATATAACATTTTAATTGCAGATCACATTCCACACATGTATGGTTTAAACTTTGTCAGTGCGTTATTTCCTGGTACACTGATTACCCTGACGGATATATTAGCTCGGCTCACAGCTGCCAAAAATAAGCACGTATCATTTACCGTGATTTCCAAAAAGTTTTTTTTGCATAACTAAGGTACATATTTTTTTGGTCTTTACGTATACAGTAATTCATCCACGAAACTAAGGTCTGTGACGATACTCTGAACGAGTGTTGTTGTTAAGTAGTTCTTCCCGTTTTCCATTTCATGTATTGTGTTTCGTCTCATTTAGCGCCACAATATACTGTATTTTTCCTTCATATACAGTATGAAGGAAAACTATTCACCATTCATAAAATTTTACGTCTGTGTACATATTGTATATTATATGATTCAATCATAAATTGAATTCCTTTCAAATTGCAAAAAAATGCTCTTTTTGACAAATATTGCTACGTAATTAAACTGAGATGAATTGAGATTAATTACGAAGTCTCCATAAAAGTCGTTTTTTTTTTTTTCTTACATTTTTTTTTTAATCGAGTCCCGCTCCTAATTAATAATAGTACACTTTTAATGGCACCTAATGAACACTTACAGTATAACAGTGGTTCTCAAAGTGTGGTACAAGTACCATCGATGGTAAGCGGGCTCTCTATAGTTGTTTGCGAAAGAGTGACTAAATTAAATGTTTACACGAAAACGATCTTTTAGTTAATTAACGTCAGTTGTTTTCAACTAAAGATTCACATTTGATGTTTTAGAACAGTTTCTTCACATATTTGTGAACAATCTCTAAATGTAAAGCATTTTTTTCAACCACCTTTGTTTTATGAACATTTTGGCATACCGCACTACTGTATTTTAACTGATTGGATGCCATTCACGGGGCTAGACGTCCAATCCATTATGATTGGGATGGGCGTCAAAACCGCCATCAATATCAGCCAATGAATTAAACAAAAGAAGCATAAAAACCACTAGAAACCAACATGTGCACAGTAAAATGAGTAAAACAAGATTTTTTTTTTTTTTTAATCTTAGCTGAGCAGCACTAAAAATATTTTCATTCTTTTTCTCAAGCGACTGCCTAGCACATAAAAAAAAAAAAAAACGCTCGTGTTGGTGGTACTCTATTTTTGCAATTTATTGGGATCTTGAGATAAAAGAAGTCAAGCAGTATAGAAAGTAGATTGAAAAGTTAATCAAATATATCAAGCTAAGTGATGTTTATGCATGAGAAGCACATGCGCCTGTTGCACTACTGTAGTAGACATTGCACATGCTTGGATGCAAACACAGCAATAAACAGCTAATGACATGTATCTTTGTGCAATAATAAAAATAGGCACGCTTAGACTGCAGAACCATCGTCATGAATTGGTGCTTTCTGCAACCACAACCGTGCGTGTGTGTGCATTTCTTATTTTCGACACATCTGAGATGCACGGACATTATGTTGAAGTTTGTGGATGTTTTTTTTACTTTTATTATTACACTAATCCCTTCATTTCTACTGTGGTTGATGGTACTGAGACACTAATAACTGTGCTATTGATGTGGCAAAATAAAGTCAGTAACTCCAGTGAAAAGCTGTTTGTTCTGTGTGGTGCTCAATAACTCGCTGATGATGATGATGATGATGATGATGAAGCTTTTTTATTTCGAGCATGCACACAAAAAAACTTATTAATTGCACTCGAAAGGGAGTGGGAAGAAGAAAAAACATATTTTATCCCACCCCTGATCTCATTGTCCAGCATCCTTACTCTGTGGGATACTCCTGTCCACACAATGAAACCGAAGAAAAAAGAAAAACAGACAAAAACAACTAAACTAATAGACAACCAACTAAAGTTGAGTCATTAACAATAATTTCAATATATACACCAATTGACAATAACAGCAACACACATTGTCAGCAAATGTCATTATACTGTGACCAGACCATATTTTTAAACAACAATTAAAAATTTTTAAATTCTAAATTGTGTCCACATACAGACACATGAAAGCATTTGCAAGTAGTTCGAAATCTTGGTAACATAAAATCTCCAGAGCCTCGCAGACTATGGATACTCTCACAAACCTTAAAAAAGTTTTGTATATTATATGGCAGTAATTTATTATATGCTTTAAATAACATTATAGTTGTATGATAGTTGACAAGATCTTTGATTTTTAATAGTTCTGAGTGAGCAAATAAATGATGGGTGCGATCGAGAAATCCGACCTTATGTATAATCCGTACTGCTCGTTTCCGCAACGTGACTCATGAATTGATGGTGGATTTATAACTGATGAAATGCAACTACTGTATAGCTGTTGCTCAACTGGTGTTTTATGTTCCTAATTTCTGGATTCAGCCGACAGTGATAAGAAGGAAGAGAAACTGGCTATCCATCAGCATATTACAGTGAGGAAAATAAGTATTTGAACACCCTGCGATTTTGCCAGTTCTCCCACTTAGAAATGATGGGCAGCAGTGTTGTTTTTGACAGCCCTTTTAATTTTTGTCTTAGTCTTTTGGACAATAATACCTATTAGTCTTAGTCATATTTTAGTCATCTCAAAGTGTGTTTGTCTTTATCTAGTTTTTGTTGACGAAAACGCAAGACTAATTCTGTCTAGTTTTAGTCGACGTTACCTAAAAATGTTTTCATCTGTAAAAATAAAACAATTACTCTAAAATAAATAAATAAAGGTTTCTATTTCGAGTAAACATTGGCAGACGAGCAAATATTGTAGCGGTTACAAGGACAACACCAACTTGGCGATAATACACACTCAGCAGGAAAACAGTACATTATTTTCAGTTTTTAAAAAAAATTGTTCGTTGACAAAATATCTTTGTTATCGTCCTCGTTGACGAAAACAACACTGATGGGCAGGTTTGAAATTTTCATGGTACGTGCTTGTCCACTGTGAGAGACAATCTGAAGAAAAAAAAATCCAGAAATCACAGTGTATGATTTTTTAAAAAACATTTTATTTGTATTGTACTTCTGCAAATAAGTATTTAAAGACCTGTCTATTAGCTAGAATTGTGAGACTCAAAGACCTGTTAGTAGCCTTGAAAAAGTCCAACGAAATATTGGAGTGGAGGTAAACTTTCTGAGTCTGACTTTTTGACCTCTTTGAAGTAGTTAACTGCATATAAACATCTGTCCACCCCATACAATCAGGACGAATGCAATTACTAATATGGTCAAGACCAAAAAGTTGTCCAAAGACACCAGAAACAGAATTGTAGACCTTTTCAAGGCCGGAAAGGGTTACGGGGCAATTGCCAAGCAGCTTGGTGATAGAAGATCCACCATTGGAGCAATTATTAGAAAATGGAAGAAGCTCAACAGGACTGTCAACCTCCCTCTGACTGGGGCTCCATGCAAGATCTACCTCGTAGGGTCTCAATGATCCTAAGAATGGTGAGGAATCAGCTAAGACCCACGCAGAAGGAGCTGGTCAATGACCTGAAAGGAGCTGTGACCACCATTTCTAAGGTTACTGTTGGTAATACACTAAGACGTCATGCATGGCATGGAAGGTTCCCCTGCTTAAACCAGCACATGTCCTGGCCCGTTTAAAGTTTGCAATTACCATTCGGATGATCCTGAAGAGTCACGCGAGAAAGTCATGTGGTAATATGAAATTAAAAGAATTTTTATTATTTTATTTTAATTCCACTCAGTATTTGCAGGAAGAAGAATGATGAGTACCATCCCAAGAACATCATCCCTACTGTGAAGCATGGGGCTGGTAGCATCATGCTTTGGGGGTGTTTTTCTACACATGGGACTAGATGACTGCCCTTTATTAAGGAGAGGATGACCAGGGCTATGTATTGTGAGATTTTGGGGAATACCTTCCTTGCCTCAGTTAGAGCATTGATAATGGTTCGTGACTGGGTCTTCAAACATGACAATGGCCCGAAGCAGACAGCCAGAATTACTAAGGAGTGACTTTGTAAAAAGCACATTAGGGTTCTGGATGGGCCTAGCCAGTCTCCAGACCTAAACCCAGTGGAAAATCTTTAGAGGAAGCTCAAACTCAGTGTTTCTCAGTGACAGCCAAGAAACCTGATTAATCTAGAGAAGATATGTGTGGAACAGAGGTGCAAAATCCCTGCTGTAGTCTGTGAAAACCTGGTTAAAAGTTACCGGAAACGTTTGAACACTGTATTTGTAATGAAAGGCTACTGTACCAAATATTTAACATTGATTTTCTCAAGTGTTCAAATACTTATTTGCTGCAGTATAATACAAATAAATTGTTTAAAAATTATACACCGAGATTTGTGGATTTTTTTGTTTTTTAGATTGTCCCTCACAGTGGACATGCACCTACCATGAAAATTTCAAACACGTCCATTCTTTCTTAGTTGAAAAACTTTCAAAATCGCAGGGTGTTCAAGTACTTATTTTCCTCACTGTATGTGTGGTTGTCTTTTTAGAACATTCACACATTGATAACAAAATCAATTTAAAATCTGGAAATGAGACCCTCCAAGGGCCTTGCAGTGAATTATCATTTTTCAGTGCCACTGACGTTGATATAAATAAGAACCATAACTACTGCAAGGTTGATGATGACAGTTTCTGTGTGTGAGCGTACATATTAAATTAAATATTTGCAAATTCAGTGAAGTCATCCACATTGTAGACCAGGGGTGTCCAAACTTTTTGCAAAGGGGGCCAGATTTGGTATGGTAAAAATGTGGGGGGCCGACCTTGGCTAACATTCTTTACGTAGAACAATATAGTGAAGCAAATTTTAGCAAGCCATTCTGTGTATCAAATTTGCTCTTTTTTTAAAAATTTATTAATAATTTCAACAATCTCGCAGCTAGCTTTTGTGGCGTTCTCTTTCAACTCTCGGCCTATTGCGAAATACTAATGCTGTAAAATTAAACTAGCTTCAAATTGCTTCAATTTCTCGCTACGTACCTTCCCCGTAATCTTGTCGTACATGTCAGCGTGTCTTGTTTGGTAATTTCGCCTCACACTGAACTCTTTAAAAACAGCGACTGTCACTTTGCAAATGAGGCTGACACAGTTGTTGCGTATTTTAGTAAAGAAATAGTCCAATTTCCACTTATCTTTGAAGTGTCGGCCGTAGCAGTCAACTTTCTTTTTTTTTTGTTGATTGCCGCCATTTTAGAAAATTGGGAGTAAAGGGTCACACAGGGTAATTTTGCTCAGAGTGCTGCTACCTTTTAGTGGGTAAATGAGAAGCAGCATTTAGTGTTTAAGCTACTTCATATGCTGGTAGCAGTACTGCTGACCAATTTATTAGGTCTGTGTGTGGGCCAGACGTTTGTGATTTTATGACAGAGGCTGAGGGCCGCATGAAATTTGACCACGGGCCGCATTTGGCCCCCGGGCCAGACTTTGGACATGTCTGTTGTAGACAGTACTGAATATAAGTGGCCAGTCCTGTTTTTTGGTGCATTAATGGAACCTTTTTTTCCCAACAACTGGTTGATTACCCCCGGCAGTAGGTAAAACATACGGTAAGCGGTTTTGTCTTCAGTTCAGTACGTTTGCCTGAATGTTTTTGGTTAAGATAACCCAACATCGGATACATGATTATTATCAAATTGTCAGTGTATTAATGTATTATAAGGCACAAGCAGTGATTAAATTTGGGGGAATGAGGTCAAAAGATTACAGAAGTCAGAAAAGGAATTTTGCAATAACTTGATAAAGGATTAGCCTACTTAACTCAATTTTGCAGGGTAGATGATATGATGGGAAGAGAAAGAATGATGAAAGTTTGGGGCATGACTGAGGGGAGTGTCCACTCTACCAAACACGGTGATGCTTTGAATTTTGTTGCTTAAGCCATATTCTGCTCCCTCACGTTGCTCTTCTAGTTGAAATTTCATAAGTTTTGTATTCAGAAATTTGGGATACTATACAAATATTTGAATGCAATGAAGTGGAAGTGGGAAATTTGACTATTTTATTCAGAACTGAACAAAAAATGACAGGACAAACGTTTAAACTAAGAAATTGTATAAGGGAAACATATAAAAATTATTTTTCTCCACTACTGTTATACTGTTATCTTTCTGAATTCTTGACGGAATTAAGTTTACAAACGGTACGACCCGTATTAACGTGGATGGAATTAGCTGCTTAATAACAGTACACTATCCTTTGACTGTAATGTTATTTTTGAAAGAATGGCACCGATGAAAAATGGCCGACAAGCAACGGCGTCTAATCGTGTTGGCTTACATAGCGGATCAGATATCTAGCCTAGTATACATTGTTGCTAAACTCGAAGGACCAACGTGTGCGCATGCGTTTGTAAAGGTCACATGAGCAAAATTCATGTGACTAGTCACATGACGTCATGTCTAGAAGTAGCCGTGGAGCGTTGTTTCAGTTTACTGACTGGTTGGGGTGGCAGTAGGTCGGCTGTACAAGCCGCACAGGGCGTTAATCCTAACTTTTTTCATCTCATCTACCAACAAAATAGCTGCAGGTAATTATAAAATTGTGTTATTTAATCCTCCGACATCATTACGTGAAGTTTGCCGCTTGTTAATCGAGTCAAATCACATTTTTAAGTTTTCAATACCCGATCGAGTGTTTTTGTGTGTAAATTTATCGTACATTGGCTGTCATTGACGGCGATAGACGTCCATTCCATTTTAAGTGTTGAACCGGACTGGACGTCATTCGCCGTCAATGGCACCGACACCGGTTAATTTGACTGGTAAAGAACATTACATCAAGGATTAATCTTCCTTTTAACTTTTTTCTGACTGCGATAGATGTCCTATACATTCGAATTGTGAGAGGCTGGCAGTGAATTAAGAGTAGAAAGCAACGCTACTTGTATTAGGTAGCATATGTATATTTAATGTTGTAGTTTTTTTTTAAATGTATTATTATGATTTGACAAAATACTCTCTAAATGAGTTTAACACTATCCACGATTGGATGTCTATCGCTGTCAATGGCAGCCATAGAAGACAATTTAACAAGAGCAGGTATAGCTGAATTCGTATATTAGTTATGGGATAAGTGGCCAAATAAAGTTTTTTTTTTTTTTTTTTTAAGTGGCAAAATTGTTCATTAAAAAATAATCCAAGCTTGTGGGGGGAAAGGTAACTGATAAACATCCAAAATGTGGCAGAAAATCTGTTATGACAAGGTGCTAAATTGTGTATGTACTCTATCTTCTGTTCTTTTGTTAAGTAAACAGGTACCTTGCAATGAGGAATGAGGAAATTGATTTAGCTCTAATCCAAATGGCTGTTTGACAAGATGAAACCTGCAAAAACCCTTATTTTCTACATTCGTGGGACTCCAGGCTCTTTGACCTGGTTTGCTGGCCTTTTTTTCCCCCACAACAAAGAAATACTTTTGTTGTCATTCCTCACTTATTAAAATCTTGACTAAACCACATATAAGAATAAATCAGATAAGAAGTAAGTGAACATGTCAGGAGGCAAAGTCTACTGTGGTGCCCCAGTGGTGTTTTTTTTCAACGGCTGAAAACCTGTGTGGTTTCAGTTTTGTTACACAGGAACAGGAACCTCGCACACAAGGTGGTATAAGTTAAATAAATGTCTGAAAAATGTCACGGTACACAAACCACGCTGCACGTAAACAGCGCCTCCACAATTTTCCCTTTGAGATCACTTTGTGCTTGTTTGCGGTTCAGTTCACCAAGATCACGTATGGAAATTATCGTTTGTGATGAAGTCTTGACATTTCTCCTGAAATGACAAAACTAGCTCACTGGCTGCTATGTTTCTATGAATGATATGGGTATTGTCATTTTTATTGTTTGCATGTAGTGGCAACATGGTAAGTTGAAGAAAAACCTGGCAAACTACAAAAAAATAACAGCTGCAAATTTGGAATCGGCATAAAAATGCATTCAACAGATTTTTTTCAAATCCAAATTGTTCCCCTGTTTTACGCATGAATGCAGTACATTTCTGGAAGTGAAAACTGCATAAGTATTTCTTATAACAATGAACTGAAAATTGGCCTCACACATGCGGTGACAGGCTACACTTCTTATTCTTCACTTCTTCATGTCCACTTCAACAGTTCCCTATTTTCAAATCACTGCAAGATGTGTTTCCTGTGTGCTTGCTGCTTTTTGAGAATGTTTGTGGCATCATTAGATGGTTACTACGGTTGTAACAATAGTAACATTTTTAAACAACTCAAAAACTACACAACAATTTTTTGGTACCACATAAATAAAAAAAATAAAAAAATTAAATGTTATTTTTGCATGAACTCTTTCAGTGACTTTGATGACTCCGGTGACTTTGGTTAAAATTCTTTAGTAGACCTTCAATCAGTTTGAATTGCAAATGGGTTGGAGGTCTAGGGCAGTGTTTTTCAACCGGTGTGTCACGGTGTGCCGCGAGAAATTATCCAATAGCGCATTTTTTAAAACATCCTCTGGCGGAGTTGCAGTTGGGAGGAAGGAGTAGGTAGAAGGTTTTGGTCATGTGCAGATGAGCAAGGTATTGCTGGTGTCGCTTTCAAGAACTGCTCGGATTTCTAACCATCAACAAATTTGCTGTCCGCGACAATGTGGACCAGAGCATGCCTACTGTACAACATTTAATTACACTCGTCAAGAGTCGATATACACAAAAGTGTCCTTTCCATATTATCCATACAGTATGTGACGACCATGAATCGTCCTCGTGTTTTTTCCAACACGCTGTCGAGGACAGCAAGGTGGCTGATGGCCTGAAATCCGAGCAGTTCTTGAACGCGACACGAGCCAACAGTGCCATGGTGCCAAGCACACTTAAACGTCATTTCCGAACGAAACACATGTCGCTTCAAAACAAGTCAATGGACTATTTTGTTTGCCTTTGCGAAAAAACAGAGAAACAGGCAACTTTTTCGTGAAATATTACAAAGGTAAACAAGAAAGCCCTAAAAGCCAGTGACCTTGTTGCTAAATCTAAAAAGTCCCACACTGTGGCAGAGACAATGCTACCTGCCTGCAAAGCCATTGTCAGCGAGATGCTCAGCTCTGATGCGTTTAAACACCTTGCTAAAATCCCCGTCTGATAATTCTGAGCTGTTGAGGAAGATTACTGCCAGGATATTGGCTTTGTATTCATCTAAACAGGCTCAGGTTTCACACTAAGTAAGTATAAATATTTAAAAATTATCAAATTAAATATACTGTAGAGTAATTTGGGAACATTTTTGGTTTGTGGTGTGCCACGAGATTTTTTCCAATCCAAAAACATGTCGTGACTTAGAAAAGGTGGAAAAACACTGGTCTAGGGTCATCAATGGCAGTCAATAACTTTACAAAGAAAATGTAAGAATATCTTCCTTCACTATCTAGAGTAGTAAGATCAAATTTACACCATCATAACAAGTTTCTGGTGACATCCACACGTGTCCCCTTGGTAAGAGTAGACCGCAATACTACTTGTTTTAGGTGGCATATATACTGTATTTAATGATGTATTATTATTCTTCCTTTCTCTCCTTCCTCTCAAACCCTTTTCTGTCCAGCTGCTTTCTATGAATAAACAACACAATATAAACAACCACAATGGGAGTACACTAGGCATGTGCTGGTATGAGATTCTGACAGTATGATAACCTTAAGCAAAAATATCACGGTTTCACGGTGTCACAGTATTGCAATTACAGCTCTAACACGTTTTTTCCATTGAACAGGATTTTTATTTTTCAAAATATATTAGCAAATTGGAACATAAGTATAATGTTAAGTAAAATGAATAAAAATAACTAATGTTATTCTAAATAAAATTAAAATAAATGCAGTCCTTGAGGTGAGCCTAAACCCAGAGCCACAGCTCAACGTTATTACCATCAGAACAAAAATAATTGAATTATTTTCCATAAAAAGCACGTGTTTATGACTCGTATAATGTTTACAGTATACACACTCTTTCTCAACACAGACAGTTGCCAGACAGAAAAAAACACCACATTTTACCACCGCTACACACAAATAAACACGCTGGCGTTGAGTCTCATAGCTGGTGGGAAAGTTCGTAACAGTGTTTACTAGGGGTGCACGATATCCATTTTTTGAAACTGGTATCGATAGCTTCCTGCTCCTCAAAGCCAATACCGATAACCGATAATAAATATATAATTTTTTTAAATGTATAATTTGAGAAAAAACTTGTGGTGGATTCAACATAGATTTGCCTTTGATCTCACCAGATTTTTCATAATGACATGAACAAAACGCTGCGTTTCACTTCTGCACTGCCCGACAGCCAGCTAAGAATGAATGCACTTCCATAAAAACCACAAGGCTTGGTCTTTTCTTGCTTTTATGGGAAGACACTCGTCTTAATATTGTGAAAGTAGAACAGAAAAACACACATATTCAATACTCAATATACAACAAACTGCACAATACACTTACATACACAACTATTATATGTATAGCATAGCACACTAGCTTGAGCTACTAAAGCATTGGCTGGCTTCTATAACACAACTTATGAAGTTCTTTACATATGACCCTTCGCCTTCACCACAGAAGTAAACATATGTTGCACATCCATATGTTATAGTAAACATAAAATACTTACATATATTTCCGAGGCGGAAACGTAACAGAAAGCATTCACGACTGTCAATGCTACCGCTAGACACCGCAATGTGTAAGTGATTGAACCAAACTACTGTAACAAAAAATAGATGCAGTGAATTATTCTGAGCAGCAGGTGGGAGCAATGCCCCGCAAATGGTCAACTGATTTCCCATACTAGTGTGTAAACTGTAAAGCCAGACAGTACATATTATCGGTCCTATTATAGATGTTATTGGATTTATCAGGATGACGTCATAATTCCTATTATTGGACCAATAATTATCGTGCACCAGTAGTGTTTACTAACCTTTAATTTTGTATAAATGCGAAATCATATTGGAGGTATAGCCTCCTCGGCAGCCACCCTCCGCAAACATGTTTTACATGTAAGTTGGCCCTCCTCTAAGCTGCGGCTGTCTTTAACTTTTCTGTATCTGAAGTATTCCCATAGCAGTGATTTTGTTTTCTTTGATGGGTGGAAAAAGTTCAGGTGTTTCATCTCCTCCAGCTATCATGTAGCACAGCTGACTCACTGACACTGAGCAACAACTGATGGGGGAGGGTTGAGCTTAGTGCCTTATATGGTACTGAAACATGAGTATCCCAGCCAGTCTTTCCGGGCAACACATTAATGAACATTACTTAAGTAGAACACAGGGCCCACTTTACATTCTCCAATGGCTCCTTGTTCTGCTTGCTTCAGATTGAAGTGCACTTCAAATTGCACTGCTTGCAGAAATTTGGATCCATTTAGTGTTAAAACATGGATAAAATTGAATTCTTTGAACGCATAGGTTGTTGTTCAAGTGTGACAAAGCCGAGCGTTTCACTACATAAGGAGACTTTGTCAGACATGACTGACGATTAAAGTGTGTGAAGGTTCAACTTTTTAAATATTTAGTTGTTGTTTCTGTTCAGGCAACATGTGGCGTGCGGCCCTCCTTTTATTGGCTGCTAGCTTGTCACTGAGCTCGGCTAAACCTCACATCCACCCGTTATCCACAGAGATGGTCGACTTTATCAACA
This sequence comes from Corythoichthys intestinalis, assembly GCF_030265065.1. Lineage (NCBI taxonomy): Eukaryota > Metazoa > Chordata > Actinopteri > Syngnathiformes > Syngnathidae > Corythoichthys > Corythoichthys intestinalis. Next base: position 37,285,626 of record NC_080395.1, on the reverse strand, counting down.
AGATAAACACTACCTGGAAGGTGAGCTTTTTTATTCTGTTTTTGCTGACTTTCACTCACTGACCATGTACTCCTCTGTTGCAGGCCACTCACAACTTTCATAATGTTGACTACAGTTATGTTAAGACCCTGTGCGGAACCTTTCTTATGGGACCCAAACTTCCTGTCATGTGAGTGTTACGTGTAGATCAGGGGTGGGCAAACTATTCCACAAAGGGCCGCAGTGGGTGCGGGTTTTTGTTCATACCCATCATGAGGACAGCCTTTCACCAATACGGTTTCTTACAAGTGCAATCAGTAGATTTCAGTCAGGTGCTTCTTGTTTCCACTGATACCTCATTGGCTAAACTGTCTGTGCTGAATAAGTTTGAACAAAGACCAGGACCCACTGCGGCCCTCGAGGACCGGTTTGCCCACCCCTGGTGTAGATGAAAGTGTTGTCTGCTGTGTGTTAATGTTAGAAGTCAACTGGAATTACTTCCCTTGTTGACAGGGTTCAGTATGGTGGCGACGTGACACTGCCGAAAAACTTTGATTCCAGGGAGCAGTGGCCCAACTGCCCCACATTGAAGGAGATTAGAGACCAGGGCTCCTGTGGTTCCTGTTGGGTACAGAACCCAAATCAGTTTGGACCTTGTGTAGATGTAGAATGTTGTTGTTAGTAAAAAGACAGCAACTTTTTCCATTTGCAGGCATTTGGTGCGGCAGAGGCCATATCCGACCGTGTGTGCATCCATAGTAATGCCAAGGTCAGCGTCGAGATCTCGGCCCAGGATTTGCTGACCTGCTGCGATAGTTGTGGCATGGGGTAGGATGACAGCAACTGTTTTTTTGTCTTTGTCTCACTGAAGACAATGAGGGCTTCTCCCAGTCAAAAGGGATTGGACGTCTAGCAGCCACAATGTTAAATGAATGCCCTACAAAGGGTTAAACTTAAAAACATATTCTTGTCTTATTTATAATTCATTGTGTGTGGTTTGAAATGTCAGACAAAATAATCTAAAATGGCTAGTACTGTAGTGGTTATCTATTTTGAAAGTTAAGGAGAATTAATGAGTTAAAATAACAGTTTTGCAGAATTGCGCAGCTATCAAACATTTGGCCCAGGTGCCAGATTTGGCCCACCACATCATTTTGTGAGGACTGCGAAAGTGAAATGTGTATGGACTTAATGTTTCTCGCTAAAACACAGTTTTGATTACATTAAAATCATTAGTAAATTCTGTAGTTCTCAGTCAGAGGTTGCGCTAGACTTTTTCGTTGTCTTTCATTTTGACTGACAGTGTCATAAAAATCCGGTCATAATCTATTTTTACCCGTCACTTACATTTTTAAAATGATAATAATGACATATTCAATAGTATTTAGTTTTCATTCATTTTTAATTAATATTCTGTCCGAACAAGCTTAACAAGAGGCAGACAGACAGTGGAGTGCACCAATCAGCGACGGGCAGACGTGCTGTTAGCAAAGCGACGAGGGCAGGACGAGGGACTTGCGCGCGGAAGTAAACATACGAGGAGAACAGAGTTTATTCAACATGGCTAGCGCGAGACAGACTGTTGTCAATGTCTCGTGTTGATGTGTTTTAGCTCATTTAAAACTGAATTTACCGCGGATTGGAACATATTCTCGGCTCTCCCGCCATCCGTGTTGTTTTAGAGACGACTTTCGGCGCACAAGAGTGACGTTGCTCGTGAAGAACACGTCACGCAAATAAACAAATCTGATTTGTCGATTGATTTTGTACCTGCTCGAGAGGCTGTGTCCCAGACTTTTCTCTCAGTGTTTGAAAAATATAGGGAGAACAGTCTAGCCGTGCCAGGGAAACACTCAGTTGCCTTGACATTTTTCCGAGTAAGGCCAACGACGTCATGCATCAAGAGAGACAATACCTAATTAATATGCTCACTCGCCACCCTGTGGTCTGGGGTGTGAATTGCAACCTGTCAAAATGACGGATGGACTTCAGTTTTTTCCGTAACCGTTTTCAAAAAACGGTCAACGACGGAAAATATTCGGTTAACGCGACCCCTGTTCTCAGTAAAATATAGAGATTATTAACGGTTTTCTTTCACTTCAGTTGTTTATTTACACATCAAGATACAGCACATGGTCATACGCAAGCAGTTTATATGATAAGATGCAAGAAAAGGACACTAAAGCTTTAAAAAATATATATATATAATTTATAATTAAAAAAGAAAATACTGTATTTAGTTTTTCCTGTTTATTTTTTCATTAAAAAATGAAAATGTAAATTAAGATTAATATGAAATGTAAATAAATATTTTTTTCAAAAATTCCAAGAGAAATGATAACAAAATAAGATGGTAAAAAAACGTCTGCAAGATGTACCCTGCTTCCTGCCCGTTGTTAGCTGGGATAGGCTCCAGCAGCCAAGCGACCCTCTAAACCAGTGATCCCCAACCACTGGGCCGTGGACCGGTACTGGTCCGTAGCGCATTTGCTACCGGACCGCAGAGAAATAATAAATCATTTGTTAACGTCGGCAATCTGGCCCGTGGCTTCATTATCCCTGTCTACTCTATAGACCAGGGGTGGGCAAACGATTCCACAAAGGGCCCAGTGGGTTCGGGTTTTTGTTGCAATCCACCAAGAGGACAGCTTTTCATCAATCTGGTGTCTTACAAGTGCAGTAGGTGTTTCACGTTTCCCCGGACCTCTCATTGGTTAAACTGCTTGTGCTGGATGAGTTGTAAAAAAGACCAGGACCCACTGTGGCCCTTGAGGACCGGTTTGTCCACCTCTGCTATAGAATAATCCGAGTAAAGATTTCTGTAGGTCGCCATCTAGTGGTTGTTCACAATTACTGGCGTGTTTGCACACCTATAGACCCTACCCACGTGACGTCACAGCTCCGCTCTCCTGAATGGTACCGCCCACTTGTCCGTCAAAACATAGTGTTAACCTGTTACGGCTACGTACATTTCTCCTATTTATGGCGTGTTTTTCTGCTCCTTAACATTAATAATCAAAATGGTGAAGGCGTGTGTGGCTGTTGGTTGCACTAACAGAGAAGATGGAAGGAGAGACTTGAAGTTTTACCGTATTCCGAGGGATCCAAAGAGGAGAGCGAAATGGACGGCTGCAATTCGACGTGAAAACTGGGCACCAAAAAATCACCACAGACTATGTAGTAGTCATTTTATATCCGGTAAGATGCATTTAAGATATACTTAGGGGGTTTTGGGCTGACAAATAACCACAATTAAGATCATTGCGAGGCTAATCGCCGACAACATACGACGTAGTACGACATAGTTTCAAATTCAAGATGTTTGTGACTTCCCTTTCTTCCACCATCGTTATTTTTTGAATAATATTTAGCTGGTACCAAGTGAAAGAAACTGGCCTCGTCTACGGAGCTGACAAATAACCACAATTAAGATCATTGCGAGTCTAATCGCCGACAACATACGACGTAGTACGACATAGTTTCAAATTCAAGATGTTTGTGACTTCCCTTTCTTCCACCATCGTTTTTTCTTGAATAATATTTAGCTGGTACCAAGTGAAAGAAACTGGCCTCGTCTACGGGGCTGACAAATAACCACAATTAAGATCATTGCTAGGCTAATCGCCGACAACATACACGTATGTATGTCGTGAGAGTGCTATCGCTAAACCATATAAACATTAAAAGCCCTAGCTCCATTGACAAATGACATGAAATACATTAGACTTGACAGTGGATGTTAGCAAGAACAAAAGATTTTGAATTGAAAATTTCGTAACTCACCTTCCGAGCACAAGATTCCTGCCGAATTTTCGTGTACGAGGACCTGTTTCACCCAACCAGCAACGTAGCATTTATAAGCCTCCAAGCTCTTAAAGTTTTTCAAACTTTCGTGAGAATAGGCTGATTTTGTGTGGACAAGATAGTTGTAAATATCAGGGTCAGGCAGAGACGGCGAAGGCAGCCGGTCAAAAATCATCGATTTAGGCATCAAATATGGATCTGGCGACTGTATAGAACGAAGCTTTTCCACATAACGCCTTTTATGCAACACATCCAGTGAGTTTACGGCATCAGAAAGCACCGGGTCTTCCATGAAATGCATTTTAAATTCCTCGATCAATTGAAACCAATGCTAATACAGAGACAAAATGACGGACAAGTGGGCGGAACCATACAGCGAGCACGTGGTTTTATGACGTCGGTGGGTAGGCTCTATAGCAGCCCAGCGGCCGTCAGTCAATGTAAACAGTAATTTTAGCTGCTGATGGCTGTGTGCTGTGTGCGGCGACATCTTTGGACAGCTTTTTTACAGGAGAAAAGGCCACCTGCTGAGCCAGAAGAGCCTACAACCAAATCCATTCTGCGTAATATATGGCTAAGAACTAGTAAACGAGAGAACGAATGCACTGAGAGCATCATACCTCATGGCAAACTGTATTGCTAAAGCCAAGAAACCTTTCACAATTGGAGAAGAACTCATTTTGCTGGCGACCACGGGTATCTGCCGTCAAGTTGTAGGAGAGGCCGCTGTAAAAAAAAAAAAAAAAAAGGTTGATTCTGCGTATGGTTAGTTTCCCTGCACTTAGCATCTGTTTTTAACACCGTCGTGTTACTTTATATTTACTGTAATTTTCTGCCGCACATTGCCAGTCCGTAAAAAAACCCACATTACACCGGTCCGTGGTGCAAAAAAGGTTGGAGAGCACTGCTCTAAACGGGTCTGTGGTGTGAAAAAAGTCAGAGAGCACTGCTCTAGGGCTGCAGCTATCGATTATTTTAGTAGTCAATTAATCAATGAGCCATTAGTTTGAATAATCGAGTAATCGGATAAGGAACATGAAAAATACCTGAGCTGAGCTTCAAACGGTATAAAAAAATAAATAAATGAAGATCTATGTACAACAAAAGAACAATTGGCTAGCTTACATAGCAAAAGTGAGTTTAAATGCTATTAAATGCAAACTTTTTTACAATACTCCAAATAGGCTAAAAATACCTTTAAAGAGCATACGACAGGAGAAAAAAAGTCTTCAATAGCATTATTATGTGAATTAGAATCATATTTTGAGACGATTCGACTATATACAACAATTTAGAATCATATTTTGAGACGATTCGACTATATACAACAATTTAGCAAAGCGCAGATGACGAGAAATTAGTCTTTTAATCTGCCGGTTAGCCACGCCTACCATTATAGGGCTCTAGCGTCCCCAACAGTTGGATGACGTCAGCGGGTGACTGGGCTCATCGGTTTTACTATTCAGCCCATTGAGGGGGAATTATTCAGAACGAGGAAAACGCGACGAAGAGAGCGGCAAAATGTCATTGTTTCAGTCTCGTTACTTCAATATTTTTACTGGATATTCTTTTTATCCAAGTATTTTTCCCAATTGCTAGATAAATGGCATGGTCATGACAAATAACAGTCTTGAGCTAAATGGAATATGAAATAATTAGGGCTGTCCCAAACGACTAATTTTCTCCTGATTAGTCAGCCGACTATTTTTACGATTAGTCAACTAATCTAATAATTAAAAAAAAATTATTTTTTTTTAATTAATTTTTTTTTTACTAATTTAGCAATGAAATTTTTGTTGACGCTTATCAATTCACAAAAACATTGGAACAAATAAATTAATTATTAAAGTACCAATAAACACGTAAATAACAATAATAAATCACAAATAAACAATGAGTTCAAATGCTGATAGAATTAACTAGTGCAAAAGAATGGAATGTAAACAGATTCAGAACACTGACTTCGCCTTTTCAACATGATTCAAAACAATTCTTGAAAAAACACCTAGCATTTATATTATAGTATAGTACTATATATAATAGTATTATAATAATTATAATAATTATTCATTGCCAATCAGATTTTTTCATAAAGGTTGTCGTTTTAAAGGTATTCTTAGTGTAGAATCTGAATTCTGAAGTATGTGGGATTAACTCCAGAAATCGTTATTTATATGACAAACATGACATGCTTTTATTTTGAAATGTTCACCGGAAGTACGTTCGCTAAACCGCTAACTTCAGCTTTACACTCCGCAAAAAGCACTTTTTGTCATTGCATGTAGTTTGTCAGTAATAATTTTTTTTTGGTCATTTTTTTTTGTTTGCAAATGCTGTTAACCAGCGATTTTTCATGTTTGAAGTGTCACCTTTTAACCGCACGTTTACTATCACGAGACGACTGCCAATGTTTTATAGCAGGCTAAAGTAAGTTGCCTTTTCCCCCCCGTTCACCTCAGTGTAGCAGTGCTAACGTTACAGTGTTTAATGTAGATGTGTTTTCTTAATTTGTATGTCTGAACCTTGATTCTACAGCGTGTTGATAAGAGAAAGGAACTGGACTCTCATATGCCATCAGCACGCACGTACGCACGCAGCGATAAAAGGCAGCCGTGAAAATTACCGCCCTCATTTTTATTTGCCGTGCGATAAATGGACACCTTGCATATCGCGACAGGCTTAGCAACTTCAATAAAACATGTCGTTTGTTAGTTAGATGGACTTACAAACTGGGTGACGGCGCTTTAGGTGTTTTATTCACGGCCGACGTGCAGCCAAGCTTGGCATTGAAGAGACAGGACAAGAGTGTACCCTCCTTTGTTTCTTTGAAATAAGTCAATGTTTTGGACACTCTGGTGCGCTTTTTTGGCTTTGTGCCACTTTCCCCGCTTGCATACAGAGCGTCCGACATTCTGAACTTTCCACGCATATATTTTTTTAACCCTTCATTAACCGTCGACGGGATGTTGTGCTCGTCGACGGATTTACGTCATCAATGACGTCGACTATGTCGACTAGTCGGGACAGCTCTAGAAATAATAAAAATGCACTTATTCAGGATGACATGGCAAAATTACTCCATAATGGTCAAAACTGTCGACTTCACCTTTACTGTCGCACCTCCCAAACGGTATTTTATGACACCTAAATCGGACATATGTCATTTCCCTTCCCCGGCTTCGGAGAATGTAAACAAACCAAGAGGCGTGACAGCTAGCCGACATGCTAACCCGAACCGAGCGATGTTTGAAAGTCTTCGAAGCGGAAAATCACACATAACTAGCCCGGATTATTTGACATGACGACTGGGTTGTCGATTGTCTTCGCGGATCGGCAAACCGCCCGGCGGAGATCAATTTACAGTTCGTTCCCCAGAGGAGGGCCGCTGCAGTTGTTGTGCAGCTAATGTGCACGAGGAGAGCTTTTTACATGCCTATCAATGATCAAACGTAAGTAGTCCTTTATTTAAAGAAAGTTTGTAGTGTTTACTTTGTAATCGCTGTATTAATATTTGACATAATACAAAACAAGATGTTTACTCACTTCCTCGTAAGTCCAATGGTCCCACAGTAGTAGGGCTTGGCCAATATCCACGGTGAATGGGAACCTTTTGAAACTCCAAAAAGGCGTACACGCCTCTTCCTCATAAAGCAAGATTTTTCTGCAGCCGTTTGGCTGGCGTGATGCGTAAAACGTATTAATCCGCAAAATCAGCTGAATCCTTAGTCCTCATAGACAACAGTACGGCTGTTTAGTGAAGAGGACGCCTTCACCCGTACACGTCACAGCGCCCTCTTCCTCAATGCAAGACCGAAGCCGGAAGTCACTAATTTGCATGGCGCGGGGTTCAAAAAACTTAATAAATATAGCAATCGCTTCCACACACATCCAAGCGGTCCATATCATTCAGGAGCATAAAATACCGCGTGTATTATGAAATAAACATGCTTTTTCGTGTCACGTGCACTGTAAACTAAATAACAAATGTATTGGGAAAAAAAACATTAGCTCAAACAAAACGTAGCTTATGTTGGTCTTAACAGGGAGCACCTGGATCAGCCATGTGAAATGAGGCAGACTACAAGGCAGAGTATCCACCCAAATCAATTAAACTATATACTGTACAAATACTCTCAAAATAAACCATGACAATGCCACTTAAACGAATAGGCGAAGCAGCAAAATTTTATTTGAATCTTATTTATAAATCGAATACTCGAGTTAATCGATTAGTTGTTGCAGCACTACACTGCTCTAAATGGTTCAGATGATGAATGAATAAGATGAAAAGAATATTTCCTGCCCCCCTTTTTTTAAATGAAAAATCAAAACTATTTACGATAAATTGAATGTTAACACTCCCCCCTTTTCCAATTAAAACTATTTTTTAATTTAAAAGATTCTTTTATTCAAAAGAACTAAATTAATTGATTTTAAAAAATCTAGATTAATTGAACAATGAAAATATATAAGAATATTTTCTACGCAGAGGCTCAAAAGCAAATTATTAATTGACAATCAAAGAAGTTGATTAATTTGACAATCGATTAGTTGCTTGATTGTGGCAGGGCAGTCCTACTTGGCAGACATAATGGCCCTCCAAAAGAAATCATAAATACGATGCAGCCCGCGACACAGATGTGTCTTAACAGCCCTGATATAGACAAAAACATATGAATTGCACTAGTGTGTAGTCACAAACTTGTAAAAATAGATTTCACTACCTTCTTCTTTCTCTTTAATAGTGACACTTTCTTTTAGATGTAACGGTGGCTACCCTTCATCAGCCTGGGACTTCTGGACCACTAACGGGCTGGTTTCCGGCGGCCTCTATAACTCCCACATTGGTGGGTCCCACCCTCCAAACACGCCTGGAGAGCATAAACTTTCCAGTCTAGCGCCATCTTCCTGTGTACAGGTTGCCAACCCTACACTATCGCACCCTGTGAGCACCACGTGAACGGTAGCCGACCTCCTTGCACAGGGGAGGGCGGAGACACGCCCAAATGTGTCAACATTTGTGAACCCGGGTACTCGCCCAGCTACATGCAGGACAAGCATTATGGTAAAACTTCATCTTATGAACCTGAGCATTTGCAGGAGTTTGCGACAGTAATTGCTACTGAAAGCACGTGGGTAAATAATTTTTTTAATGTGTTTTAGGTAAAACGTCTTACAGCGTTATGTCAGATGAAGAGCAGATTCAGTTGGAGATTTACAAGAACGGACCAGTAGAGGGCGCCTTCAGGGTCTATGCAGACTTTGTTCTCTACAAATCTGGTAAGTGCATGTACAAGTAAGTACATGACCTTCCAACACCTACACTGTAGAAAACAAATGAATAAAATAATAATATAAAAGTTGCCAGAACGTTAAATTTTAAGTCAACAAAATTTCACTTAAATCTGAACTTGAAGGGAACCCTAACTAAAATGACATGTTGGTTCTATAGGCTTTATTTTAATCTTAGTAATTCAGCTGTGATATACATCTTTAAAAAAACAATTACCATAATTGTCGCACTATAAGGCGCACCTGAGTATAAGCCGCCACCCACCAAATGTGACACGAAAATGGCATTTGTTCATAGATAAGCCACACTGCACTATAAGCCGCAGCTGTCCTCACTGTATTATGGGATATTTACACCAAAAGATATTAGCCGGTAACACTTCATTAGACAGCGGCATCATATGATGGTCAGAAGACCAAATAAACCACCATGAAGCTTTTAACTAATTGGCTGCAAAGCCTTATTGCTTCAAGAAGCTTCATTTGGCCTCCTTGAGGGAGACATTCAACCTTTAATGCCACATGCTGTCAACATTGTTGTTGTCCATCATGACTCCTAGCATGCATTGCAGCGCAACAGATGTAAATAACAATCAAAATTCATGTTCTTTGCTAATTATTTATTCAGTTACTGTTCCTGTTTGTTTAAATAATTTCTAGTTGCAGTATTTGGTACCACTTTATTTGACAGTGGCGCCATAAGACTCATTAGACAATTAGACATAATTATGACATGACACTGTCATGAGCATTAACGAATGCTTATAACAGTTATCATTCAGTTTTATTCAGCAAATGATCTCACTTTTGAATGGATGTAAAAGATCCGAGCTGGACGTAAATGGAGTTGCTAACATAATTTGCTGGATGACACTTAATGACATCTGTCATAAGCATTCAGTAATACCCATGATAGTGTCATGTCATAATTATGATGGTCTTATGACAGTCTTATGACGCCGCTGTCAAATAAAGTGTTAGCAAATACCATACCAAGCAATTGATGAAACAACTGGAACAGTAAATGAATAAATAATTAGCAAAGAACATGAGTTTTGATTGTTACTTACATCTGTAGTGCTGCAATGCATGCTGAATATTGATTGTTACTTACATCTGTAGTGCTGCAATGCATGCTAGGAGGCATGGGTTGCCTATTAACACAAATAAATCAACAAATAAGCCGCACTGGACTATAAGCCACAGGATTCAAAATGAACGAAAAAAGTAGCGTCTTATAGTCCGGAAATTACGGTAAGTTTATTATATTACCGTATTGGCCCGAATATAAGACTGTGTTTTTTGCATTGAAATTAGACTGAAAAAGAGGGGGTCGTCTTACATTCGCGGTCTAGACGTTATACACATTCACGACACTAGATGGCGCCAGATATCATTGAAGTGATGTTCTGTCACGACAGATCTCAGCTACTCTCAAGTTTAACCAGTTTGCATTATTTATTGAAATGTTTTTCCTTATTCAGATTTGTTTCAAGACTACAGTTAGAGTTAGACTTCACTTTGATGGTTCATGCAGTTATTGCAATTTTGTTGTTTTATCACAATAGGTTGGTTTATTCACATTTCAAAAACCAGAAGCCATTCGTTTACGAATGTGATTGCACTTTAGTTTACATATTTAAATGATCTAATATTAAGATTTGAATGAGGCAAAATAACATGCTTTTTCTCCCAAATATATTGTTATAATCATTTGTTTCAGATGTACTGTAATTATTTTCTGTATAAAAATTAATTTGGTGTTCAAAAAGTCTTTTTTCAAACTTACTAATCAGGGCCGTCTTATATTCGGGCCAATACGGTATTAAAAACTTAATGTAATTCACCATTGTTGTTTACATGAAAATGTGGTGACGTAAAACTGTTGCCTGGCATGGCCAGACTGTTCTCCCTGTATTTTTCAAACACTGAGAGAAAAGTCTGGGACACAGCCCATTAACGGCCTCTCGAGCAGGTACAAAATCAATCGACAAATCAGATTCGTTTATTTGCGTGAAGTATTCTTAACGAGCAACATCACTCTTGCGCGTCGAAAGTCGTCTCCACAACAACACAGATGGGGAACGGGAGAACCGAGAATATGTTCCAATCCACGGTAAAATCAGTTTTAAATTACCAAAAACACATCGACACGAGTCATTGACCACAGTCTGTCTCGCGCTAGCCATGTTGAATAAACTCCGCTCTCCTCGTATGTTTACTTCCGCGCGCAAGTCCCTCGTCCTGCCCTCGTCGTTTTACTAACGTCACGTCTGCCCGTCGCTGATTGGTCCACTCCGCTGTCTGTTTGCTGTGGCTTGCTCCGCCCTGGAAATTGTATCCGCTGAATGGTGGCCAGACTCAATAGCTGGAACAGCGGTGAGTCTGGTGTACCAGGCAAGTAAAACTGTGCCATTGCGGTTATCTTCATCATTCCAAGATTAACCCCCTTAGGCTGGATTAAATGGTATTATTTGAATACAATGTGGTCACGGTGAGTCAATCAAAGACCTCCCAAACACAGATGTTCAAGTAATGAAGTCTTCTGAAAATTCTTCTACTTTTAATATCGCAATACAGTGGTACCTCAACATACGATTGCTTCGACACATGATCTTTTCGACAACCGACGTAAAAGCGGACATTTGCTACGCAAGTCAGCCATTTGTTTTTTTTATGGCGTTTGACGCTAAGATCATATATTTAAATGTATTTTTAAATACATTTATTTCTCTTGTGAAGTGAAAGTAAAATTTTGCTTGGTTTGAAGAAACACTCAGGTGTTTTATTTTGTATTCACATTTAATGCTTTTTGAAATTGCAGTCTTAGCAAGCAAAAACATAAATGTTATTGTATGTATAAAGACTTGTTTTTCTGTTTTCTTCTAAAATTTAGGCTGCAACACATTAAATGTTGGTAATCTGTTTATTCGATTATTCGAACTAACTAATTGATAGATTAATAGATTACCTAAATAATCGATAGTTGTGTCCCTAATGTACTGTATATGTGTTTTATAGATAAGGTACTAGAGATTTATTGAACCAGAATGCAATTTTAGTCTGGGTCTCCTTTAAAAACAAAAGTTAAAGGTTAAAACTAGAGATGTCCAATTATGACTTTTTAACCGATAACTGATACCGATATTAAACCGATATAGATATATGCAGTTCTGGACTTAACATATTAATTATTTTTTAATAATTTATTGTTCATTTAATTTTGGAAATCTGTGTTGGTAATCTGTTTACTCGATTATTCGAACTAACTAATTGATAGATTTATAGATTACCTAAAAAATTGATAGTTGCAGCCCTAATGTATTATATGTGTTTTATAGATAAGGTACTAGAGGTTTATTGAACCAGAATGCAATTTTAGTCTGGGTCGCCTTTAAAAACAAAAGTTAACGGTTAAAACTAGAGATGTCAAATTATGACTTTTTAACCGATAACTGATACCGATATCAAACCGATATAGATATATGCGGTTCTGGACTTAACATATTAATTATTTTTTAATAATTTATTGTTCATTTAATTTTTGCACCATGGATGCAAACAGTTTGCTCACATAACAAATCTCACTGCTGTGCTAAGCTGTGACCAGCCCTTGTACAAAGGAAAAAGGCTTGTATATTCACCTTAAGTGCAACATGCATATTGGCCCAAAACCGACGTCAATATTATCCGATATCCTTTTAAAATGCTTTTATCAGCCAATATTATCGGCTACATGATATTATTGGACAACTCCAGTTAAAACTCGACATTTTAAGTAAACTGGACTTCTGGACTAAAATTGACTTAATTTAACCTTTTTCAGAGCAAGTAACTATTTTTGGCCATTGAAAAAAACTTCATAAAGACCTGGTGTCCACACATGTGGCCATCACATTTTGGGCTATGTACTGTTGGAATTTAGTCCCCCCGGCCAAAGCTGCATGGAAACGGCGGCAGCCGAACGGAACTGGTGCTCCGCTGTTTACCGCCCCCGCGAGCCAAACCGGGAGGAAGCAAAACTCAGTGCGTTCTCTTCTTATTTTAACCCTTTGTACTGACTCAGTGTTTCAAAAGTTTGAAGAAGACTCACCGAAAGCAGGTTGACAATTTATTCGTCGACAATGGTCAAAAAACAAGGCAAAAACAGACGACGGAGGGACAATTCCGGATTCAAAGCAAGGCTACATAGAAAATGTTTCCGAGCAGCAAATCTGTCTTATCTCAGTGTCCAGTGTTTTTTAAGTCCGTGGTGTAGTGGGCCGGCTGAAGGTGTGTCCTGGCGTTGCTTTGGGATCATCCCTCTCTGGCCGGTTTCGGGCTGTTTAGGTTCGTGCGTGGATGGGATGTGGTTGCCACAGCGACCGACGCTGGTCTTGGCGTCACAAGCGCCCGCTATCAACTTTGTTATCCGGGCTGGCGCTACTTGTTTTAGGACAAAGCGTGCTGGTCTTTGTACTTGTCAAGATTTTGATTAGTGTCTACTTAAAATCTCTGTTTAGCATGAAAAATAGTGAGTTTTATTTTCTACAGTGTATTATCCACTACTCATGATTTACTCTTGCAGGTGTGTATCAGCACGTGTCTGGGTCAATGCTGGGTGGACATGCCATCAAGATACTTGGCTGGGGTGAAGAGGATGGTGTCCCTTACTGGCTCTGTGCCAACTCCTGGAATACTGACTGGGGTGATAATGGTGAGAGAGAATTAACTCATTCCCTGACATTGATGATAATGGACGTTGCACGTTTGTTTTGTTTTTTTACTAACAAACTGATTTGTTATTTTTGTCTATTTTCACCCATATTTTTTCAGGATTCTTTAAAATCTTGCGCGGGTCAAACCACTGTGGCATTGAGTCTGAAGTTGTGGCTGGTGTTCCCATGTAGAAGCAAAGGTAAGACGACATCAAAAAGCAAATTGCAGCTCAACTGGTATTGATGAATCTTTTAAAATTCCACATTAAAAGTCTCATTATTTTCTCTGCAGATTTTTGAGTGTCCACTTTCAGTCTCACTTGAGGACGACACTCCACTTGCTTGCACTGAAATGCCCAGTTACAAAATTTTTAGTCACGTTTAAACTGCACAATTCTTTTTAATAGCAGCAATTGAAGATAGATTAATGACAGGTTGTATTGCTGGTTTGATTTTTACAATGTTGCAACCACTGTATGTGCCTGAACACAATGTGTTCTTGTTTTCTCTTAGAAATGATTTTTTTGCATGGGTTTGACTGTCAAAAATGTACATTTTACTTTCTTCAGCGCTGAATTTGCCAGCATGCTGTAAGTGACATACTGTACACATTTGATAGGCTAACCCATTATCCTGAACACGTCGATTGTTTTATCATTACAGCTTTTATATTGATATTTTACTGCCAAACCATTGGGTTAACTCATTATAAGTGCTTTTAAATGTCATAAAATAAGAATCAGGAATTCTTTTTTATGGTTTGAATGTTTATGTCTTTCAAATTTGCCTGCAGTGAACAAAATCGTGGCATATAGGTGTTAACGCTCTCAATTAAATTTTGAGTTTGGTTCTCATTGTGAGTTTGTGGTCTTTCTTAAGTTATGTTTTCTATTGAATGCTATCAGTGCTACTTGACACCCTGTTTACTTTGTCTTATGTAAGTAAGATGATCTAAAATGCCAAAAACGCCGTACTAATTCCACTTTAAAACACTTACCTGTGAATACATGTATCTGAACAGTTGTTTGGCAGATGTCCTCTAACCCAGGGGTTCCCAACCTATTCCACTAAGGCACACTGTGGGTGCAGGATTTCATTCTTACCAAACAAGATGACAACACTTTTTCCCCAATCTGGTGTTTTACAAGTGCAATCAGTTGATTGCAGTCAGGTGTGGCTTGTTTTAGCAGAAGCCTCATTGGTTCAACTGTCTCTGCTGGATCGGCTGGAACAAAAACCAGGACCCACAGTGTGCCTTGAGGACTGGGTTGAAAACCCCTGCTCTAACCTATTAGTCTCGTCATTCATTATTAACGACATTTGTGCTTTGTCTAAAAGTATTCTGCAAAGCTTCTACTGTGTTTGTGCAGGACACCATTAGCAGGTCACATTTCTGCATAGGCAGCAGAGCAACAAACTACAACAGTGAAAACAGAATTTCTGTGTGAAGCACTGAAGGAAATTTCTACGTGATTGATATGCCTGTTTAAAATGGTTCACTATGCCTCAAAAAATCCTTTCTTTCTTGCATCAATATATATACACAGTGGGGCAAATAAGTATTTAGTCAACCACCAATTGTGCAAGTTCTCATACTTGAAAAGATTAGAGAGGCCTGTAATTGTCAATATGGGTAAACCTCAACCGTGAGGGACAATGTGGGAAAAAAACAGAAAATCACAGTTTGTTTTTTAAATAATTTATTTCCAATTAGAGTGGAAAATAAGTATTTGGTCACTTACAAACAAGATTTCTGGCTGTCAAAGAGGTCTAACTTCTTCTAACGAGGTCTAACGAGGCTCCACTCATTACCTGTATTAATGGCACCTGTTTTAACTCATTATCGGTATAAAAGACACCTGTCCAGAATATCAGTCAGTCACACTCCAAATTCCACTATGGCCAAGACCAAAGAGTTGTCGAAGGACACCAGAGACAAAATGGTAGACCGGCACCAGGCTGAGAAGACTGAATCTGCAATAGGTAAAACGCTTGGTGTAAAGAAATGAACTGTGGGAGCAATTATTAGAAAATGGAAGACATACAAGACCACTGATAATCTCCCTCGATCTGGGGCTCCATGCAAGATCTCACCCCGTGGCGTCAAAATGATAACAAGAACGGTGAGCAAAAATCCCAGAACCACACGGGGGGACCTAGTGAATGACTTAGAGAGCTGGGACCACAGTAACAAAGGCTACTATCAGTAACACAATGCGCCGCAAGGGACTCAAATCCTGCACTGCCAGACGTGTCCCCCTGCTGAAGAAAGTACACGTCCAGGCCCGTCTGCTGTTCACTAGAGAGCATTTGGATGATCCAGAAGAGGACTGGGAGAATGTGTTCTGGTCAGATGAAACCAAAATAGAAGTTTTTGGTAGAAAAACAGGTTTTCGTGTTCGTCGGAGAAAGAATACTGAATTGCATCCGAAGAACACAATACCCACTGTGAAGCATGGGGGTGGAAACATCATGCTTTGGGGCTGTTTTTCTGCAAAGGGACCAGGACGACTGATCTGTGTAAAGGACGGAATGAATGGGGCCCTGTATCGAAAGATTTTGAGTGAAAATCTCCTTCCGTCAGCAAGGGCATTGAAGATGAGACGTGGCTGGGTCTTTCAGCATGACAGTGATCCCAAACACACAGCCAGGGCAACAAAGGACTGGCTTCGTAAGAAACATTTCAAGGTTCTGGAGTGGCCTAGCCAGTCTCCAGATCTCAACCCCATAGAAAATCTGTGGAGGGAGTTGAAAGTCCGTGTTGCCCAACGTCAGCTCCAAAACATCACTGCTCTAGAGGAGATCTGCATGGAGTAATGGGCAAAAATACCAGCAACCGTGTGTGAAAAGCTTGTGAAGAGTTACAGAAAACGTTTGGCCTCCGTTATTGCCAACAAAGGGTACATAACAAAGTATTGAGATGAACTTTTTGTATTGACCAAATACTTATTTTCCACCATGATTTCCAAATAAATTCTTTAAAAATCAAACAATGTGATTTTCTGGTTTTTTTTTTTTTTTTTTCCACATTCTGTCTCTCATGGTTGAGGTTTACCCATGTTAACAATTACAGGACTCTCTAATATTTTCAAGTGGGAGAACTTGCACAATTAGTGGTTGACTAAATACTTATTTGCCCTACTGTATACATATATATATAAATGGCAGAAAACACTGAGGTGACTTGAAGTTCTGCTCTGAGACCCCCAATTTGGCCAAATTTATAAAATTGTCCGATTTGCATGGGTGATACATCATTGGAAAGCTTAAAATCTCACATTTCTGGGGGAAGAAAATTTTTGAACAGGAGGGCATTTAAAATGTGCTTTTTTTTTAAACAGCAAAACCCAAGCTGGAGGTGAGACCATGAAAGAGCACAATTAACGACTCCATGATTTCAACGAGATATTGTCGCGTACTTAACTTGTTTCGATCCAAAAACTTCATGTAGCATGTATCACCGAATTTCAAGACACAGCTGTGAATGGCCAAATCCGGATTTTTGGGCAATTTTATGGGTGAAACATCGTAATATAACAAGGGTCGCGATGCAGAAACCGCAGACATCAAGAGATTTTCTTTTTCATATATTTAGCCTTTTAAACGTTTTTTCTTTCTTTTCTTCAATTGGATCGATTATCATCTAACATATCGGGGAAAATGCGACAGTAACAAAAAAAATTACAATTAAGTGATAGTTATGAGGTAGATATCCGTGACTTATTTACAGACACCATTTTTTTTATTGTGACGTCATTTGTTTAAAAGTTAAAAATATGCGAGTGAATAATTTTTTAAAGGTGTTTTTGTTTTTCAAATGAAATATTAGTCATCGATTACTGATTCTAAGCTAAAAATGACAGACATTTTGAATAATAAATACGATTACTTGCCTTCTTTTTATGGCTAGGTTGAAACAAAAGCGGTTGCGCGACGTATGTAAACAGGGATTCCAGGGTAAAACGAACAAATTAAAAATAGTCCATGAATCTGCTATGGCAGCAAATAGACATACTGTTCTATCAAACACAAGTTTTTTTTCGGCTTAAAATACAGTTTATTTTAAAGAGGAGTGCCAGAGCAGAAACTGCTTTTTCAGTCTTGTCTGTGTTTTCCGCCATATCTCACTTTTTACAATCTAGTGGATGTTTATTTTAATCATTCAAGCCATTGGTCGACAAAGAACAGTTCTGGGGGTCGTCTGCGACTTATCCTGATTTGATTAGCAAAGAATTGAGTAGACTAGGGAATCATGTTACACTTTTGTATTCCTAAAAGTATTGAGATAACTGGGCTTACTTCTATGACACCAAATGGTATATGTAAAAACTAACCAGAATGTGAATGCATGATTGCTTTGACTGTGTGTAAAAGGCTACATAATGCATACAAGTAAATGTGAGTATATAACACGTTGCAACACTAGTTTGTACAACAGTATTGCATACACAATACAATTTCACTTGGTGTTGACAGAAAAACAGCATACCTGAGCCACACATGCCCCAGGCCACTTCCGCCTTGTTGTCAATATGACACGCCCCCTCGTAAAGGAAGGAGAAGGATAGGCTCATTTTATCAACCTTTCTTCTTTTCTCACCACCTTTATGTTAGAAGTGGTCTCTAAAACAAATAAAACGAATGGACAAAGAGATGCGTACGAATCATAGGGTATTTACACATCATTTAAATTTCATTTGAATTCATAAATTGACGTACTTTTGTACGTAACTAATTCGTAATTGTAGTATTTCCGGGACATCTTGTGATACAAAACAAACACCCCTCTGCGGCGCTCAGTTGGAACGTGCCAAGACAATTCCTTCAAACGGGTGCTTCTAGTACTAAGCTAGTCCGTGTCTCCGTGAACGATGGAAGGTGGCGTCCGGACGTCGTGGATGAAATATGGGTCTGCAGTGTCATTATTTGTGGTACTTCTTGCCTATTGGGTTCGCTTACCAAGCAATGAAGTACTGGACGAGCGGCTGGACATCGTGTTGTCGTCGCTGCTCCGTGCAGAGAGCAAAGTTGGAATGAATCAAGTCGCTCGACCGAAGGTGGCAATTGGTAAGGGCTAGCACAGATAACGCCTCTCGTATCAAATGGAATGTTAAAATGCAATTAAAACATTCTGTGACATTTAATTGCAAATGCTCCAACTATGGCGTCAGTTGCTGACTTCTCTGTTCAACTAAAAGTGCCAAGTGTTAGTTGTATTGTGAAATTTACTGTGGGAACTTGGCACAAATTCGAGTGCCACCACCAATTTGGCTTAACAGGTTCATAGGGCAAGTGACTTGTTTTGGTAAGACCTGGCGTCCTTATGATAATGATTGGCCAAAACCGACAACCGAATGTGAAAACTGAGGACCGAAATCAAACCCAAATATAATTAAAAATCTATTAAATGAAAACATAATTAAGGCAATTATTATTCAGATGTTATTTTTTATTTAAAAAAAAAAAAAAAAAAAAAAAAAAAAGATTCTTAATGCTTAGAACTACAAAAATATTTGATAATATTAATTTGATGCTAAGATTCCAACAATGCGCAACATAAAATAAGAATAAACCTAAAACTAGACGTTTAACTCAGACATGTCCAAAGTCTGGCCCGGGGGCCAAATGCGGCCCGTGGTCAAATTTCATCCGGCCCCCAGCCTCTGTCATAAAATCAATAACATCTGGCCTGCACGCAGACTTAATAAATTGGTCAGTAGTATTGCCACCAGCATATGATGTAGCTTACACACTAAATGCTGGTCCTCATTTATCCACTAAAACCTAGCAGCACTCTAAGCAACATTACCCCGTGTGACCCTTTACTCCCAATTTTCTAAAATGGCAACAATCAACAAAAAAAGTTGACTGTGACAGCCGACGCTTCAAGGATAGTTGGCAATTGGACTATTTCTTAACTAAAATATGCAACAACTTTTCCTGCCTCATTTGCAAAGAGACAGTCGCTGTTTTTAAAGAGTTCACTGTGAGACGATATTGCCAAACAAGACATGCTGACATGTACAGTGGGGAGAACAAGTATTTGATACACTGCCGATTTTGCTGGTTTTCCCACTTGCAAAGCATGTAGAGGTCTGTAATTTGTATAATAAGTTCTCTTCAACTGTGAGGGACAGAATCTAATATAAAAAAAAAAAAAGAAAATCACGTTGTATGATTTTTAAATAATAAATTTGCATTTAATTGCGTGAAATAAGTATTTGATACATCACAAAAATCGGACTTAATATTTGGTACAGAAACCTTTGTTTTCTATTACAGATACCAAACGTTTCCTGTAGTCCTTGACAAGGTTTGCACACACTGCAGCAGGGATTTTGGCCCACTCCTCCATGAAGATCTTCTCAAGAGCCTTCAGGTTTTGGGGCTGCTGCCGGGCAACACGGACTTTCAGCTCCCTCCATAGATTTTCTATCGCGTTCAGATCTGGTGACTGGTTAGGCCACTCCAGGACCTTAAGATGCTTCTTACGGAGCCACTCTTTAGTTGCTTTGGCTGTGTGCTTTGGGTTGTTGTCATGCTGGAAGACCCAGCCACGACCCATCTTCAGGGCTGTCACTGAAGGAAGGAGGTTGTCAGCAAAGATCTGGCGATACATAGCCCCATCCATCCTCCCCTCAATACGGTGCAGTCGTCCTGTACCCTTGGCAGAGAAGCAGCCCCAAAAAAATGATGTTTCCTCCTCCATGTTTCACAGTTGGGATGGTGT
This sequence comes from Corythoichthys intestinalis, assembly GCF_030265065.1. Classification (NCBI taxonomy): domain Eukaryota; kingdom Metazoa; phylum Chordata; class Actinopteri; order Syngnathiformes; family Syngnathidae; genus Corythoichthys; species Corythoichthys intestinalis. The sequence continues at coordinate 37,265,124 of NC_080395.1, read as the reverse complement.
TCTTGGGGTTGTACTCATCCTTCTTTTTCTTCCAAACACGACGAGCCGAGTTTAGACCAAAAAAAGTTCAATTTTGGTCTCATCCGACCACATGACCTTCTCCCATTGCTCCTCTGGATCATCCAGATGGTCAGTGGCAAACTTCAGACGTGTCTGGACATGCACTGGCTTCAGCAGCGGGACCTTGCGTGCGCTGTAGGATTTTAATCCATGACAGCGTAATGTGTTTCCAATGGTTTTCTTCGAGACTGTGGTTCCAGCTCTCTTCAGGTCATTGACCAGGTCCTGCTGTGTAGTTCTGGGCTGATCCCTCACCTTCCTCATGATCAGTGATGCCCCACGAGGTGAGATCTTGCATGGAGCCCCAGAAGGAGGCAGATTGACCGTCAACTTGAACTTCTTCCATTTTCTAATAATCGCTCCAACAGTTGTTACCTTCTCACCAAGCTGCTTGCTTATTTTCCTGTAGCCCATCCCAGCCTTGTGCAGGTCTATTATTTTATCCCTGATGTCCTTACACAGGTCTTTGGTCTTGGCCATTGTGGAGAGGTTGGAGTTTGTTTGTTTGAGCATGTGAACAGGTGTCTTTTATACAGGTAACAAGTTCAAACAGGTGCAGTTACTTCCTGTAATGAGTGGAGATCAGGAGGGGTTCTTATAAAAGAACTAAGAGACGAAATATTTACTAGTTGGTAATGTATCAAATACTTATTTCATGCAGTTAAATACACATTTATTATTTAAAAAGTATACAATGTGATTTTCTGGATTTTTGTATTAGGTTCCGTCCCTCACAGTTGAAGAGAACTTTTGATACAAATTACAGACCTGCAAAAACTCAAAATCTTCAGGACTTACAATTTAGACTAATTTAAAACTTAACTACAACTTAAAATTAGCTTGACACAAATGGAAATTCAATTGACACACGTGGGGAAAACGCCTAACTTTTAAGTGATGTGTGTTATCAAGTGTAATGACATTTTTAGGTAAGAAATAACAATATTTTTGTTTTTTTTTTAATAAGATCTTAAGTTTTTTTGAGTGAAAGCAGTGAATTTGTTGTTGTTTTTTTGTTGTGGTCACATCTGAGATACAACTGTTGGCCGTTTTCAACAATGTACATCTAGAATAGACATTTTGATTGTCTAAAAATACTTCAATATTAGGTGAAATGTCGTGTTTTCTAATGTATATTTATAATTGCTCTTTCCCCAAAAAAATGTTTTATCCAATTAATCAATGGAATTTTCAGTAGAATACTCGATTACTAAAATATTTGATAGCTGCAGCCCTAATATATGTGTTCTATTTACTTACCATGTTATGCTTACTGAAAAATTGGAGTGTTTACCGATAACTTCAAATCTGCAAGTTTTAAATGCAAGTGAAATAGGTGGACTTAAATTCAGGTTCTGTTAGCTTTTTCAGTTTTTTTTACAGTGTTATAATAATCTGCTATTGGTTCACAGACAATTCTTGGTACTTCATTTGCACAATTCGCATTATATTTTGGCGTTCTGTCGTTTTCATTTTGTGTTTCCGCATGGGAATTTGTGGAATTATTGTGAAACTTTTCTCGAAGTGGCTCATGAACGCTATGCACCTTGTGTAGTCGATCGAGTCAATGTGAGAAAAGGGCTTGCCCGTACACAGGAGCGAGAGCAAGATAAGTTTCCAAAGCCGGAAACAACTTGGTAGCCCCGTTTTTAGCTGCTCAATCCTTCGCAGCCAACCTCTTGCAGTCAAAATGATTTGGATGCTTAGCACCATCAATGGCAGGCACCAGAATTGAGTATAAAAGATGAGGTTAGATGAGTGTCCTATAAAGGGATAAGAAAGGGTTTCATTTAATGTTATTTCGTTGAGGAGGAGCCTGCCAACCAGAACGAGCTGTCAGGCTCCTTTTAGTCTCGACTTTGTTAATTACACAGCCGTAAGAATGTTTACAAGGCGGTGCTAAAACGTTGTTTGCCTTTGTGTGACATGATGGCGCAAACAAATATTAGGTAACCCCATTCTTCCGGATTCAGTTGCTAAAAGTTGAACTATCTTTTACACCTTGAAACGCAACCACTTTGTTGGAGTCTGTAAATAAGTGTTGACGTATTATGTATCTGTATCTTTAACCTTTGCCCAGTTGCAGCCCTTTTCGTATCTAGTGTGGGTTAACGTAGCATCCCAGCTTAAGTTACATCATGCATGCCTAATCACTGGCCATATTTCACAAACTGTGAACATTCACCCTTTTGTTGCTCCTCCTGCAGGTTTCGGAGGCTGCGTGGACCTTCTCGTGGACGGTGTGTCGCTTCTCAACAAAATCGGCCTGGCACCGGCCGACCAGCCCCTCCATCATGACTACATCGAAAATGCCGAACAGCTGTCTCAGAGCTTCGCCTACTTCTTTGCTCCGGGCGCTGCAGCAGAGTAAGCGATGTGGAAGCTTTGTTTAAAAGAGTTTGTTCAAAACCGCACTGTCATTGTGTTAACGTCATTAGCCGCTTTGCTATGTACACTTAGGGCAACATTTGCAGCCTTCCTATTGGTCACAACAGTCCCGTTTGACTGAAAGTGGTTGGTCAATGGACCTTGTAATAAAAAGCAGATATAGTAGCTTATACTTTTGCCAAATGATTGCTGCCAACCCTCCATGTCAAATTGGATTTGACTTATATGGCCAAAATAAAACTTAAATACTTTTTTCCCCCTAAAAAACATTTTTTTACACTCGATTCCGATCCTGTGATTGGGCCTGATTTCTGAATACATGATTGGATTGAGAACATTGTTTGTTAAGAGTAGAGGTCGACTGATATGGGATTTTCAAATGCCGATGTCAACACCAATATTTTCAACAGATTGATGAAATACAAAGCCGATTTTGTAAGCCGATATTTTAGGCCGAAAGATATTTTTTCAAAGCACATGGATTATGAAAGGCACTTTAAAAAAAAAAAAAAAAAGGACATCACGATGAGATGTGAAAAAGTGTGATTTTAAGATACTAACCTGGATCTAAATTGTAAGAACCACTCAGTAAACATCATTTGAATATTGTCTCATAGAAGATAAAAAGATGAAACTTCCTGTAGCAGCCTCCCTTTAAGCTGCTGCAGGGTCCTTCCGGGTCCTACAGTCAGTCAGCAGCAGCCACAGTTGGCCGCACAGCTGCCTGATCAAAATCCTTTTTTATCGGCTTAGTTTTTTTTGTTAATCAGCCGAAGTTGGAAAAAAGTCCATACATCGGCCCGATATATTGGTCGACCTCTAGTTAAGAGTGTACATAGTATCATTAAATCCATAGAAAACCCTCGAATTGAATTGAATCATGCCAGAATTTTTATTATTGGTAAAATGTTGCATCTTTTTCCTCAGAAATCCTTACACCCTTATGTATCTTTAACCAGAAACTTTGTAGTTTTTGTGTCTTACGTTTACTCTTGAAATACACTCGTGTGTGTATAAAGTTTGAGAGCAGCTAAGAACAAGTTTTGACACTTTTCATGCACAGAGCCCCAGGCATCTCATGACTTAGTATGCCTCCCCCACATGCACATGTTCCATCACACTAAGATCACTAGTTTGCTTATCAGATTCAAACCCTACAAATCAGGCAGATGATCTTATGACATTGTCATCTCTGTAGTTGTTAAAGCAGAAATGTGAAGTAATTTCATAACATGCCAAATAGGGTCACAATTAAAGTAATTAAACATTGTCCAACAAATAAAGCATGAAAAATATATGTTGTGTATTTGACAAAATAATGGCGTTTCTCAAGTTCGAGCCTGAAAGGGGACGAACCCGGAAGTGATGCGTCACACAGAGAACAGGGATGGCAGCGGTCCATACGGCCGCCATACAAAGCCCTTCAAACAATGATTCAAACAGCGATATAAGCGATAGATCGAGCGCAAGGGAGGAGATTCAAGTTTTTGAAGAGTTGGAGGAAGAAGAGGAGGTTGGAATTTTATGTTGGACCTACCATGTATTAGCCATACGCTAATCAGGATGCAAACAGTGCGCCTAGAATACATGACATGGAATGGTGACAAGTAGAGCTGTGCAAAATTTCCGATTCTTAGATTATTCGCGATTCGGCCGTGGAAGATTCGAGAACGATTCACAAACATCCAAATTCCGATTATTGAAATATGCGAAGTAAAGCGGAAGTACACAACACTCAGCGCGCCGCGCGGTCTTCAGGACGGAACGGAGCGAGAGTAGCTAAACATCATGCTTCCCATTACCCGGCCCCTCGGGTAATGCCAATGCTCAACTTACAGCTCTAGCTCAACTCATGCAACGAGATAAAAAAACACAACAACATACCTGACTGCTGCCGAAAAGCTGCTACAAGTACGGTTACGGTGGATATCATTTATATGGGACTAGATGCATTACAGATTTGGTAGTGTTAGCAGCACATCTACAAAAAGCTAGATGCGGGTGTTATAAACGGCCGCCATCTTAAAGCAGTACACTTCCCTGCAAGGCTGTTGTAGCGAACCTTCCAAGTAAACCTAATTAACTTTTTATCTAAAATACTCCTAAATCGGTTAAATATTGACTTGAATCTATCTTTAGAATAGTTTTAAAACTTTCACATGTCGAAAGTAGACAAAAGGGAAATTATGGAATAACGGGAGCAATTTTAACAAATTTAACGGTTGATTCACAACATTAAATTAATTGAAAGTAGTTTAAAGCTGCTGATACAGAATGGGGACTGGAGTTTTTTATTTACTATTATTTCTGTCTATTTGTTTACTGCTATATGTTAACTTGATACTGAAATAGTAGTTTGGTTTAGCCTGAGAGTATTTTTGAACAATTTTGGAACTAATGTACAAAACATTAATAAAAAAAAAAAAAAAAAAAAAAAGGAGGGGGGTGCATCAATAATCGTTTTATAATCGAATCGGAGCCTCTGAATCGTAATCGTAATCGAATCGTTAGGTGCCCAGAGATTCCCAGCTCTAGTGACAAGACCCATCGAGATTACAAGATTGGTAAAATATAGGCTGGTATTATTTTCATGATTTGAATATGCAGGCATTTGCACATAATTTTTTTTTGTCTATCTGATGACCTTGTTTAAAAAAAAAAAAAAAAAAAAAAACTTCATGGTCATTTTGGCAGATCCAGCAGCTCTCGTGCAATAAAATAATAATATAAAAACGTTGGGGGGAATGTTGATGGCTTTCTCCACTTTATTGTGGCAACAATAAGAAAACAAAATAATAGCGGACTGCCGCCACATTCGACCGCGAAGTTTTGCTTCTTGCTCATCTTCCCCTCGCCTCCTACTACTCACGGCTCTCCAGTCCCGGCGTCTCTTAAACGGATCGTGCATAGTGTCTTGTTATGAGCTTTTTGTTGACATAGGTATCGAACACACGACGTGCTGACAACTTTGTTTCTTTATTAACACATGGAGCTAACAGTACAAACACAGCTTGGGGCTCTCGGCAGGAAGTGGCGTTTAATGGCGTGAGGAAATATAGTTTTTTCACACAAGTGAACAGATTACAAAGCACCACTTCAGTGTTGTCCCGAGACTACATTTCCCATGATTCACTGCATGACCTGCGCGCTCGCTGATTTGCTGCGAGACATTAAAACCAACACGCTTGTTGTTAATTGTCACCTGTCAGTGGCTCTCGTAAAACACAAACCAGAAGGCTATCAAGCGATCACCGTGAAAGAAACGCCAAACCGTACAAATGCAATGCTTGAAGCATGAAGGAGGAAATATATAATACAAATACAAATAAATGTGCGGTGGTGTGTGTCTCTTACGGCAACGTGACCGTAAATTCCCGCGACGCCGACCCGCTTATATGCACATCCACACCACTTTCCCGATTGACAGTGGATTAACCCTTTCGGACAAGATCGTAGATGAAGCACAATTTAAACACGCTTAACCTAGCAAACGCAACAACAACTATGATCGGGGATTGCCACGAGTTACCTTTTGGCTAACGTTGTTAGCTTCTACAGTTCATTCCACAACAGTTTGGCAGCTCTGCTTTGACAAAGTCATCAGTCATCTATCCAAAAATCACACTTACTTCTTGGCAAATCCTTGATCATAAGCAGACCAGTTAAGGAAGCAGGCATTTTCGAAGTGTTTGTAGCAGAGAACACTACTCGATGATGGCGTGAAATTCATTCGCTTCGTGCGAACGAAAAATGTCCATTTACGTGCCTTGCTATTCTTTGGCCACTCATACAACTTTTCGTTTGAGTGAGAACAAAACATCGCCACACACCGCTGTGGCATCTTACCGAGAAGCAATGCAACAAACAGTACTGTTCTATGGCGGACATCCCTCACACTTCTCGGTGTGATGTAATTTCCGAAGATTGCCGAAGAAAAGCATTTTCTTTGTCAAGGGCGTTGCTATGGGTTAAACAAAGAATCTGGAAGGGTTGCGTTAAAAAAAATAACGAAAATATGCTTATAATTGTTTAGCCATTGATATTATTCAAAAACATGGTTGGCCAACCTTAGTTCACATTTCCGCTTTAAGGTCAGTTTTTGTGAATTCACCGAAAATGGTTTCTTCGTAAATGAACTCTGTTCAAATGGATTGAACTTCTATCGTTGTCATTAGCAGCTAATATTTTGCTATGGACAGTAAAGCATTGTTTTAGTTAATTAACGGGCGTTTTAATTTGTTCGCGTTGTCTTTGGCATCTTTCGCAGGCGCTTTGTCCTGAATGAGACGCTCTTCAGCGAGCTGGTAGAAGCGTCCCGTGACTTGCCCGGAAACAGATGGTCGGTAGGCGGCAACGCACCCGTCATGGCTGGCCGCATGGCCACAGAGGGATGCGATGTGTTGCTCGGGGGAAGCTTCAGCCCGGACTTCACTGACGTCCTATCGCAACACATCACCGGTAATAATGACACAAAGCAGCATCAAGCAACAAAACCCCAAAACATTGGTGTCTCCGTCTCCAGTTGCAGGCAATATTGTAGAAGAGCCAGACATTCATCTCATCTTGGAGTATCCATCTGGTGCCACGTGGGGGCAGTATTCCTCACGTAGAGCCAACAGGTATGTCTTAGCTTGATCATATTTTTTTCCCTTCATATTGTCTGATCTCAATTTTTTTCATGATTTTTTTCATTGTTTATTGTTTTGTTGTCTTTTTGTTTGTGTTTTTTACTTGGAATTTGAAAAACAAATCACTATGTAAACATTTAAAAGAAAACGTACTAACGTGTAACGATGTACTTTAACTTGTTCTTGGCAGCACAGGACAAAATGTAGAAATAGTCATTCTTTTTAAAGTTACATACTACAAAATGATGCTAATTTTTGTTAGCACGTGGATGGCATCTTCCATATTATTTTTGCATGAAGCTAAAAGAGTTTAGGGAATTTTAATGCACAGTATGTGTAATTTTATTCAGTATGTTTAGTTTTATAGTTTACCTCAACTGGTGTGTAATAAAACGCTTGAAAACCATCGACAGTGGACTGTCAGACTGATCAGGCTACATTTTCACCACACCGATCACTTAAATCTGTAGTCTCCAACCCGGTCCTCAAAGGCCCGCTGTGGGTGCAGGATTTCATACCAACCAGACAAGATGACGACACTTTTTCACCAATCTGGTGTTTTACAAGTGCAGTCAGATGATTGCAGTCAGGTGCTGGTTGTTTTAGCAAAAACTTCATTGGTTCAACTATGTGTGCTGGACTGGCAGGAACAAAACCGACCCACAGCGGACCTTTGTGGGTTGGGGACCACTGACTTGAATCACCCTAAAATTTTCCTTGATCATAGACTCTCCAAGGCCTAATTTTAAAGTGCCTACGACAGGAGAAATAAAGTCTTAAATAGCATTATTATGTGAGTTAGAATCATATTTTGAGACGATTCGACTATACACAACAATTTGGCAAAGAGCAGATGAAAAGAAATTTGTCATTAAATCTGCCATTTAGCCACGCCTACCATTATAGGGCTCTAGCATCCCTAACAGGAGGATGACGTCGGCAGGGTCATGGTTTCATCTGATTTACAATTCAACCCATTGATGGGGAATTACTCAGAACGAGGAAAATGTGACGAAAAGAGCCGCAAAATGTAATTGTTTTAGTCTCTCTACTCCAATATTTTTACTGGATATTCTTTTTATATAAGTATTTTTCCCAATTGCAAAATAAATGGTACGGTCATGACAAATAAGTCTTGTGCTAAATGGAATATGAAATATTAAAAATGCATTTATTCAGTACGACATGGCAAAATTACTCCATATTGGTCAAAACTGTCGACTTCACCTTTACTGTCGCAACTCCCAAACGATTTTTTACGCCACCGGAATTAGTCAGGCTTTTGTCATTTCCCTGCCCCGGCCGGCTTCGGAGAGCGTAAACAAACCAGTTGGCGTGGCAGCTAGCCGACATGCTAACCTAACCGAGTAAGGTTTCAAAGTCTGTTCTCGGCTTTCAAAGCGAAAAATCACTCAAAACTACCCGGGAGCATGTCACACACCGGCGGGGTTGTCAATTGTCTTCGCCGAACGGCAACCCGCCAGGTGGCGAGCAGGTTACAGCTCATCCCCTGCTGCTGGCAGGAGAGCATGTTTGCCGGGCAAGCAAGTGGAGAATTACCACCGGACAAACTGGCCGACGTTGGAGGAGCGCGTAGCTGCCACATGGTCGACACAAATATGGCGTAAATTAATGCTTAACTACACGGCGAAGACTAACAGTAAGAAAGCAGCGTGCAGTTGTTGTGCCGCTAACATGGCAGGATGTTGGCAGGCTCACACGCCTCTCCCTGGTGCAGCTACAAAAGCCTGCAGCGGTTTGGCTGGCGTGATGCGAAAAATGAATGAATTCATCCGCAAAATCAGCTGAATCCGCAGTCCATCTGCATGCTGTAAAGCAATGCTGTATCGTGAGACGCTGACCCAGGTGACGTCACATTCGCATTCGTCCTAATCCTGCGTCTGGAGCCGGAAGTAACTCATTTTCATGGTGTGGGATTCAAAAATTGAACATATAAAACGATCGCTTCCGCACGCATCCAATCAGTCCATTCAGGAGCATAAAACACCGTGTGAAATATGAAATAAACATGCTTTTTGGTGTCATACGCACTTTAAGCTGAGCTTTTGCTGCTGTGCAGGTACATTGTCCACAGTGATGACCACAACCCTTACCTGGCATCCATGGAAGAGTTTACCAAGAAGCTCAAAGACTTTAATCCTGACCTTCTGGTTGTGGGCGGCTTGCAAATGATGGACAATTTTCCTTTCCAGTCAGGTGAGATGAATGACATTTAGTTGCGTGACTGCCATTTGACTCTGAGTGGGAACCTCTTGGTACCTCACGATACGATACGATTTGCGATACAAAGCTCACGATAACAATCTGACGATATGGCGATACAACGATTATCGATACACTGGTCAGGAAATCATTCTAGAATATTCTACAAACAACTAATAAACAGAAAAACAAGCTTTTGCTGTGAATTGGAATGAGTTTATCACTAGTAGATGTCCAATCCGTTTGAACTGGATTGAACGTCTATGACCGGTAGTGGCAGCCAATGCCAGGCAGTGAGGTAATTTTGGGCCATTTAAGGTCATTTACCTGATCGATTTTCAGTTACTTCCTGTTGATTTTGGGGTATTTTTTGGGTATCTCCCTGTTTATTTAGAGTTACAGAACAGGAAATGACCTGGGAATCATCCAAATGAATAGGCAGTGACTCAAACTCAACAGAAAATGACCTGTAAATGACCTAAAATTCACAGCAAGTGACCTGTAAATGCCCTGAAAATCTGACAGAATGACTGTGAATGCTTTGGTTTTGAATGAACGAACATTCCCAGTCTATATGGATTGGGCGTCGAGCACCGTCAATGCAGCCTTAGAGTTAACTGAGACACTATTATGGTGGAAGAATTTGGTAGCAACTTGTTGGTTCATTTTTGTTTTTATTTTTTAAGACACTGACACCTTTTCAAAACGATATCTCGATTCTTGGCAGGAGCATATCGATAACCTTTTGGGATACAAAGTATCACGATATATCACCATTTCGATATTTTGTCACACCCCTACGTTTGACTGTCTTCTAATGGCAGGCGAGCGTGCCGCTCTGCTTTCCCGTCTCGCCGAAGTGCTGGCCACCTCCTCTCCCACGCTCGGTGTCCATTTTGAGATGGCAAGTTTTGTGGAGGAGAGCATCATGGAAGACTTGCTTCGATATGTCATCCCTCAAGTATGTAAAACTCAACATTTGTTAGAGCCAGCCACACATCAGTTTGCTGGACTTCTTCATACCAAGTGCGAGTCAACCTTTCACTGAGCAAAACAGTTTCTTCTCCCTTTAAATTGGTGGCAAGACAGTCAAAACCTAATTTAACACGCCACTTTGCTTAGATTTAGTCAGCGTACGACAATAGGGCCCTGCGGGTCCTTTGCAAACCCCTGAGGTTCAATCGAACCCAGGTTAGCAACCGCCGGACTAGAGAAATCATGCTGTACGAGCCGCTAAATGCAGAGGCATTTTTAGTGTTAAAATTAAAGAAATGGAACAGAGTGGGAGATGTGCTCAAGCTTCATGTGCAGGCCATATGAAATTGAATGTTCTTATAACTTGCTGCAGGCCAATAAAAACTGGCTCATGGGCCGCAGTAGGCCTACAGGCTGCAATTTGAACACTGGTGTACGCAAACTGGGGTGATAACTAGAGCTGAAACGAATACTCGAGTAACTCGAGTTTAAAAACTAATCGGAGTAATTCTATTCACCTCGAGTAATCGTTTAATTTTGACCGCTCTAAGCATCACGTTTTGCTCTGACAACTTTTAATGCGGGACAATGCGCTGATGTCACGTGCGTATAGGAAGAAGCAATAAAAATAAATACCGTAATTTCCCGAATATAAGGCACACCCGTGTATAACTCAAATTTACTTGTAAAATCTAGGGAAAATTATTGTACCCGTTTATAACGCACACCCTAATTTTAGCACCAATAAATAGAAGAATACAAAAAACAGAGCTCTTGTACAGATACAGAAATGTCATTTTACTGAATGGTGAAACACAGCACAAGCATAGCATATTGGTAGTTCAAAACATTACCATAAACTGACAATATTTACGGTAATAATATGATTTGACAACTTCTCCAACTTACCAGAATCTAGGAGAAAACAAAACAGATGTGACTTTTCTTTTAACGGCTGCTGTATAACTTGCCTGTTTCATCATGATGAATAAATGTTTCTTCCATGGATTGATACGGTAAAATGGAAGTGAGAACGCAAGTCGGAAATCCGAGAGAGCTCATCACTGTTAACACGACAGTAACAAACTATTGTTGAGTTTCCCAAGGGACAGATATAGTTGATGGACACATACAGGAAGTCTGTGTTGTTACGTTATTTATGGTCCGAGTTGTGGAGCTGCAATAAACGTTGACTCAAATGAGTTCAAGAAACTAAATTCTGTGCTTTATGAAGAGTGAAAAAAGCAGAATTTAACACAGACGAAGTCATTCGGCCGATCAGAGTGAAGTATTACCGAAACAAAATGGTGACGTCACGTACCGTAATGGTCGGCAACGGATCGCCGCATACGTTTCTTCAACACAACGTGGCCGTGTCAATAAAAAAAAAAATATATATATATATATATATAATATATATTTCTGTCTCCATCCATGTACCCATTTATAATGCGCACCATGATTTTTTTTTAATAAGATCTTAGTTTTTTGAGTGAAAGCAGTGAATTAGTCTTATTTTTTAATTCTAGTTACATCTGAGATGCAATTGTTGGCTGTTTTCAAAAATGTACATCGAAAATAAAGACATTGACTGAAAATGGTTCAATATTAGATGAAATGTCATTTTCTCATGTATATTTATAATTGCTCTTAACCTAAAAATGTTTTATCCGATTAATCGATAATTTTCAGTCGATTACTCGATTACTAAAATATTCGATAGCTGTAGCCCTAGTGATAACTGTAATATAGTCGAGTTTGTAGAAGTTTGGGTCAAGGAAGTTTTTTTTATTTTTTTATTTAACACTCAGGCAGACTCTTTAGGAATGAATGAACAGGAGCTTCCCAACCTGCTGAGCCTCCTCAAAGGCTCCACCATCACAGTGCTGTCCGACCCGAACCCTCGCGTCGCCACCGTCCTGGACCAGATGAGGGAGGTCTACCGCATGGTCAACCAGCGCCACAAAGACGCCGCGGGTCAAGGCGACGACGCCCAGACGCGTGGCAAGCCCCTGACCCGCCTCCACGTGCACACCTTGGCATTTCAAGCCATGATCGTGACCCGGGGCTCCCAGTGGAAGAACACCATGTCGGCCACCGCCAAGGCTTCACTTACGGCCAACCGTCACGTGTGCGGCTCCGACCACATCGACCCCAGCAAGGCCCGACTCATCATGGACGATTCGTTCTCCGTCAGCCGGCGGGAGGGCAGCCAGCGCATCCCCCTGAAGGAGAGCCGGCCCGTCAGTTGCTGGGAGGAGGACGACTACGAGATCTGCGTGGCGCCCGTGCTCGTGTGCACCGAGGTCTACCAGACGGCGGGCGGGGGGGACAACATCTCGGCCGCCGGCCTGGTGCTGCAGATCTAAAACGCCTGCTGTCACGACAGACAATGCGTAACTGATAAAAAAAAAAAAAGACCTCACAATGTTTTGTCAAAGGCTCGGGTTACTTTCAGGAAGAAAAATGTGCGTCTTCAAGCCCTCTTTTAACATTCACTTTTTTGGGTTTGAAGTTGGCAGCAAGATGGACTAGTGGACAACTCACACTTCCTTCCACATTCCAAAAATGCGAAAAACTTGAAAATGGTTCCAATGGTCGGAAGGGATCATTGCTGACATTTAAAGGGAAAGGCGACACCAATACACCCACGCACATAGGGAAATTTGTTTCGTTACAAGGCAGTATTTTCCCATTGGGGCGTATCGCAACCTGAAAATTCTATAAGTTGAGACGTTTTCAAGTAGAGGTACCATTGTAGTAACGCCATGAAATTCTGTTTATCAGCTTTATTAAACAAGCTTCTATCCGCTGGGTTGCACATGATAAAGGTGTTGTCTGTCCCTTTAAATCTGCAAACTAAAGCTACTTTTTCATCACAACTGAGGCAAAAGAAGCGTTTCCGTCCCAGCCTTGCGTAAGACCCTTACGTCACAGTCGTGCCTCTGGTGATACTACCTCAGAGGGCGGAAAATCGCCGTTGCTGTGGGTACACAACAGCGACGAGCTAAAAAGGTGTGAGATGACAGCTTTTCCTATTCGTAAAAGGGGCATGTAGGGCATTTGATGAAATTGAATGGATCCACTATGCAGAAAAAAATGTTTTTAAACTTACTGGCTGTATTGATGGCAATAGGCATCCAATCGAGTTGGACTGGGATGGTCAAATGGATTTAACATCGCCGTCATCGCCATGATTTAGGTTGAAAAAGATGATTAATTATTGTAAAGTTCATTCCTAGTTAGTGCACCAGATTTTACCCCAATCGTCTCACACAACTAGCCGCTAGATGATCCCATTATATGTGAAAGTATGGCTTTTGATTTTAATTAATCTGTAGAAGTTTGAAACCACTATCAAATGCTGGATTTATTGTTTTTTTAAACATGCCTCTAATTCTATTCTCCATGTTTATATTTGTGTGTAAAGACCAAATGAGCGTTGAGGACCTCCTCCAAGAACATTTGACTTCAATTTTCTTTTTAAATTATGAGCAGAAATCATAAATTCATACTGGTAGAACTGTTTTCAAGCATATCTCATTGTTCATGTGCGGTCTGTAACTTATGAATGTTAACTTCTCCATGCATCATCAATTGTAATTAAATGCTGACGGCAATCTTTTTTTTTTTTTTTTTTTTTTTTTTGTGCTTGTTTACACTTCAGGGTCCATGATGAGATGGTTGAGTAAGTCTTTGCTGTAAATCAGGTTGGTCTCATGGTCTGTTAGGGCTGTCAGCATTTCGTCCATCTCCTCCTGCGTAAAGACCTCGCCTGACCCGAACCCAGGCGAGAATGTAAATTTCACGCACTGACCCGAACCCAGACAAGAATGTAAAATTTACGCAGTGTTGTACTAAATGTCATGGTTACCTTCCTCCATCAAGTACTGCGACAGATCATCTGGGTCCAAGAAGCCTTTCTTTTCCTCGTCAAGAACCTCAATGTGGAATTAAGAAAACATTCGATTGACATCTATCACCGTCATTGGCAGCAGATGAGTTAACATATAACCTAAACAGCCTGTTTAACCAGTTTTTCTAGTGTGACAAAACTGGTCTCACCTCAAACGCTTGAAGCAGAACATCCTCTGAGATGGGAGGGAACCTTCAACACAGGCACGCAAACATTACAGAAAATAACTTGCTTGCTAATACTACTTAACCATTGAGGGAAAAACGTCCCATTTTGGGACTTTTGTGTTTTAGCTAGATTTACATTAAAGAGAGAGCACATGAAAAAGCCATTAAGAATCGCTGTAATGGTATCCAATTGTCCAAAAAATGTTAAAAGTTCTTTTTCAAGCATGTCAAAATTATTATTGTCATAATTATATGTGGGAATACATTTTATTATCACGCACAGGAAAAACAGTCCCTTTTTTGGACTATTTTACCATAAACACCCATTATAAATGCTAATTTTCCATGTATTTTTGATGCACTGTACCATTGATGTGTTACAGTGCATTTCCCGCAACTACCCAATGCATCTTCACAGGCAGTTGAACTACATGTGAAAATGATTTTTTTTTTACTTGAGTCATAAACGCCATAATACACCAAATGCCGCTAGAGAGCTATTTATCATTTTTGGTTGCACTGACGTACAGTGCCTTGCAAAAGTATTCGGCCCCCTTGAACCTTGCAACCTTTCGCCACATTTCAGGCTTCAAACATAAAGATATAAAATTTAAATTTTTTGTCAAGAATCAACAACAAGTGGGACACAATCGTGAAGTGGAACAACATTTATTGGATAATTTAAACTTTTTTAACAAATAAAAAACTGAAAAGGGGCGTGCAATATTATTCGGCCCCCTTGCGTTAATACTTTGTAGCGCCACCTTTTGCTCCAATTACAGCTGCAAGTCGCTTGGGGTATGTTTCTATCAGTTTTGCACATCGAGAGACTGACATTCTTGCCCATTCTTCCTTGCAAAACAGCTCGAGCTCAGTGAGGTTGGATGGAGAGTTTGTGAACAGCAGTCTTCAGCTCTTTCCACAGATTCTCGATTGGATTTAGGTCTGGACTTTGACTTGGCCATTCTAACACCTGGATACGTTTATTTTTGAACCATTCCATTGTAGATTTGGCTTTATGTTTTGGATCATTGTCCTGTTGGAAGATAAATCTCCGTCCCAGTCTCAGGTCTTGTGCAGATACCAATAGGTTTTCTTCCAGAATGTTCCTGTATTTGGCTGCATCCATCTTCCCGTCAATTTTAACCATCGTCCCTGTCCCTGCTGAAGAAAAGCAGGCCCAAACCATGCTGCTGCCACCACCATGTTTGACAGTGGGGATGGTGTGTTCAGGGTGATGAGCTGTGTTGCTTTTACGCCAAACATATCGTTTTGCATTGTGGCCAAAAAGTTCAATTTTGGTTTCATCTGACCAGAGCACCTTCTTCCACATGTTTGGTGTGTCTCCCAGGTGGCTTGTGGCAAACTTTAAACGAGACCTTTTATGGATATCTTTGAGAAATGGCTTTCTTCTTGCCACTCTTCCATAAAGGCCAGATTTGTGCAGTGTACGACTGATTGTTGTCCTATGGACAGACTCTCCCACCTCAGCTGTAGATCTCTGCAGTTCATCCAGAGTGATCATGGGCCTCTTGGCTGCATCTCTGATCAGTTTTCTCCTTGTTTTAGAAGAACGTTTGGAAGGACGGCCGGGTCTTGGTAGATTTGCAGTGGTCTGATGCTCCTTCCATTTCAATATGATGGCTTGCACAGTGCTCCGTGAGATGTTTAAAGCTTGGGAAATCTTTTTGCATCCAAATCCGGCTTTAAACTTCTCCACAACAGTATCTCGGACCTGCCTGGTGTGTTCCTTGGTTTTCATAATGCTCTCTGCACTTTAAACAGAACCCTGAGACTATCACAGAGCAGGTGCATTTATACGGAGACTTGATTACACACAGGTGGATTCTATTTATCATCATCGGTCATTTAGGACAACATTGGATCATTCAGAGATCCTCACTGAACTTCTGGAGTGAGTTTGCTGCACTGAAAGTAAAGGGGCCGAATAATATTGCACGTCCCACTTTTCAGTTTTTTATTTGTTAAAAAAGTTTAAATTATCCAATAAATGTTGTTCCACTTCACGATTGTGTCCCACTTGCTGTTGATTCTTGACAAAAAAATTTAATTTCATATCTTTATGTTTGAAGCCTGAAATGTGGCGAAAGGTTGCAAGATTCAAGGGGGCCGAATACTTTTGCAAGGCACTGTATGTTCTGTGATATGACACCATTCGGATACCAAAGCAATAAAGCATGGTTGGGTTCGAAAACTCAGGCCTGCTGGTGTGTGTGAATGCAATACCAGTGACGTGCACGTGAGTATGAGTATGTGATGAGTGTGTGCACGCGCGCATGTATGCGAGAAAGATTTGACAATAGGTCTTTTACTAAGATAGGAGTACTTAATATTTGTGTGGGTATTAACCTATTCAGGGTGTCCTCGCGTGCGTGTGTGTCTCCCCGAGCGTGCACGCGCACACGCAGGCGTATCTCTTTGAATAATCAATCATGAATCTTTGAATGTGCGCGCAACTTCAAAAGGCACATCAAACCAGTGGTTTGGGAGATATCCTCAGTATGGCTTTCGGAACTCATTTTGAGGATTGTGCACAAACCAAATTTGCTAGATTTCCAAATGTAATCACTAGAATATGACACAATTCAACATTTGGTGAAGTTTGGTTCACTTCTGCGCAGCGGTTTTGGAGATATCATCAATATTACATTTATCTTCCATATCGCACATATTTCCGCTCAAGAAGGTCAATATGGATTTCAAAATTCATTTTGAGGATTGCGCACAAACCAAATGTCCTAGAAACAAATTTCCAAATGTAATTACCAGAATATGATAGAATTCAACATTTGGTGAGCTTTGGTTCACTTCTGCGCAGTGGTTTGGTAGATATCATCAAATTTCTATTTCAAAATTAAATTTCTTAAATATTCAGAAATGACTTTGATATCACACTTCAAAGCAATGTTCCAAAATTGAACGTTTTTTTCCTATGTCGCAAAAGATTTAAAAATGTTGCATTCCAAAAATGTTGCGTTCCAAAAAATTTTTTTTAATGTTATGATTTGTTAACATATCGAAGGCTCTAATATGTCCATATTGAATATTCCAATTTGAATGTGTTTTTTATATATATCCAGATGACAGTTACTGTTGCTCTTAGCAAAATATTGCTTTTATTGTCCATAGAGAGCATCAAAAATAAATAAAAGCTATATATGTATGGATAGGCCTGATGCCAGTGAACATTTTGAGTAGTCGCAAGTAAAAAAAATATTCAGAAATGACTTTGATATTACACTTCAAAGCAACGTTCCAAATGGAACGTTTTTTGCTATGTGTCGCAAAAAATTTGAAAATGTTGCGTTCCAAAAATGTTGCGCTCCCAGAAAAATTTAATGTTATGATTTATTAACATATCATAGGCTCTAATTTGTCCATAATGAATATTCCAATTATAATGTGTTTTTATATATATGCTAGGGCTGTCAAAAATATCGCATTAACGGGCGTTAATTAATTTTTTAAATGGTTAAAATATTTGACGCAATTAACGCACATCCCTCGCTCAGATTAAAATGACAGCAGTATCATGTCCACTTCTTGTGTTTTTTGTCTCTCTCTGCTGGCGCTTCGGTGCGACTCATTTTATGGGTTGACATCAAAAATGGCGAGCTACTAGTTTATTTTTTGATTTAAAATTTTACAAATTTTATTAAAACGAAAACATTAAGTGGGGTTTTAATATAAAATTTCTATAACTTGTACTAACATTTATCTTTTAAGAACTACAAGTCTTTCTATTCATGGATCGCTTTAACAGAATGTTAATGCCATCTTGTTGATTTATTGTTATAATAAACAAATACAGTACTTATGTACAGTATGTTGAATTTATATATCCGTCTTGTCTTATAATTCCATTCCAACAATAATTTACAGAAAAATATGGCATATTTTATAGATGGTTTGAATTGCGATTAATTACGATTAATTTTTAAGCTGTTATTAACTCGATTAAAAATTTTAATCGTTTAACGGCCCTAATATACGCAGATGACAGTTACTTTTGCTCTTAGCACAATATTGCTTTTATTGTCCATAGAGAACATCAAAAATAAATAAATAAAAACTGTATGTATGGATAGGTCTGATGCCACTGAACATTTTAATTCAGAAATGACTTTGATATTACACTTCAAAGCAACGTTCCAAAATGAAATGTTTTTTCCTATGCGTCGTAAAAAAAAAAAATCTGGGGTTAAATCATCCTACTTGTGTTCCACTAGAATTCTGGTCATGGCGGGGAGGAAGCGGTCCAGATGGATGTATCCTGTTTGGTCCTCTTCCACCTGGTTCAGCCCGCCAAAAAAAGGATTAAACATTCAATTTGAGATTTGAAACCACAACTTCAAATTCTGACCTCAGCTATGAAGTTGTGAAGATCTGCCTGAGTGGGGAAGCGACCCAGAGAATAGATGATGGTGCCAATTTCGCTGAGAAAATGCATCCAGAACAATAATATGAATTTATTGGGTTCATTTTTATCATTATTATTTAAGAAATCCAGAAGCATCTAACCGGACATCCACGGTGCCATTTGACTGGTAATCAAATGCTTCAAAGGCGGCTCGAATCTTTTTTTCAAGCTCTGGTAGGAAAGAAAATAAGACAAAAAAAAGACTTGATTTGTCCAAGAAATGACTTCACAAAACCAACCTGCAATATGCGCTTTCTCCGCCATGTTGTTTGTTGTGAAATGGTCGCCTAGCAACCGACTTAAGACACGTGCTTCCTTACACAAGTCTGTGAAAAAAACTTCCTGGGTTAATAATAACAGTATTTATTCATTAATTCATTTTCCGAGACCCTTACCCTCACGAGGATCGGGGGATAATTACAGTTCTCATAGTAATTTTAATTGTGAAAGGAATAATACTAGTGACTATTAAATCACTGGCCTACCACAGACTCAATTTGACAAACTTAAACCGAAGGATGAAAAGCATACATGGAGATTAAGGGGGTGCAGAAAATATCATTGCACGTAATTAACTTTCCTGTACTGTTTATGTTTTTACTTTATGTAAAAATTAGGAATTTTTGGGTAAAATGCTGTCTATAAAAGTTGAAAAGCACTAAAACCATAGGCGGAGTTTGACTTTTGGGGCAGGGGGAGCACAACATGTTGATGAAACTCTCTGAAACTCTATAAGGGCTTTCAAACGATAAAATTTTTTTAATCGAGTTAATCACAGCTTAAAAATTAATTAATCGTAATTAATCGCAATTCAAACCATCTCTAAAATATGCCATATTTTTCTGTAAATTATTGTTGGAATGGAGAGAAAAGACACAAGACGGACATAAACATTCAACATACATAAGTGTACATAAGTGCTGTGTTTATTATAACAATAAATCCAAAAGATGGCATTAACATTAACATTTATGTGTATTTTCCATAGCTATTTGAATGGGAATGCCAGTTCTCTTTGCATTGAGCGGTTTTCTTTTTGTGAACATTATTTTTCTGAGCGATAGGAATATTATTTTTGTTGTGCTTTCACTAAATGATACTGTAGCGACTTAACTGTTCCGCCCAAATGCATAATGGGAAGTTGGGCAACCATGACTGTCAGTGGTGGCTGCAAATGGTATACAGTATGTCCTGTTTTGTGTTCAATTAGGCGTTTTAAGAAAAAGAGTGTCTCCTGCTCCGCCCAAATGCATGATGGGAAGTTGGGCAACCATGACCTTCAGTGGTCACAAATGGTATGTAGTATGTTCTGCGTTGTGTTCAATTAGGCGTGTTAACAAAAAGATCGTCATGTGTCAAATATTTTAACGTGATTAATTTTAAAAAATTATTACCGCCCGTTAACGCGATAAGTTTGACAGCCCTAATATATATGTATATATTATGATATATGTATACATATAATAAAGGCTGTGTCACCAGTAGGTGGATGGCGAGATAGTGTAAAGCGCTTAGAGGGCTTCGAAAGGCGGAAAAGTGTTATACAAGTATAACACCATTTACTGAGGGTACAAAATTTGGCAGAACAGCAGTTGTGGCATTGTTGCACAATTAACGATTTGGGGCAAAACTCCACTCACCATTTTGACGGTGGTCTATGAGGTTTCATGGTCCACATTATCAATCCTTGGTTCTTGCTCGGGAGTTGTCCGTATATCCATCTTGCCACTTCGGTCCTCGGGTGGTTTTGCCCAAGCAAAGCAAATGACCGTCTAAAGTGCTCGTCACATGATCTGTTCGAAAAATAATTTTGACCCATTATAAAAATATCGGGTTTTTTTGTTCATTTCATTCATTTTTGTTGTTTGTTTTATTGCGTTACAACTTTTACAGAAAATATATTACCGGAAAACTCTTAATTTTAAAATCATATATAGGACAATCTATTACATGCAATGACACTTTTCGGCCACCAGGGGACCCCCCCCCCCCTTAAACTACACATATGAATAAAACCACAAACAAAAATGAATGAAATGAAACAAAAATAATAATAGGTCATAATTAATTTTCAAACAGATCATGTGACTAGCACCTTGGAGACGGTCACTTGCTCTTGCATAGCCAAAACAACCTGAGGACAGAAGAAACAAGCATATACGTAATTTTTTTAAAACTAAGCTTTCAAAAGCGACAACAACTACTGAGTGCGAACCAAGCACCGCCAAAATGGTGAGCGCTGTTTGTTTGTCCCACTAAAGACGCTAATTGTATAACAGAGCCACAACCGGGTGTACCATATTCAGTGGGCGACATCCTTGGCCTAGGCAGCCTGATTTAGAATTCCCCTAAAAATGATGAGAAACAAAACACGTTCATTTTCAATGTATGATTATAAATATTCCTGGCTGGAATATTCAGTCAAAAAAATGCCAACTCCTATTTTGCCGGCGCCATGTTCCAGACTGAAAGAACTTGGCAGTTAATTGGATATCTATGCGGAAGGCAAAAATCGGCGTCTACTTCTCCACAGAAAAACGCACTCACATAGCTGGGATGCCTGTATTTACAAGCATGGGCTAAGCTACAAACCAAGCATATATCTTGTAGGTTAATTTTATTGTTGACACCGCGTTTCAGGGTCATCAACATGTTTCCCCCCCTCCTGCCACAAAAGCCAAACTCCACCTATGATGAAAAGAGCCACAAGATTGGAAGTCTATCATCGTCACTGGCACTGAAAGTGTTCAAATAAATTTGCTGGAAATGATGTAAAGGAAATTTATTTATTTGTTTATTTCCTTTTCAGGCATGACAGATCCAAACATACAGCATTCAGTTGTGTTTATATTCAGTAAAACCCGAAAAGAAAAGGGCTGAGCCGAAGCTTATTAAATAAGCCAAAGCTTATTAAATCATGCCCCCAGTATACCATAGTACGCAAATTATTGAATAACAATTTTGACATTTCAGATTGTGTGATGATTACAATTTTTTTTTTCCGTAGTGGTCAATTCCACTGATTTCCTTTGGCTATCCAACACTTTTTACGACGATCCGACGAATTCATTTGGCTCCGAGCACTTGAAGAAGAATCACAGCCAGCAGCGTAACAAAGAGGTAAATATCCTCGATGTCCTCAACTTCAAGTGCAGTCAGACACTCCATAAATCTTCCATAAATCCAGACTTGAAAGTGTTGCCCGGACATGGGCGTCGTCCAGGTTCTGTTCGCATTGTAGAGAAGATCTTGTCCAGAGCACTCAGTGACCAATTGACCAGTTCCATGTCTTTACAGATTTGGCTGAATACTTATTATCAACAGTCAGAGTTTGCTGTCTGCACGACGCTTACAGAGCCAAATAATTGTCTGTCCATGTGACGGATGTCTAGTCTAGCCATGTTTGCATTCAGCAATGTTTTTTTTTTGTGTGTGTTGTTCCCACCTTTGCTCTGGGTACATTAAGTTATGTTTACAGTTTTGACTTGTCACCCAGACTTTTTCCCCTTGTCTACAGTTCTTATCATTTCCAAACGTTAGATTGGTTTGGCAGCATAAGTGTGTAGTACAAGTTGTTTGTATTTTCTCTTAAAAACAGCCAACAACCCTGAGCTGGTCACTCCAGAGTCCAAGTCATTCCAAAGTTGAACACCAATGTAGGGACTCAAAAATGATTTTAATGTTGTTCTGGCATAGTTGAGGTTAAATACAGTTTCTCCTCTCAAATCGTAGTTCAATTCCCTTGCCTGGAAGCGACTTTGTAGGTTATACGGGAGGCTATTTTTAGACTCTTTGTACAACATCTGTACAGTTTTGAAATTAATCATATCATTAAGCTTTAATAATTTGGATTTAATAAATAGCTCGTGTGTACAGTGGGGCAAATAAGTATTTAGTCAACCACCAATTGTGCAAGTTCTCCTACTTGAAAAGATTAGAGGGGCCTGTAATTGTCAACATGGGTAAACCTCAACCATGAGAGACAGAATGTTGGAAAAAAAAAAAACAGAAAATCACATTGTTTCATTTTTAAAGAATTCATTTCCAAATTAGAGTGGAAAATAAGTATTTGGGCACCTACAAACAAGCAAGATTTCTGGCTGTCAAAGAGGTCTAACTTCTTTTAACGAGGTCTAACGAGGCTCCACTCGTTACCTGTATTAATGGCACCTGTTTTAACTCATTTTCGGTATAAAAGACACCTGTCCACAATCTCAGTCCGTCACACTCCAAACTCCACTATGGCCAAGACCAAACAGCTGTCGAAGGACACCAGAGACAAAATTGTAAACCTGCACCATGCTGGGAAGACTGAATCTGCAATAGGTAAAATGCTTGGTAAGATGCAAGATCTCACCCCATCGCGTCAAAATGATAACAAGAACGGTGAGCAAAAATCCCAGAACCACACGGGGGGACCTAGTGAATGGACCTACAGAGAGCTGGGACCACAGTAACTAAGGACCATCAGTAACACAATGGGCCGCCAGGGACTCAAATCCTGCACTGCCATACGTGTCCCCCTGCTAAAGAAAGTACACGTCCAGGCCCGTCTGCGGTTGCTAGAGAGCATTTGGATGATCCAGAAGAGGACTGGGAGAATGTGTTATGGTAAGATGAAACCAAAAAAGAACTTTTTGGTAGAAACACAGGTTCTCGCGTTTGGAGGAGAAAGAATACTGAATTGCATCTGAAGAACACCATACCCACTGTGACGCATAGGGGTGGAAACATCATGCTTTGGGGCTGTCTTTCTGCAAAGGGACCAGAATGACTGATCTGTGTAAAGGAAAGAATGAATGGGGCCATGTATCGAGAAGATTTTGAGTGAAAATCTCCTTCCATCAGCAAGGGCATTGAAGATGAGATGTGGCTGGGTCTTTCAGCATGACAATGATCCTAAACACACAGCCAGGGCAACAAAGGAGTGGCTTCGTAAGAAGCATCTCAACATCCTGGAGTGGCCTAGCCAGTCTCCAGATCTCAACCCCAGTGAAAATCTGTGGAGGGAGTTGAAAGTCCGTGTTGCCCAACGACAGCCCCAAAACATCACTGCTCTAGAGGAGATCTGCATGGAGGAATGGGCCAAAATACCAGTAGCAGTGTGTGAAAAGCTTGTGAAGAGTTACAGAAAACGTTTGGCCTCCGTTATTGCCAACAAAGGGTACATAACAAAGTATTGAGATGAACTTTTGGTATTGACCAAATACTTGTTTTCCACCATGATTTGCAAATAAATTCTTTAAAAATCAAACAATGTGATTTTCTGGGGTTTTTTTCCACATTCTGTCTCTCATGGTTGAGGTTTACCCATGTTGACAATTTCTGGCCTCTCTAATATTTTCAAGTGGGAGAACTTGCACAATTAGTGGTTGACTAAATACTTATTTGCCCCACTGTATGTGCTGTGTAGGGAACATTATGAATAATCCTTATTGCTTTCTCTGGACAACCATCAGAGGATGCAGGCGGCCTTTAAAAGTGTTTCCCCAAATTTCGGCACAATAAGTCAGATATGGTAAAATTAGTGCACTATAAATTATTTGAAGGGCCCTCTGATCTAGTACATTTTGAGCCCTGAAAAGGATAGAGATACTTCGAGCTAATTTATTTTTCAGTTGACTTACCGGTATATGTGTATTCCATGTTAATAAGTCATCAATTATTATTCCTAAGACCTTGTGTTCTCTAACATGTTCAATAGTCACCTGATTAACTTGAATGTTCAGATGTTCTTTTAGTCCTTTTTTACCAAATAACATATATTTTGTTTTACTAAGATTTAGTGACAGTTTGTTGGCATTGAACCACAGATTAATTTGTCCAATTCCTCATTTACTTGCTGGGCCAATCTGTTTAGGTTGCTACCTGCGCAAAAAATATTTGTATCATCAGCAAAAAGCAACATTTTTAATATACTGGACACCTTGTATATATCATTTATATATTGTATAAACTGAAGATCTTCAAATTATTTTCTACTTTTGATTTGACTGTTTCACAAAATCAACACAAACAGTGCCATTATGATTCTAAGAACCAAAGAGAATAAACGGTTGGTTTTCCCTGATATTAAGTTGTCATGTCAAGTAGTCAGTTAAAATACCTCGGTCATATGATCACGGACACGCCGACTGACAATTTTCATAGTGACGCTTATTGTATGTTCAAGCCAATGTTCTCTCCCGGAAATGTGGCCAGTGGTCTGATGAGGTCAAACTCGCCTTGTTCAAAGCCTATTGTACACCACTCTACACTGCGCATCTGTGTTCAAATTATAGGACAAGCTTTCAGAGACTGCAAGTGGCATATAATGACTCTCTGAGAATCTAGTTGAAAAGGCCCAGATGGTGCAGTGCCTCTAAAATGCTTGTAGCTGCTTGGGTGAATACGTTGTAGTCTGTTTTAAGAGTGCTGATGTTTAATTTTATTAATTGTTTGAAGGGGTGTAAAAATGTGGTTGTCTTGGATCAGACTAACACTTTACGCAGCTCTACACGCTGCTTGTCATTGTTCTGGGAACCCTGGCCTTATAGGTGGGTCAATAGGAGTATCACTCTAGTTTATTTTTATTGTTATTTATTTATTTATTTTTTGTTTTTTTCTTTTCCTTGTATTGTATGGTTGTAAATTGAACCTTGAGTCTGTTTTAAAAATATCTATCTATTTAAAAATATCAATTTTACACAAGGGCGTAGGTTTGCTTAGGGACGGTAGGGACATAACACTACCAACTTTTCAGGATGCTCAAATTGTCCCCACCAACTTTTAAGAAACCCTATTTGCATTATATTATGACTTCAGTTATATGGATAAATAAGATTGCCTTTCCATATGTTGTAAGGATACAATCGACCCTACAATTATTAAGTGTATAATTTTCTTTATGTTCAGACTTACATTTAACTTTTTCACTTGCTGAATGTTTTTTCCTCAAACGCACGTTTGATTGGCTGATGACTTGATCACACACACGCACTCTCAATCCCAGATAAAAATGTAACATGTCGACAACATGCCGCCTCCTCCGCCTCCTTTAGAGAGGAGGGATATCAGAAGTTTTTTTTTCGGCCAGCAGCAGCCACGTCAGTGTTGTGGAGGTGGGGAACACACCACTAATTTTCCTACTGAAAGTTTGACCTGAATCAGAGTTAGCATAGCAAACTGTGAATTTGCCAACCTGCAAAACTAAAGTAGGAAGCTGCTTCGAGTGAAGTGTGTTTGTGTTTTCTACTGTTAAAATTAATTAAACAGGAATGTGGTAAAACGAAACTTCGCCCCTTCTCCCCAATTTTCATTTTTATTTATATGGTCATTAGCCTATCAATTAATGAGGTTCATATTTGTGAGAAATGTAGCCGTGACCCCCGTTCACCCAATCTGGTCTTATTAATGTCCCGTCCCCAGAAAAAAGTGTACATGCAGGTTTTGCTGTTATATTGTCCCTACCAATGTTGAGAGCAAACCTATGTCCTTTGTTTTACCATTAACTCACTGGCTGCCATTTATTGCGATCGACGTCCAATCTATTTTGACTGGGAAAACGTATTATTATTATTAGCAGTTCTCTTTTAGAGTACACTGTATATAAAGTTTGTGTGTAATGCATTATTTCCTTTGCAAATCGTTGTACAATATTCAGTCACAGACTGTACAAGTATAGTCAATGAATTATTATTATTATTATTATTTTTTTAAATAAATAGTTCAGAAAAGACCACCAATTACACTTTCCAACCCCCGCCCCATTTTCTGTTGCTTGAGTTGGATTTTGTTGTTGTCTTTTAAACTGATTTCATACAATTTGTGGTCGCTGATTATGTTTTTCAGTGGTATTTTATCCAGATTCATCATATGTTTTCACCCAATAAGTTTCAATTTTTCAGTCTTTTGCATAGTTATGTACGTCTTTCTGAATCGTTGTCATAATTGACTGATTCTCACTTATTGGAGCAGAGCAGTCCAGTACGTCACATGTCACATATTTCCTATTGTGGCTCTCCTGTGTCTGCAGTTGTCTTAAACATCACATAACAAATATTAGTTTTCTACATGTTAGATTGGGGCAATTTTTAAAAGTATAGACCCACTTTTTTCTAAATAAGGATGTAAATCTCGATTTGCACACAAAAAAAGAAAAAAAAACGAAGGTCAGATTTGGATTACCGTAATCAATGCAAAAAAAATTTTTGTTAGCCAGTGTTATTACTCTTCTTATTAGACAGCTTTAAAAAAATTGTAGCTCAAACCAGTCAGACTCAAATCCTTTAAATTAAATTCTGTCTCTTTAAAAAAATCATCACAACAAACTGCACTATGGGAGTATTTCCTCTCATCAATGATAGTAACGAAACATGTTGAGGAGGACGTTTATATTTCTGGTTGGCCCTGATGCACAGGGACTTCTTGTTGGTGCCCCTGCTCTATGGCAAAGTGTTCTGGGATTTGTTGTCCATTGTGTTCATCGACATGCTGCACAGATTCTTTTACTCTATCTTCTTGTCGCGCATCCTCAATATGTTCAGGAGGCTCCTCTTCTACTTTGTCTGCATCCTCAACATGTTCCGCTGGCTCCTCTTCTACTTTGGCTGCTTCCTCGGTCATCTCGACGTTTGGCACCCTTTCCTCCAAAATCACCCTCTGATCCTCAGCAGGAATGTTGATGTCGTTGTCCTTCACGGGTGAGATAGTATGAAAAATGAAGCAATATTATCTCAATGGCTTCAATTCAGTGGAAAAAAAATACATACCTCTGAGTGAGATCTTGAAGGAGAGAGAAGTTCTGAGGGAGCCAAGAGACCATCGCTGTTTACGTCTTGACTCTGAAGAAGGAAATCCACCATGGACACCACCTGAACACAAAAACAACAATTTATTGCAAAATTCCTTTTGAACCTTAAAACTCAAAATCGAATCACCTCTTCCGTTTTACAGTGGGGTAAATAAGTATTTAGTCAACCACCAATTGTGTAAGTTCTCCTACTTGAAAAGATTAGAGAGGCCTGTAATTGTCAACATGAGTAAACCTCAACCATGAGACAGAATGTGGAGAAAAAAACAGAAAATCACATCGTTTGATTTTTAAAGAATTTATTTCCAAATTAGAGTGGAAAATAAGTATTTGGTCACCTACAAACAAGCAAGATTTCTGGCTGTCAAAGAGGTCTAACTTCTTCAAACGAGGTCTAACGAGGCTCCACTCGTTACCTGTATTAATGGCACCTGTTTTAACTCATTATCGGTATAAAAAGACACCTGTCCACAAGTCAGTCAGTCACACTCCAAACTCCACTATGGCCAAGACCAAAGAGCTGTCGAAGGACACCAGAGACAAAATTGTAGACCTGCACCAGGCTGGGAAGACTGAATCTGCAATAGGTAAAACGCTTGGTTTAAAGAAATCAATTGTGGGAACAATTATTAGAAAATGGAAGACATACAAGACCACTGATAATCTCCCTCGATCTGGGGCTCCATGCAAGATCTCACCCCGTGGCGTCAAAATGACAACAAGAACGGTGAGCAAAAATCCCAGAACCCCACAGGGGGACCTAGTGAATGACCTACAGAGAGCTGGGACCACAGTAACAAAGGCTACTATCAGTAACACAATGCACCGCCAGGGACTCAAATCCTGCACTGCCAGACGTGCCCCCCGCTGAAGAAATTACATGTCCAGGCCCGTCTGCAGTTCGCTAGAGAGCATTTGGATGATCCAGAAGAGGACTGGGAGAATGTGTTATGGTCAGATGAAACCAAAATATAACTTTTTGGAAGAAACACATGTTCTCGTGTTTGGAGGAGAAAGAATACTGAATTGCATCCAAAGAACACCATACCCACTGTGAAGCATGGGGGTGGAAACATCATGCTTTGGGGCTGTTTTTTCTGCAAAGGGACCAGGACAACTGATCTGTGTAAATGAAAGAATGAATGGGGCCATGTATCGAGAGATTTTGAGTGAAAATCTCCTTCCATCAGAAAGGGCATTTTACGATGAGACGTGGCTGGGTCTTTCAGCATGACACTGTTCCCAAACACACAGCCAGGGCAACAAAGGAGTGGCTTTGTAAGAGGCATTTCAAGGTCCTGGAGTGGCCTAGCCAGTCTCCAGATCTCAACCCCATAGAAAATCTGTGGATGGAGTTGAAAGTCCGTGTTGCCCGACAACAGCCCCAAAACATCACTGCTCTAGAGGAGATCTGCATGGAGGAATGAGCCAAAATACCAGCAACAGTGTGTGAAAAGCTTGTGAAGAGTTACAGAAAATGTTTGGCCTCCGTTATTGCCAGCAAAGGGTACATAACAATGTATTGAGATGAACTTTTGGTATTGACCAAATACTTATTTCCCACCATGATTTGCAAATAAATTCTTTAAAAATCAAACAATGTGATTTTCTGTTTCCCCCCCACACACACATTCTGTCTTTCATGGTTGAGGTTTACCCATGTTGACAATTACAGGCCTTTCTAATATTTTCAAGTGGGAGAACTTGCACAATTAGTGGTTGACTAAATACTTATTTGCCCCACTGTATATTGCAAACATATTCTGAAAAGTTTGTTAATAATCTCTTTATTCATTCTTGAGTTGTCTAGAACACAGACATACAACCAAAGAGATATATGGTACCGAACACATAACCTCCATCTTCTGCAGGTTTCACCTACTTGCCAACTGAATTTATCACGCTTGTACACGGTAGTAAACACATTGATCTGCTCACCAAGTCATTGGTCCGCTCCTCAGGTGCATTCTGGGAATTATAGTCCGCCACCAGCTTCATCATCTCCAAGCCGTCCAAGTGCCCGCTGCGGTCAAAGTCGTAGAGACGAAACAAGTAGAACACCTCTAACCCAACCACAGAAATAACACATTTAAATTGAGCGTTAATTTGTCAAAGTGGAAACGGTCTTGATGTTTACCTTCGTCCCGTGAATTGATATTTACGTCATCTTTTCTTGTTAATTCAATGTAACGCTGCAGCAACCTGCGGTGCACACAAAAGTAGTCATTTTGACTGGGACTTGAGAAAAAAAAAAGAACAAAACTTATAAACTATCTGTTTCTTTTGCTGACATGATTGAATGAATTCATTTATGATTGTTACGTGAATCAGTAAAATTAAGTGTTGTAACCTTATCAGTCTAGGACACGTCATTATCACTATGAAGCGCTTAAAGTCCACAATGAACAGACAAGACTGTGGGAGGAAATAATATGTCCATCCCAGGAAAATTCTTACATTTCTGAATGAATTAGTCATCCGATCTGTTGATGATATCATAATCTGTTCAAGAAAAAAATTCAAGTGTGCTGAACCCTTAATGTGGCAAGTGCATACGCGGAGATTAAGAAGGGGCCAGTGGCCGAAATATGTTATTACATGTAATTGACTTTCTTGTATAGTGTATGTGAATTTAAAATTAAGACTTTGCTGGTAAAATGTTGTCTATAAAAGTTGTAAAGCAATAAAACAACAAAAATGAATGAATGGAACAAAAAAAAATATTTTAATAATGGGTCAAAATACGTTTTTGAACAGATCATGGGACTAGCACCTTAGAGACGGTCATTTGCTTTACTTAGCCAAAATTACCTGAAGACAGAAGAGGCAAGATGGATAATGACGTAATTTTTTCAAACCTAAGCCATAGACTTCATAATGAACATTGGGGGCTGGCTGACCTCAGATTTACCTATATAAAAGAATTGTAAATATCTCCAAAATGACAGCAGCACAAACGATTAGGGTTGTTCCGATCATGTTTTTTTGCTCCCGATCCGATTCCGATCGTTTTAGTTTGAGTATCTGCAGATCCCGATATTTCCCGATCCGATTGCTTTTTTTTTTGCTCCCAATTCAATTCCAATCATTCCCGATAATTTTTCCCGATCATATACATTTTGGCAATGCATTAAGAAAAAAATGAATAAAACTCGGACGAATATATACATTCAACATACAGTACATAAGTACTGTATTTGTTTATTATCCTCAAGATGGCATTTACATTATTAACATTCTTTCTGTGAGAGGGATCCACGGATAGAAAGACTTGTGACTTTGTATATTGTGACTAAATATTGCCATCTAGTGTATTTGTTGAGCTTTCAGTAAATGATACTGCAGTCGTTCAACCCAAATGCATGATGGGAAGTGGACACATGACTGTGCGTAGTCCTACCAATTGATATATCTTCTCTGCGTTGGGAAATAACAATGTGTTAAGAAAAAGATCAGTTGCTACCTTGCTTCCCCACATTGCTTCCCATGATATTTCTAATCGTAGGGAGAGGGATTGTAAGGCTTTAGCCCATTAAAACAAGGTGTCAAAGGCTGCCAAAATTCACTCTACTCATTTTACGCTGCCTTTTATCTCTCTAAATGCCATTACAGATTGAGCGCGACAATGTGTGAGTGGGTCGTGCAACGCATGCAATAATTGTGTTAAATATTTAATGTGACACATTTTTTAAAAATTAATTACCGCCGTTATCGGTACCTTAAGCCTAAACTAAAGATTCTGGATGAGTGTAACATATTATATCTGTAACGTTAAATACATTTAGAAAACGATTTAATTAAAAAAAAAAAAAAACATATATATATATATATTAAAAAAAGGCATGGCCGATATTTTTTTTGCCGATTCCGATAGTTTGAAAATGACGTGATCGGACCCGATCGATCGGGACATCTCTACAAACGATTGATATCATTTTTATATAAATTTGCCTCTGATGGGGGGGGGGGGGGGGGTGTTGTGAAGGTTCATAGAGATGGTCACCAAGCACATATTGCTATATATAAAGTGTAAATTAGTGAGTGAATTTCTGCAACTTATGTTTTTCAGCTCTGCACGTGTGTGGAAATGATGATTTGCGGTTACGCGGTAGCAAGAGGACGGCGGGAGTTGTAGTCCTCATGTCTTCTTCTGTGAAATGTAGTTTACTTCCAGGTCTTCCTCTTGGAGTCGCGCTGTGACTTCTTGCTGTTGTGCTGTGGCTATTTGCTGTCGTGTTGTAGCTATTTGCTGTCGCTTTGTAGCTGTTTTGCATTCGCGTTGTGGCAATTGGGGTTCGTGCTTTGCCAATTTGCAATCGTGCTTTTGCAATTGGGGATCGTGTTGTGGCAGTTTGTATTTGTGCTTTTTTCTTTTGCAAAGCGTTTGAAATTGGGGTTCGTGTTTTTTTCTTTTTGCAAAGTGTTTGGACTTTGCATTTGGCCATACACCTCTCGGCCACCGCACAAATACTTATATTTGCGTTACCAGGGGAGGGGGGGCAGGGGCACCCACGGACACGCTCTGCCCACCCAAAGAAAACTGGATGTAGTACTAACGGCAGTCTGGGCACAGCGTATGGTATCCAATTGAATATAGTACTGTTGTGTTCTGTTAACCTTTGCGTTGTTACCTCCTCTTTCACCTTAAAAAAAAAAAAAATGAAATGGTGTTTTTGTTCCTAGGGGGCGCTACACACATTTACGCATATTTTGATATATATATATATATATATATATATATATTTTTTTTTTTTTTTTTTTTTTACATTTTATCAAAGTTTTCACCAGTGTTTACCTGGCTGTTGAGTTTGGTGAGTTGTGAAGCATTCTGAGGGGGTCAAAGTAGGGCTCAAAGTGTCGGCGGGACAAAGAATGACTGCTAGAGGGCGGTACATAGTGTATTTGGAATTTCTCTTTACACAGTATCAAAGATTGCACCTGTCTTGAGCTACCTGCTGATTTGGCTGCATTTTGAAGCATTCTAAGGGGGTCAAATTGAGCTCAAAGGGACTGCGGAACAAAGAATAACTACTGAATAGTAATAATAATAATAAAACCGAGAAACCACAATAGGTTACCTAAAAAAAAAAACATTGTCACCTGCATGTCCATACGGTTTAGTTATGGATGGGTTCTAAGTCAAATACAATCAAATCAACTTTTATTTGTTTAGACCAAATCACAACAACAGTTATCTCGAGGAGAAAACAGAACAAGTTTTAAGGTGCAGTTGCCCTACGCTGGTTTTTTTTAAAATTTATTTTGTTGCTCCCCCAGGTAAGACTAATGCCCACCCACACCTGGCATCCTGGTAACACCACTGCTTATGAACATATAAATTATTGAAAAATCATACAATGTGAGTACCAGTATTTTTTTTTCTTTTAGATTATTTCTCTATAAGTGGAAAGTGGCATTTATGATTTAAATTTCAGACTTCTACCTATTTTCTAAGCGGGTGAACTTGCAAAATCACAAGGGGGGCGAATACTTCTGCTCCTCACTGTAAAAAAATAATGTCCTCAATTCATTCAGATTTTCCTCTGAACATACTGAAACATGTTGTCTACTATCTACAGTATATGTTGTGTCGTTGTTGTTGTTGTGTCAGTCACCTTCGCTCTTCTTCTTGAGAGCCAAAAGGATTGGTAAGCACTTTGGAATCAGGCTGAGCTTTTTTCCAATCCTCTCTGTAAAACAAATTGTCAAGAATATCACAAACATTCAGCAAAAATGAGAAGAGATGAGATTGGTCTACTTATGAATCAGTCAGCGATGTTAACTTTTATGTTCAGATCAATTGACCACATTGAAACATTGTAGTCGGAGTTAACCTTTGAGGTGCAGTCTGGGACAAGTGAACTTGCAGGACCAGTGCCAAAACAAGAACTGAAGGAACGAGTCTTCTCAGATGGGCGTCCATGATCACACCTATAATAATTTTATGTTATCATATTTCGATGCCAACGCCAACACACCCAAGAACAGTAGCCTCTGTGTTATGTGATATGATTGCAGAGCTTTGAACTACTTCTCTGGCTCAAAAATCAATTGTGCATGTGTACCTAATGTTCTGACCACCAGTGAGTGGAACAAACAGCTGATTTTCCGATTATGTGAAAATCAAATAGCATCACCTACGACAATATTTCTCACTTTAGAATAAAATCACACTCATAGTACAATGTAGAGGAATTGTGCTGAAGCAGAAACACGCGCACGCGCGGTGACGTACCTGTCGTGCCAGTTGAAGTGAGGACATGAGGAGGTAAAGGTGGGCTCCGGCGGTGTTGCGTTCACGTCCTGCTTGTATCGCGTCCTGCTGCTGGGACGTGAACGCGCCGCGAGCTCTGCACTGCGTCATGCGCGCGCTCCCGCCCGCCCGCCCAGAATGGAAAGTGAGTGCGGTGAGGTCCACGTGGAAGAACCCGAAACCGGCGGCGCACACGCACGGCCACGTCCGCAGCAGATCCCGCTTGTCTTGATGGCGCAAAACTCGGATTTTGTTTCACTGCATGCGTGACATGACGGTTCCGCCCAAAGTGGTTTAACTCTTTCATGCAAGATTTATTTTTTTTCCCCTTAAAGGTTTTTTTCATTGCATTTATTCAAATAGGACAAAGACAAGAGTCTCAAGCAAGCGGCCCAGTGGCCTATTGCGGCCCACGGGACAATATTTTGCGGTCCCCATTTGACAATCAAATTGTACTAAAGAATTATTATTGTTGCCTGAACAAATTTTGTGATTCGTGCAATAGTATATACATGAATATTTTTAATAAAATAAATGAATTAATTGAAAGATCCAATTTAGGGAAAACAAAAACAAATGATTTGAATAGCAGAGGTGGGTAGTAAGGCCTTAGCTTTACTCCGTTACATTGACTTGAGTAACTTTTTTGAGAAAAATGTACTTCTAAGTATAGGTGGAGTTTGACTTTTGTGGCGGGGGGGGGGGGGGGGGCATTTTGATGACACCAAAACACAGTGTAAGCAATAAAATTACCTTAAAGATATATACTCACCGGTCACTTTATTAGGTACACCTGTCCAACTGCTTGTTAACACTTCATTTCTAATCAGCCAATCACATGGTGGCAACTCAGTGCATTTAGGCATGTAGACATGGTTTAAGACAATCTCCTGCAATTCAAACCGAGCATCAGTATGGGGAAGAAAGGTGATTTGAGTGACTTTGAACGTGGCATGGTTGTTGGTGCCAGAAGGGCGCGTCTGAGTATTTCAGAAACTGCTGATCTACTGGGATTTTCACGCACAACCATCTCTAGGGTTTACAGAGAATGGTCAAAAAAAAAAAAAATCCAGTGAGCGGCAGTTCTGTGGGCGGAAATGCCTTGTTGATGCCAGAGTTCAGAGGAGAATGGCCAGACTGGTTCGAGCTGATAGAAAGGCAACTGTGCCTCAAATAACCACCCGTTACAACCAAGGTAGGCAGATGAGCATCTCTGAACGTACAGTACATCGAACTTTGAGGCAGATGGGCTACAGCAGCAGAAGACCACGTCGAGTGCCACTCCTTTCAGCTAAGAACAGGAAACTGAGGCTACAATTTGGACAAGCTCATCGAAATTGGACAATAGAAGATTGGAAAAACGTTGCCTGGTCTGATGAGTCTCGATTTCTGCTGCGACATTCGGATGGTAGGGTCAGAATTTGGCTTCAACAACATGAAAGCATGGATCCATCCTGCCTTGTATCAACGGTTCAGGCTTGTGGTGGTGGTGTAATGGTGTGGGGAATATTTTTCTTGCCACTCTTTGGGCCCCTTGGTACCAATTGAGCATCGTTGGAACGCCACACCCTACCTGAGTATTGTTGCTGACCATGTCCATCCCTTTATAACCACAATGTACCCAACTTCTGATGGCTACTTTCAGCAGGATAATGCGCCATGGCATAAAGCTGGAATCATCTCAGACTGGTTTCTTGAACATGATAATGAGTTTACTGTACTCAAATGGCCTCCACAGTCACCAGATCTCAATCCAATAGAGCATCTTTGGGATGTGGTGGAACGGGAGATTCGCATCATGGATGCACAGCTGACAAATCTGCACCAACTGTGTGATGCCATCATGTCAAGATGGACCAAACTCTCTGAGGAATGCTTCCAGCATCTTGTTGAATCTATGCCACAAAGAATTTAGGCAGTTCTGAAGGCAAAAGGGGGTCCAACCTGTTACTAGCATGGTGTACCTAATAAAGTGGCCGGTGAGTGTATGCTCGAATCTTAGCTTAGCCCATGCTCGTACATACAGGCATCCTAATTGTGTATGTGTGCGTGCGTGTGTGAGCACGTGCGTTTTTCTGTGTTACCCAGGGGTGAATGTGGGCCAGAACGGTCAGGAACGCAGTTCCGGTATAAGATTCAGGGCCAGAATGAAGTTCCGGTATAAGATTCAGAGCCGGAATGCTGTTCCGGTACACGGTGCTTTGATTCCGAAAATATGACGCAACTGTCAAAACAATATGTAAAAAAAACCAAAAAAAATGCTAAGATGCCACACATGTGTTTCATCTCCAAGAAGAAAACAATCTAGGAACATCAGATTTACATACACAAGTGTTAACAAAAAGCGTAATAAAGTGCTTGTGTAGCGTAATCCGTTTCCACCAATATTTATTATTGATTTTATTCCATGGATGGCATGGAGGTTTCCCCAGCTGCTGCAGTTATCGGAGTCTGACGATGATGAGGCACATCAATGTGCGAATGCACGCAGCAAAGCAAAACGCCTGGACTCATTTATGCGTTCAATTGGCTGACATACTGCATACCTATTAAATCTCCCGATTTGGTCGGGAGCAGGGGTCGCGTTGGTTGCAGTAACAGAGAAGATAGACGGAGAGACTTGAAGTTCTACCGTATTCTGAGAGACCCGAAGTGGAGAGCGAGATGGACTGCTGTAATTCGACAAGAAATCTGGGCACCAAACGATCACCACAGACTATGTAGTAGTCATTTTATATCTGGTAAGATGCATTTAATATATATTTAGAAGATTTTGGGCTGACAACCACAATTAAGATCATTGTGTGACGTTGGTGATTGGGGTCTATATAGACCCTACCCACCGACGTCACAAAACCACGTGCTCGCTGTATGGTTCCGCCCAGTTGTCCGTCATTTTGTCTCTGTATTAGCATTGGTTTCAATTGATCGAGGAATTTAAAATGCATTTCATGGAAGACCCGGTGCTTTCTGATGCCGTAAACTCACTGGATGTGTTGCATAAAAGGCGTTATGTGGAAAAGCTTCGTTCTATACAGTCGCCAGATCCATATTTGATGCCCAAATCGATGTTTTTCGACCCACTGTCTTTCGCTCTCCTCTTTGGATCCCTCGGAATACGGTAAAACTTCAAGTCTCTCCTTCCATCTTCTCTGTTAGTGCAACCAACAGCCACACACGCCTTCACCATTTTGATTATTAATGTTAAGGAGCAGAAAAACACGCCGTAAATAGGAGGAATGTACGTAGCCGTAACAGGTTAACACTATGTTTTGACGGACAATTGGGCGGTACCATTCAGGAGAGCGGAGTTGTGACGTCACGTGGGTAGGGTCTATAGTTGCCTCTTTTTCTTTGGGGGTGGAGTTGTTGTTTTGTTGGTGTTGTTGGCGGTAAGCAGAGTAAAAAGAGGGAGAAAAATACCACGACTTCCGTGTCTAATTTTTCGCCGCCA
This sequence comes from Corythoichthys intestinalis, assembly GCF_030265065.1. Lineage (NCBI taxonomy): Eukaryota > Metazoa > Chordata > Actinopteri > Syngnathiformes > Syngnathidae > Corythoichthys > Corythoichthys intestinalis. Next base: position 37,227,828 of record NC_080395.1, on the reverse strand, counting down.
AGCAAGCATTACAATATTAATTAAAAATGAATGAAAACTAAATACTATTGAATATGTCATCATTATCATTTAAAAAATTTAAGTGACGGGTAAAAATAGATTATGACCGGATTTTTATGACCCTGTCAGTCAAAATGACAGACAACGAAAATGTCTAGCGCAACCTCTGGTCGGGAGTTTCCCGATTATTTACAAATTTTCCCGCCTCCCAATTTACCAGTAAAATCTCCCGATTTAAAAAAATAATAAAATAAAAGTTCTCAGCTTAATCGGTCAATTTTTGGGACGAAGATTCTATTCACAAACAGGAAAAACTGTGTTGAAACTGAGTGAAAGAAAGTTTGCGAGACGTGCATGCTCCCACGTGACTTCATTTATTGCGGAAGTAGCAGACGAGCAAGATGGCTGATGAGAAGCAATGCAACAAGAAGAGAAAGTCAAAATATCAAGCAGCTTGGCAAAAGGACTATTCTTGGATAAGTAAAAGTGATAGAGGAGTGACATTTGCTCTTTGCTCTCTGTTGTGTGTGCATACGTATATCGGTTCGTAGTGGAGGAAAAAACGATGTGACGAAGCATGCAAAAACATCACAGCACATGGATAGTACAAGAGTTCGGTCGGCAAATAAAAGTATTGTAGGTAAGTACCAGCTACCGATCAGATCTGTCAAATGAAACTGTTTGTGCTCTACTGGCCACGATGTTCAACATAGACCGTGACTAAATGTCTTGCGAGTTGGCTCAGAAGGCAAAGACAGTCACATGGAACTGTGTTAAAGTACATAACTACTAAGAAAGATGTAAGATTATGTTAAAGAACTAGTAAGAAAGATTATGTAAGAACGATTATGATGCATGATTAAAAAACTTTTTTTAATCATTTACTGTGCTCATTGTATTCATATGAAGGTTCAATACACAATAAAATGTAAAATTAGATTCCGATATGACACACAAATCTTCAATCTGCGCCAGACACAGTTTCACTCAAGTGTAGGATTCTAGAGCTGAAACGAATACTCGAGCAACTCGAGTAACTCGAGTTTAAAAACTGATCCGAGTAATTTTATTCACCTCGAGTAATCGTTTATTTTGACAGCTCTAAGCATCACGTTTTGCTCGGACTACTTTTAATGCGGGACAACGCGCTGATGTCACGTGCGGAGAGGAAGAAGGGAAAAAAAAAAAAAAAAAAAACACTGCAGCCAACAGCCGCTACAAACGACGCCGACGTTGCTAAATACTAGCCCGCACGATGCTACGTTGGTTGCAGGTAGCGTCTGATGCGTCTCATAGAGATCGCATGTATGTTGAACTAGATGCGAAATGACAGACTCGGCCGCATCTGGGCAGCGTTAGTAAACAGCCGCCATCTTAAAGCAGTAGAGCGCTAAGCGCTAATAAAGAGCGCTAAGCGCTAATAAATAAGATTATCGCTACTGTCACTACTAGCTCACGTAACGTTAGCCCTGCGGAGGGCTAGTTTTCTATTAATTATGACCACCGTCGATGCGTGGCTAACGTGTCTTACATACAGGCTTTAACATAACATAGCACTGTGGAGTGATGAGGGTGTAGAATAAAAACTTAATAATGCTAACTATCAATTTTAGCTCAGTAGTCATTGCTGGATAAAACACCAAGTAGCAATGGTCCCTAATGTGCTCCAATACAGCCTGTATCATACATTTATTTTGAACACTGCAAAAACTCAAAATCCTATCAGGACTTACAGTTTAGACTAACTTAAAACTTAACTAGAACTTAAAAATGGCTTGACACAAATAGAAATTTAATTGAAACACGTGGGAAGTGATGTGTGTTATCCAGCGTAACGGCATTTTTAGGTAAGATATATATAATTTTTTTTTTTTTTAAATAAGATCTAAAAGTTTTTTGAGTGAAAGCAGTGAATTAGTCTTTTTTTTTATTCTAGTTACATCTCAGATGCAATTGTTGGCTGTTTTCAACAATATACATCAAAAATAAAGACATTGATTGACTGAAAATGGTTCAAGATTAGATAAAATGTCTTGTTTTCTCATGTATATTTATAACTGCTCTTCACCTAAAAATATATTTGTTTTATCCGATTACTCGATTAATCGATAGAATTTTCAGTCGATTACTCGATTACTAAAATATTCGTTAGCTGCAGCCCTAGATTCTACACAGAGCTCACTATACCAAAGCTAAACTAGCCAAAATATTACATACAGTCTCATTCACGTGCGATCGCTGTAAGCAGGCCTCGGCCGATTATGCACACATGTTCTGGTTTTGTACGTCTTTAACTTCATATTGGTCTGACATTTTTGCTGTTCTATCGAAGATTACAGAGATAGATATTGCTCCAAATGCCTTGACTGCTCTGTTTGGTGTGGTTCCTGCTGCACATGGTCTACCTCCTCAGAAGGGGGACCTCATAGCATTCGCAACCTTGCTGGCCAGAAGGCTAGTTCTTTTGAGGTGGAAATCTTCAGTTCCACCTACGCAAGCATATTGGATCAAGGAGATGCTTTTTTTCCCTCAAATTGGAAAGGTTAAGACTGACGCTCTGTGGATCTGCGTCCTTTGAGAACGCTTGGAACCCGTTTTTTGCATATGTCAGAAGCACAAATTGCCATCTCTGTGTGGATTCTTGAACTATGCCTGAAAAACTATACAATATAAAGGTGTGTGTATATATATGTATACAATGGGGAGAACAAGTATTTGATACACTGCCAATGGGTTTTCCCATTGGCAGTGTATCAAATACTTGTTCTCCCCACTGTATATCTGTTTTTTTCCCCCCCTTTTCTTGGTCTGTGCTCTTTTCCCCTTTAAAGGAAAACAACTATATTAACAATACATTGCTTTTTGAGGATATATGCCGTGGGTATTGGGTGGGTGAGTTTTTTTTAATTTTTAATTTTTAGTTTCAATATGAAAAAAAGAAGAATGCTCAAATGCTGTTACCTCATTTGCTTGTACTATATTGGTTCAATAAACAAAGTTTACAAAAAAAAGATTCCAATATGCATGTTTTATCGTTGTTGTGCGCGCAATGTCTGGCGCGGGAAAAAAAAATCTCCCTATTTTGACTTTCCACAACTTAATAGGTATGATACTGACATGTGATCAGCAGAGAGTTAGCTCTGATTGGTTCAAATGTGCATGTTTTCTGGAACAGCAAAAAAAGCTTTTTGGATTGATGCGACAAAAAAAGGGCAATGCAACATAAAATGGATCGAAAGATCAACGAAAGAGTTGAGGAGGCTTATTTATCATAAATAGATTTATTTGCTCTTAGCTGTCAATGTGCACTTTGGACTTATATTTGTTCATTTATGTTAGGCTACTTATTCATTTCCTCATGATTTAAAAAAGTCAATGCGCGATCTTCAAAATATATTCCATTTCACTCGGCATGATATAAGTCATTTGTACTTATTTTTCTGAATGTATGTTACTTATATCTTTATTATTTTTAAAAATGTTTCCATTACTTCAATTTTAATATAAATCCTATGTTCTTAAGTAGTTAAAATTTAGATTTGGTATTTAGTATGTGAGGAAATGAGGGAAAATAAAAATTAGGAGATTGAGGTTGGGGTTATTGCTGTTTTTGTTAACTTTTATTTTGCAAATCATTGAAAAAAATCAGTTTTTGTATGTGTTATAGAAATAACTGTGCCAAACAGTTTTCTTTGCATTTCAGTAGTTTAAGAGGTTTGAACCCCCCCCCCCCCCCCCAAAAAAAAAATAAAAAATTCTGGCTCTGTGGTGACCTTCACGTCGGGGAGTTCCGGAAAGAAATTCTAGCCACTTTCACCTACCTACCTACCTAGTTACTAGTTACCTAGTGAAGAAGTAGACGCCCCATCCTTTTTGACTAAATATTCTTATGTTGAAAATAAGCGTTTTTTTGTTTTGTTTTGTTTTGTTTTTTTTTTTGTTTGTTTTACATAATTTTTTTAGGGGAATTCTAAAGCAGGCTTTTTAGGACAGCTATGCTTGGCCAATATCATCGTTCATTGAATACGGTACACCCGGTGGTAGCTCTGTTGTACAATTTACGTCTTTAGTGGGGCAAACTGAAACTCCACTCACCATTTTTTTGTCAATAGTGAACTTAGAAAAAGTACACTTGAGAAAGCGAAATTAATACTCAATCGTGCTTTCAAGAAAAACTGTAACATTGTAAACTGAATTTACATGATAGGAATCAAAATGAGTGTAATAAATAATGTAGTTATTGGTGTACAAATAAGTAAGTTATAATACATTTTCTGAATTTCAACAATGAATACAAAGTGATATGAATGTTTTCATTATCACGTTTTTTACATGATAATTATCAAGTTTTCATGTGAGGGCATCACGTTTTTACGTGATTATTATCAGGCTTTCACATGCTATTTATATGATAAAGTTTTTACATGATAGGTTTTCACATTTTTAAATGATACGCTTTCATGTTCAAACATGGTATGATATTTTTGCACGATAGTTATCACATTTTTACATGATTATGTAAAGACGTGAGGTGACGCTGGAATTCTTTCGAGTGACAGCAATACACTTTTGTAATACTGTACAATTATGCATAATATGTTTTATATACATTTGCATGGATTTTTACTTTTTTGCCATGTTTAAAATTAATAATTATTTTAAATGACATTGATTGACAAAATTGTTGCTCAAAAAATGAACTGTTCTTACACTGACCACACAGTAACTTTGGCATATTACCACTGAAGGGAATAGGTACCATTCTAGCACACACCATATAATTGTTTGCATTAGTCTAACACATTCATATAATTGTTTGCATTAGTCTAACACATTTATCTAACTATAGTTTAGGCAGACTTCACTCCATGCCCTTGGACACAGTAAAGTGAATCACCTTATCAGGGCTCATGAGGGGGAAATTGAAAAATGGTACCGTTTCTCATAGGCACCGTCTAACTGTTTTCATTACTCTAACACACGTAATATAATTAATCAGGGAATAGTATCATTTCTCATATTTACAGTAGGACTGCACTATTTTAACACACACCTAATATAAAATACTAAATAGCACACCATAGTTTAATGAAAAGAAGCAGAATAGATACACAATGCCATCTTATCACAGAAGCACAACGTGTGCGTCACGAGCAAGATTGACGCACCAACTCTTGGAATCAGTTCTCCCGAACACCAACAAGGACAAAGAGCAGCGCGCTTTTTCCTAAAACAAGTGGAGCCAGCCCGGATAACAAAGTTGATAGCAGGCGCTTGGGACGTCAAGACCAGCGTCGGTCCCTGTGGCAAACACGTCCCATCCACGGACGAACCTAACCGCCCAAAACTGGCCACAGAGGGATGGCCCCGAAACAACACTCATCCACACCTTCGGCCCGGCCTACTCCACCACGGACTTAGAAAACACTGGACACTGAGATAATAACGATTTCGCTGCTCGGAAACTTTTCTATGTAGCCTTGTTTTGGATTTAGCATTGTTCGTCTGTCGTCTGTTTTTGCCTTGTTTTTGACCATTGTCGACGAATAAATTGTCAACCTGTTTTCGGTGAGCCTTCTTCAAACTTTTGGAACATGGAGTCAGTACAAAGGGTTAACACAAGAGGTGAACACGCGGAATTTCCGCCTTCCCGGTTGGCGCACGGAAGCGGTAAGCAGCGGAGCACCATTTCTGTTCGGCTGTCGCCGTTTCCGTGCGGCTTGGCCGGGTGGCGAATTCCAACACCACTTAGAACACTCTAACGAGACAGATCATCAGATCATCGTCATGTTATTTCATAAATTAACTCATTTGTTGCCCTTGACTGTGACAGACGTCCAATCCATTTGGACACGGAGGGCTGGCAGCAAGTGAACGATGGATTGGACGTCTATCATCGTCACTGGTATGCAAACAAAACCATTCATTTCCAATTAAAATGGATTTCATCTGGACCGTTAGCAGGGGGGGGCAGAGGTGGGCGGTGCCCACTCACGGACATGCTCTGCCCACCCAGAAAACTGGATGTAGTACTAACAGCAGTCTGGGCACAGCGTATGGTATCCCATTCATATAGTACTGATGTGTTCTAAGTTTTAACCTTTGCGTTGTTAACTCCTCTTTCATCTTAAAAAAATAGATAAATAAAGGAAATGTTGGTTTTGTTCCTGGGGGCGCTACACACATTTACGCATATTTTGATTTTTTTTTTCTTTTACATTTTATCCAAATTTTCACCAGTGTTCTCCTGGCTGTTGAGTTTGGTGAGTTTTGAAGCATTCTGAGGGGGTGAAAGTAGGGCTCAAAGCATCAGCGGGACAAAGAATGACGGCTAGGGGGCGCTACATAGTGTATTTGGAATTTGTCTTTACACGGTATCGAAGATTGCACCTGTCTTGACCTGCCTGCCAATTTTGGTGCATCTTGAAGCATTCTAAGGGGGTCAAATTGAGCTCAAATGGGCTGTGGAAAAAAAGAGTAACAATAATAATAATAAAACCGAGGAACCACAATAGGTTACCTAAAAAAAAACAGTCACCTGCATGTCCATACTGTTCAGTTATGGATGTGTTCTAAATCAAATCAACTTTTATTTGTTTAGACCAAATCACAACAACAGTTATCTCAAGGAGAAGACAAAACATGTTTTAAGGTGCAGTAGCCCTACGCTGGATTTCGACCAACTTGAGCATTGTAGCTTTTTTTTTTTTTTTTTTTTGCACCCCCAGGTAAGACGAATGCCCACCCACACCTGGCATCCAGTTAACACCACTGGATTTGATGTCTATCACTGTCAATGGATGAGTAATCAGTAGAATTCAGGAATGCTTTAGTTGCTATTCCTGCCAACAACCTCTGGGCGGCGATACAGATAAAAGTAAAGTTCCTCTGTTGCTTCCCATAAATATATATGGGCCTAGATATATACACTATATATATATTTTTTTTTTTAACCATTTGTATATTTGTTATTCAAATGTCTAATTTGTGCCAATTATGTCACAGCTGGATATGTGTGTTCATGTGTGCAAATGAGTCAGAAAATGAGCCAATTTGACCCAGAATTCCAAGTTAATGGGACAATTCCCGTTGCATCCTTTGTCTACACTGCTGCCAAACCATTTTAATTAGATCATCATTTCACATCAGTAGGCTAATTGCTGCAGTGACCAAAAACATTCCCAAAAAATTGTAAACTTGAACCTTAAGCGCTGAATCAGCAGCAAAGAAGTAGCGCTCATTTTCCCAAAGGTTGCTGACTCTTGCCCAAAAATCCCTAACTGTGTGATGCTACCTCCCTGTCCTGCCTCCACTTTGCACATGTGACCCATGTTTTAACAGATGTTGCCTCCATGTACAATTTTGTCAGTCCAGCGCCCGCTTCCCAGCACCATGTCACGCAACTGCAGTACTCTGTTTGTTTTAAGCATAGCCCAAGTGCATTCAAGTGCATACTCACACACGCACTCACACAAACTCAACCGCAGGTCCCATTTGGAAGCCCCCCACCTCCATGGAGTTACATAACAAGGATTAACTTAAACTATTTTGTGGGCTCCGACAGTCCAAACCATAACAGCTATTTTTAGGAGCGGACCCCAATATAACGACAACACATGATCGTACATATAATGCTTACATTAACAGTGATATGTGCAGCAGGGGCTTCTCATGAGAATGCCGACATGGACTCGTGTGAGGCCTCCACCTCAAAGCTTTGTTACCAGCAGTTTTTTTAAAAGCTCCAAATATTCAGTACATGCTTGTATTGTTAATTTAATCCATCCTTGACAGACAGTGTCATGTGTCATGCCATGTACACGCTAATTCAATTAAGACAAGATAATCATTATTCCTAAATATTTTTGCCAAAATTTTTATTTTGTGGTATACTGAGACATTATTCTTTTGGAATAAAGATTTTCATTTAATATTCTTTCAGGAACAGTGGTTATACTGCAGTGGACAGCAATTCCAAAGTTAACACTTAAGACGCTTAAACATTTACAGAGCAAGTGACTATTTTTGGTCAGTTAAAATAACTTAAATATTAGCAATTATAATTAAAAATTATACATACAGTGAAGAAAATAAGTATTTGAACACCCTGCTATTTTGCAAGTTCTCCCAGTTAGAAATCATGGAGGGGTCTGAAATTTTCATCGTAGGTGCATGTCCACTGTGAGAGACATAATCTAAAAAGAAAAATCCAGAAATCACAATGTATTATTTTTTAACAATTCATTTGTGTGATACAGCTGCAAATTAGTATTTGAACACCTGAGAAAACGAATGTTAATATTTGGTACAGTAGCCTTCGTTTGCAATTACAGAGGTCACCGTTTCCTGTAGCTTTTCACCAGGTTTGCACACACTGCAGGAAGAATTTAGGTTCTATTTTACTCTCATCTGACCACAAAACTTGCTCCCATGACTCCTCCGCATCATCCAAATTGTCATAGGCAAACTTTAAATGGGTCTTGACATGTGTTGGTCTAAGCAGGGGAAACTTCCATGCCATGCATGATTTTAAACCATGACGTCTAGTGTATCACCAACCCTGGAAACGGTGGTCCTAGCTCTTCTCAGGTCATTGACCAACTTCTGTTATGTAGTTATGGACTGATTCTACACCTTTCTTAGGATCAGTGAGTCCCCAGGAGGTGATATCTTACATTGGGCTCCACTTCAATTGAGATTGACCGTCGTGTTTAGCTTCTTGTATTTTCTAATGATTGCTCCAACAGCTGCTTGGCAATTGCTCCGTAGCCCTTTTCAGCCAAGTGGATGTGAAAGATTTTGTCTCTGGTGTCTTTGGACAGCTCACTGCGAGTACGGGACGAAAACATAAAGTAAGACAATCTTAAATAAATAAAAATGTTCATTAATTCAAGAAAACCAAAAATACACACTGGTTATGGCCCCCAATAACATTCTGAAGTCTATTTTCTTTCATAGTATTTAACTCATTGTATGCCATCGACGGCAATAGACGTCCAAACTGGGAAGACTAGCCGTGAATGCTCAGTGTCAGTGTTTTCGACGACGCTATACGTCCATTCTAGTTTGGCTGGGAGGGGAAAATTAACGAACGGGGTGATTAATTCGCCCCACCCAGTCAAAATGGATTGGACGTCTAGTGTCGACAATGGAAACTAAAGAGTTGAATGGTTGCCCTGTAAGAGTTAAAAATTATATATACGTATATATATGGTGGAAAACACAGACAAGACTGAAAAAGCAGTTTCTGCTCTTGCACTCCTCTTTACAAGAAACTGCTTTAATTATGAGCCAAAACAACTGTTGTGTTTGATAGAACAATATGTCTATATGCTGGCATCGTGCATTAAGCCCCTGAGCTATTATCAATTTGTCCCTTTTACCCTGCAAACCCCCGTTTACAGACGTCGCGCAACCGCTTTTGTTTCAACCCAGCCATAAAACAAAGGTAATTAATTATATTTATTATTCAAAATGTCATTTTTAGTTTAGAATCATTAATTGATATCTAATATTTCGTTCAAAAAAAAAAAAAAAAACGACTTTAAAAAATTATTCACTCGCATATTTTAAACTTTTAAACAAATGACGTCATGATAAAAAAAATGGTGTCTGTAAAAAAGTCACAAATATCTACCTCATAACTTTCGCTTAATTGTATTTTTTTTTTGTTACTGTCGCATTTTCTCCGATATGTTAGATGATAAATCATGGATCCAAACAAAGAAAAATTGAAAAAAAAAAACATTTAAAACAGTAAATATATGAAAAGAAACTCTCGACCACTCCTTGATGTCTGTGACATCTGCATCGTGACCCTTGTTATATTACCATGTTTCCCCCATAAAATCCCAAAAAATCCTGCTGTGGCCATTCACAGCTGTGTCTTGACACTCGGAGATACATGCCACAGGGAGTTTTTGGATCGAAACAAGGTAAGTACGCGATAACATCTCGTTAAAGTTATGGCGTCTGTAATTCTGCTCTCGCCTCCAGATAGGTTTTTGCTGTTTAAAAGATTTTTTTTTTTTTAAATGCCTTCCTGTTTAAATTTTTTCTTCCCCCAGAAAATTTAGATTTTAAGCTTTCCAATGATGTATCACACATGCATATTGGACAATTTTGAAATTTGGCCAAATTGGGGGTCTCAGAGTGGAACTTCAAGTCACCTGAGTGTTTTCCGCCATATACATACGTATATATATATATATATATATATATATATATACACACATATAAAATTGATGCAAGAAAGGGTTTTAAATAAATCCATACATCCCTGCTCAAATGCCAGGTTTTGTGACATTTTTTTTCTCTAAATATATTATCCATAATGCGGAATGGTGTAGTTGCATATTGTGTACTCACACGCGTAATTTGGATGTGGTGGTGTTCAGAATTAACAGGCCAGATTCAAAAACCCCGCAAAAATCTGCAAATAAAAAAATTTGAATAAAATCAGAATAAATAGAGAGGCAAACTAACATTTTTGGGGATTACATACTGTAAAAATGCCAAGAGTAAGAGTAAAAACAAGTGTCAAAATGACCCAGTCTGGATCAAAATATCAATTTCGATCAAAAGGCAAAACACCAACAAATACCGCCATCTTTGCGGTTTTGTTAAAAAGAGTGGTTTTCATTCAAAGTTATGAAATATTTCAACAACAAAGTTTTCCATAACAATGAAAACATCAACATTGCTTTGTATATTTTCTGTTTCCGGTGAATTAGAAGTAATTGTGTAAAATGTGTGTGAATAATACCGTATTTAATTGGCAAGACTCTACTATTTGCCAGGATCCCTGACTACCACAGTGACAAAATGACTTCAAACCCGAGTTGATGCAGGTGGTGGAAGGGGTGAGATGCTGGTGACAGGCCAGTCTCCACAAGGAACAACAAAGTCAAGCTTGCCGTCCCTTACTTGAATCATTGTTTGCATTATGTTCATTACGGCAATATCATCCCTACCATTGTTGAGACCAAACCTACACCCTAGTTCCCAGTCCAAATGGATTGGAGATCCATGACCATCAATGTCACTCACATCATTTAATCACCAACAGTAGCGGGAAATTGGTTATTATCAACTGAACTGTGCCTACAAGAATCAGTCACCTAGTCACCAGCATTTTTAATCTAGTTTGATCCGGTCTAATGTAGTTTCAGATTGGCCATCATGAACACACAGACACGCGCACACAAATGCCAGATATTTCCATACACTTGAGTTCGTTTGAACTAGTTGCCGCCACATTCCACAAGCCTATTATTATGACTTTCTGGTCATTACAACTGGACATCCAGGAAGCACTAATTGTGTTACAGTACAATAACATAGATATGCACGTACATGCCCGTGTGCACACACAAAACAGTGCCCTGTTGCCACAGAGAGGATGTTTCTCTTGCACTCTGGCAACATGAGTGTAGAGCACACACTGAGAGGGCAGTTCCGCTTCATCATGGGACATTAATTGCTGCCCAGCATGCTGCCAAGACGTGGCCACTGATATGTGTGGGTACTTATTCCAAGTGTACAAGACGACAGTCACTTTGTGTATGTACATTTATAGATATAGGTATGACATATAGCTGTATTAATGATAAAATAGGGCCCAATATCACAAACCTTAGGGTTGTATTATCATAATTATTGATTTTAAATGAATTGAAATATAACATAATTATATGTTTCTTTCCAGACTAAAAGTCACTCTTTTTTCATAGTTTGGCTGGGCCTGTGACTTATGCTCAGTTGTGACTCATAGTACAAAAAATACAGTAATTTAACCCTTTCACGGATAGTGGTCACAACAGTGGACAGCCAAAGGTGTAAGTTTGCATTGGGACGGTAGGTACATAACACTACCAGCTTTTCAGGATGCTCAAATTGTCCCTACCAACTTTTAAGCAACCTTATTTGCATTACACAATGACTTCAGTCATGTAGATCATTTAGATTGTCTTCCCATATGTTGTAAGGATAGAATGGACCCAACCATTATTAAGCGGATTACAGTACTTTAATTATGTTTTCTGACTTACATTGGCCCATTTTTCACTTGCTGAATGTGCCAATCCATTTTTCCCCCTCAAACACATGTTTGATTGGCTGATGACTTTACACCGTCACCCCCCCCCCCACACACACACACACACACGCAATCACAGTCCCGACACGAATACAATAATGTCGCCTAAGTTTTTTTTCCGCCAGCAGCAGCCACTGTAAGTAATGTAAAAATGTTGTGGAGGTTGGGAACACACCAGTAATTTTGCTACTGAAAGTACAACCTGTATCAGAGTTAGCATAACATTAATCAGTGTGAATTTCCCGAACTCAACTCGAGTAGGAAGCTGCTTTAAGAGAAATATCCTCCTGTATGTGTTTTTCTACTGTTAACGTTAATTAAACTATGAGAAATATAGTAAACCAAAGTTTACCCCCCTCTCCCCAATTTTCATTTTTATTTTATTTATGTGGTCTTAAAGCAGCCCAAAGAAGCTTTCATTTTTTTTGCTGAGTTTGGCTGTGCTTGTGGACAAAAGCAGTGGTGTTTTATCTGGAGGAAGGCTCTAATTTTATTTATTTTTGTTATTCCCTGACTAAGAAATTTCTCAGTTTTATTTAATTTCTTTATTTCTGACAGACAATGTTGAGTGGTCTTAAGACAAATGTCTATTTCTTGCTTCCTGGATAGAAGATAGAGATTGTTAACAAGTTTGTATGTTTATTGTGTATGATAATACAAATTATCTTCAAATATTGCAATTTAAATTTGCTAATAAAATCCAGACATTTCTTCTGGAAGTTTTCAAAATATTTGTTTAGCAGTTTTTGAAAACAAACGTTTGAATCAAATAAGTAATACATATGCATTGCAAAAACACACCCTTAAAACTAGTTAAATTCCCTTATTTTCAGTGTAAATCTACTAGAAATAAGTGAAATAATCTTCCATTGTTTCAAGCAAATTTTATTCACTGAGATTTCTTGAAATAAGAAAAATAGCTAGCTGAAAATAATCTTAACAGACTTGTTTTAAGCAAAATGTTTGTATATTTAATCTAAAAAAAAACTTGTTTACCAGAAATGTCTTTAATTCAAAAATAGATTTTGTTCAAAACATTATTTAAAAGCAATTTTTTCTGGATTTAGGTGAAAAATGGCCTACTTTTAGATGTATGGGCTTAATAAGAACAAATAGTAATAATTCTGTAATTTAAATGGAATAATCTGACGTATTAATCTGTTAACTAGTCTTTCACACTCAAAACAGGATGGAGAAAATTATTCGACTATATTTAAGAAAAATTACCAGATTAAGACTTTATAAATTTGTGGTGTGAAAGGTAGTATAAATCAATACAGATTTATTTTTGCATTGATCATTTAGCATATCAATTAATTAGATTCATATTCATGAGAAATGTAGCCCTTACCCCCCCTTCACCCAATCTGTTTGGTCTTATTAATGTCCTGTTCCCAGTAAAAAGTGTACATGCACGTTATGATGTTATATCATCCCTACCAATTTTGAGACCAAATCTGAGTTGTGTGTGTGTGTGAGTCCCTTGTGTACGGCTATTCAAAAGTTGTCACTTAAGACTTTTAACCCTCTTTATTTGAAAATTATAAGTATTATGGATTTTGTAAGTATTATGTATTTGTAAGTAAGTGTGTTTCTATACATATATTTTTTTACAATTATAATTTATAAATGAATAAATGTTAATCAAAACGTAGATTAATTACATGTGATGAATAAAAACAGAACTATACCCTGGTTACGGCCTTAGGTAACACTCTAATTTTGATTTTCATTGCATGTCATTGATGGCGGTAGACGTCCAATTCATTTAAACTGGTAGGATTGGCTGTGAATGCTCATGTTTTAGTACCATTGCATAGTCAAGTGCATCCATTCTGAGATATGTGTCAGCCCAGTGGAGTCTCCCTCTTCTGGCCATTATAAAGAATGCATGTTGACGTTCACCAAGTTGATTTTTTTCAAGTGATGCGTTCAGTAAGTATACAGTACTCACTTTGCTGTGTTGCAGCGCGCACACATTGAAGTAACATAGGTGCACATGATTGAGTGTGAAACTAACTGTGACACAAACACACACACCCCCACACAGGTCTATTTTTGGCTGTATAAATGGGCGTGTAATTAGTGTTTGTGTGTATTTGGGAGCCAGCAGGTGGAAGCATGAAGATTTAAACTGGCATTAATTTCTCATCAGGAGCACAGAGCCAACAGGGACGCCGATCAAGAAGGCAAACACAAGAGATGTATTCAAAATTAATATTAATGGACACTGTCAGAGACGTATGATTGCAACAATATGCTTATTATTGTGTAAATTGCATCACAATTGAAAGCTGTTTGCAACGTTGTGCATTAAAGTTTGAGTATTTTGAGTGAAAAGGATAGTTCTGAATCAATTACGATGTTTTTTTCAAGGGCTTTCAGAGAGATGTTACATAATCGAGACTTCTGGAAAAATTGTTGCATTTATTTATTCTTTTCTCCAAATAAAATCATTTAAATGCATTTATTCATGGCTTGTTTCTTCTTATTTCATCTTAGACAATGGGCAATACCGTAGAGTTGGTGTTATTTGCCAACTTTCAAAACAAACCTATAAAGTTCTGACAATGAACTACTCAAAAATGCATAAGAGCGCACCTCTTGTGCATTTTTTATGGAATATTTGCATTTTTAACTCATTATGGGGCACTCATTTAACTCATTGGCTGCCATTGATAGCGCGAGGTGTTCAATCCATTTTAACTGGGAGAGGCTGGCAGCGTATTATCGCTGCTAACCCTCCCAGTAAAAATGGATTGGACGTCTATCGCTGTCAATGGCATTAAGAGATGAGCATTCGCAGCCAGTCCTCCCAGTTTAAATAAATTAAATACTGTATCAATCATTTTCAAAGGCAGGCAGTGACTTAAATACTACGATAAAAAGGCAGTGAGTTAAATACTACGAAAAAAGTGTATTGTAGTTTATTTATGGGCCATAAACAGGTTGTGTTTACATTTTTTATTTATTTTAATTTTATAAATGTTGTTTTTATAAACATTTTATTAACTTACAATTTTTAATAATTCATAACAAATAAATAAAAGTAATAAGTACAAAAGTATATGGCGAAAAACACAGACTAGACTGAAAAAGCATTTTCTGCTCTTGCACTCCTCTATAAAATAAACTGCTGTATTTTCAGCCAAAAGAACTGTTGCGTTTGATAGACAAATATGTCTATATGATGCCAAAGCAGATTCATGGCGCATTAAGTCCCGAACTATTTTTAATTTGTTAATTTTTACCCTGGAAACCCCCGTTTACAGACGTCGCGCAACCGCTTTTGTTTCAACCCAGCCATAGAGCGAAGGTAATTGAGTACATTTATTATTCAAAATGTCTGTCCTTTTTAGCTTAGAATCATTAATTGATGTCTAATATTTCGCTTAAAAAAAAAAAAAAAGACAAAAAAAAATTTCACTCGCATATTTTAAGCTTTTAAGCAAATTACGTCACAATGAAAAAAATGGCGTCTGTAAAAAAAAAGTCACGGATATCTACCTCATAACTATCGCTTAATTGTATTTTTTTTTTGTTACTGTCGCATTTTCTCCGATATGTTAGATGATAAATAATTGATCTAAACAAAGAGAAAAAAAAAAAAAAGAAAAAAACATGTTTAACAGTGTAAAAATAAGAAAAAGAACATCTTGACCACTCCTATGATCTCTGCGATTTCTGCATCGCAACCCTTGTTGTATTACCATGTTTCACCCATAAAATTCGCCAAAAATCTGGCTGTGGCCATTCACAGCTGTGTCTTGCCACTTGGTGATACATGCTACATGGAGTTTTTGGATCGAAAAGATGTAAGTACACGATAATATCTTGTTAAAATCATGGCGTCTTTAATTCTGCTCCCGCATGCTCTCACCTCCAGTTAGGGTTTTGCTGTTTAATTTTTTTTTTTTTTTTTTTAAATGCCCTCCTGTTCAAAATTTTTCTTCCCCCAGAAAATTGACATTTTAAGCTTTCCAATGATGTATCACACATGCATACAGGACAATTTTGAAATTTGACCAAACTGGGGGTCTCAGAGCCGAACTTCAACTCACCTGAGTGTTTTCCGCCATATACAAATATATAATCAAGACCTGGCATCCACAATCGTGGATATCCCATTTTGGGTCATCAAAATTTCCCGATTAATAATTTATTATACCCCATACAATATACATTAATGATTAATAATAATAAAAAATAATAATAAAATAAATCCTGTATACTTGAGATCTGGCGCCCACAAACGTGGATTTTTTTCACATCTTTTAAACATTATTCAATAAATATTCAATATGATCACAGTGCAGGACAATTAATTTTCTCCTGCATTTATACATTTTATTATTTTATTTTATCAACTAACATTTAATGTTGCAACAACATTTAAACGATGAATCACTGAACTAATTTACTAAGACTTTCCTTAATTTATGTGCACATGTACGTACAGTATATTCATACGTAAGTGGAGGTGTGTGTGTGGGTGTGTGCTTCTCCACCCATCTCTCTCCTCCTCCTGCTCCTCCCTCCGTTTTATCCCGTCCCTCCTTCACTCAGGGAGTGCAGTGGGGCAGCGTGTGCACCGGAGAGCAAAACAACACGGTGGTTTGGCACACGTGGAGCTCCTACAACCACTCTGCTGCTGGCAGAGGAGCAAGAACGAAGAGGAGGAGGACAAGACAAGAAGCACCTCAACATCAGCCGGAGGAGAGATAGAGAGGAGGAAAAATTCCCTCAAACGCACTTAGGGCCTCTGATGAGGAGAAGAGGAGCGCGGAGGGCATTGGCTAGGCTTCACCCACAAGTGAGTAACCCTTTGGAACTTCTGTTTGCATTTGACTTGGCTATTTTACTTACCTTTAGGTATGCATTTCAATGAACGATGTAGTGGGTCAGGAGAGTCCTTCAATTATTTATTAGGTAAATAGTATCCAATACAGTGTAAAGTAAAGAAAGATTATATTATTTCCAGATCAATTAAATTGTATAATGTAAGACAGACTTGCTGGAAAGTATTATAACCTCCTCATACATGCTTATAATCAACCATTCACATGAAGCATAATATTTTAGACTTCGCAGTGCCTCGTAAAGCATGCTGGAACGTTAAAAAGAAAACTCATCCAGTGTGATTATAATCCTGCAGTGAATTGCTGCATCTTATAATCAACATTGTGAAGTAAATACCTCTCAGATAGAATCCTTTTTAACTTTTTACATGGGAATTCGAGTGTCGACTGACTATTTTTGGAAATTAAAAAAAACAACAACTCCATATTGACCTGGCATCCATGTATGCGGACATCACATTGCCTTGCATTGCACAGTATATTTTGAATGGGAGGGATGGGAAGGCTCCAGCCTCACTCCCAATCAAAATGTTTATTCGACGTCTTGCGTTGTCAATGGAAGACGATTAGTTCATTGAGTGCCCTTTAAAGAATGAATATGACATTGATTATGTAACACTGGTCTTGTTATTCATTTGTATTACATTAAATGCTTCAAACTTGATTATTTTATGTGTAATGTGACATGAGAATAACAGCAGGTTTGGTTGTTTGATTATTCTTGAATGACAACCAAAAGTAATTAGCACTCATTGATGGATGTTGCATTATTGTTCAACACTAATACTCAAAGTGTGGTCAAGTGGGACAATTAGCATGCAGGGTCCCTCTCGTGGTACGTGTGGGAAAAAAAATCACAGAATTTAAATTCATTTGAAAATATACTAGTATATACTGTGTATTGTATGTGTGTTCAGTTTAACAGTGACTTATTAAGCATTTTTCAATATGAAACAATGCTTATGGCAAGTAAAGTTTAGTTGTATTTAACTTTAGGTTCTTAAAAATTATCATGTAACCTTTTGTTTTCAAACAATTATTTAAGCTTTTTTTTAATGGCTAACATTTTTGTCCAAACGTTTTAATTACATTAAATAAATAAATTGTAAAGCCTTAATAGGGCAAGGGACTATTTTTGATCATTAAAAAAAAAAAAAAAAGTTAACCGCATGAAGACCCAGTATCCACATATGTGGACATGGCAAATTTTGGGTCTCAATCATAATAATACACTGTATACAGTATATATTTAGAATACTAATCATTCTTATATTTTAATATTTTAACTACTGTTTTAGTATCTTGTAGTATTTTTATAGTATCTTTAATGAATAGATGTATTAATTAATAACATGTAATTAAAACAAAAATTATCACAACTAAACAACCCAGATAGCAGACAGACACTGAATAAACGTAGATTTTCCATCAAAATCATCAGTATGGTTGACATCAAAATTTTCGACGTCAGGTTACGTTGAAACAATGTTCTTCTATGGTATGTCAGGTGATGGTTGTCTTAACATTGTTTTATAGTTGATGAACTAATGTTGACAAATACTTGATTCATGATTGACCAGGAAATATGATTGAAAAGTCATTGAATTATGAGCGGGAGTTTTGGTCGAAAATATAACATTGATTCAGAGTTGTTATGATATTATTAATAATCGAAATGACGTTTAGGTTTTGTAAGGATTTCAATGTTGACACAACATGAATTGAGGGTGCAAAAGTGACGTTGATTCAACGATATAAGATCAACACCGGAATGTTGATCCGACATCTTCTCAACGTCGGTCTGCTATCTGGGAATAATAACATCCTTAGAGTTGAACCATCCCTCCCAATACATTTCATACCATTTAACTCACTACCTAAAAGGAAGGGCTATGAATTCTCCTGTTTTCACTGCTATTGATGGTGCTTAAGTCTAGCAGTTAGACATCCAAATCATTTTAGCTGGGAGGGTTGGCAGCAATCATTCGCTGCTAGCCTCTTCCAGTCTAAATGGATTGGACGAATAGCACCGTCAACGGCAACCAATGAGTTAAATGATTGCCAGATAAAGAGTGAAGAGTCAAGTTAATGTCACAAATTCTTAAAATGAAATTCCATACAATAAAAGTAGTAAAATATTTCATTTTAATGAACACTCAGGCCTACTATGCAACTGTATTTGTAAGTTAGTTATGACACTTGGAGAGTTAAGCAAGTAACATTTAGCTCCACTAAAAGAATGTTGTGTTTTGTTTAGTGTGCATGCACTCTATTCGTGTCTGCTTGAAAGGCCATTCCAAAGCCTTGTTGGTGATTTATTTATAAAGACTTCTAAAATTAACAACTAAATGGCGGCGGCAAGTGAAGTGAGACAGTGTGGCAAACACAATTCCAAGCAATCTTTGTTTTTCTTTTCCTTTTTAAAATTTTTTCTCCCTCATCCCCTCTGACAGTGGCAGCTCCAGACTTACTGGACCCCAAAACGGCCACTCACAACACCAAGCCCCGCCTCTCCTTCTCCACAAAGTCCATCACGCTGACTCGGCGAGAGGAGAGCGAGGTGCCACACGACGACAAAATAGTCATCACGCTTTCCCGTCTTACCTTCCTACCGCTGACCGGTTGAAGTATTGCAGGTGGTGGCCACGGTGATGAAAAGGAAGACGGTGACCGCCATCTTTCTTTTGGTGGTCCTCTACTTGGTGATGGGAGCGGCTGTCTTTAGGTCTCTGGAACAACCTCATGAGAGGTAAAGACATAATATGACTCAGTTACTGCATGGACAAATGAAACAGACACTCTTAGATGAGGTATTGATTTAACACAATATTTTAGATTGTGCTGTAAAACTTGGGGCCTAGAATCCAATTTAGCTGGTCCCTTCCACTCTACTCTTTCTGGAAGGCTTTTGAGAGCTGATCTGTGCTGACCAGTGCTGATTGGTTGAACGCAGCTGTAGCATTTCACACCAGTAGTTTCTTTTATCAAACCCTCATACTTCGTTAGTTTTCTTTGAGTAAATTATCCTGAACTTTGTGCTGCGCTTGAGTTGCAAACCACATGAACTGAAATTTCAGGGAACATACTGTCAGCAGTTTTTGCTCGGAGCTACCTTGTTAACACTTTCATGCATGGATTATGATTTTATTTGTTTTGTTTTTTTATCCTTACAGGACAGTCATTGGCTGCCATTGACAGGGCAAGATGTCCAATCCATTTTGATTCTGCCCCTCTCAGTCTAAATGGATTGGATGTCTCGCATCGACAATTGCACTGAAACAAAAGCACCCATAGCCTGTCATCCCGATTTGAACAGCTATCGAAATCAATTGCATGGAATGAGTTGAATACTATGCGAAGAAGAAAAAAAAGTTGATTTTCTTTTGTAGCTGGTTCTTTATTTCTCTTAATGAACAGGAGATAATGACACATAACTCAGGAACAAAATGAAAGTAATAATCACTTAAGCTAATTACTGTACATGTATAGATAAAAAAAAAAACAATTGAAAGCTGGCTGGCCAGGACTGAATTTCCCTGAGTGCTCAAGGTGCCTTCAAGAAGATTCAGTCTCGACCTTTCAACGCATAAACTTTTTGTTATTCCTAATGCAAATAGGCAGCCCCCCGTGTTAACCCAGGAAGTAACTCGCAAGAAAGTGGAATTTTACTAGCAGCTATATTACTTTCTCTGCTTTGATCTTGTTTCAGAGAAGCTGAGAACTGCACTTTTATCTTATCTACAGTGTATCACAAAAGTGAGTACACCCCTTGCATTTCTGCAGATATTTACGTATATCTTTTCATGGGACCCCCTTACATCTTGAATCTCTGCAGCAATGCTGACAGCACTCCTGTAACGAGTCACATGACATTTTGGAGGGAAATTGACAAGCAGTGTTGGGAGTAACGCCGTTACGTAACGGCGTTATTTTTTTCAGTAACGGGGTAATCTAACTAATTACTTTTTCCGCCATTACAATGCCGTTACTGTTACTGACGGTCAAAAGCGGTGCGTTACTTACTCTGAATAAATTGAAGAAACTACCAGCCGTGTCGAGTCGACTCTCTGCTCTGTTGATTTGTCATCCAAGACTTCGGGTGCGTTCAGGTTCGAGAATAGCGCTCGTACTTCTGATTCCAAGCTGTTTGTCCCTGCTCATTCAATTAGACAATGCTTTCCAAAGTTTGGTAACGTTTCTGTTTGCTACACCTGATGCTAGCCTCGTTCCCATCTCCCACTGTCAGCCAGCAATAATTCTGCTTCCATCTTGAGGACGGCAGATGCTTTGAAGGCGACGTGAATTGTCGGGAAATGAGCCTACCTGAATGCGGCCCCTCAAGAGATGCGATGGAAGTGATTGTGATTGGCTGAGGGTTAGAGTCATGTCTCGTGGTAAGCCAATCAGAGCCGGTGATTTCACAAGCAAACCGGAACAGCGCGTGCGGCAAACACACACACGCAAAACAGATGCACAGGGTCGGGATTGCAGAGCATTCAGAAGAAAAATTGTCCCTTAAGAGGTGGAGATATAGACACTATTTCAAGTTTGTCGAAATTAAAGGAAAGAACCTGCATGTAATGTGTAATTTATGTCTCGGGGCAAAGCTTTTGTGGACATCTGTGATAAGCAATTCAAATCTACTGAAGCACCTAACAAGTTAACTACCTGTCTGTTCTTCTCTATTCCACTGACTCAAATACTGCTCAGAAAATTTCCAATTCTTTGACATACAACAAATTCTTTTCAAAGTAACGGAAATAGTTATTTACCCTGGTAACTAGTTACTTTTATTATGGAGTAATTCAGTTACTAACTCAGTTACTTTTTGGAAGAAGTAGTGAGTAATGTAACTAATTACTTTTATAAAGTAACGTGCCCAACACTGTTGACAAGCAGTACTCAATTTGGACATTTAGGGATTACGTAGTTTCTAATGGGTGTCCTTACTTTTGTTGCCAGGGGTTTAGATATTAATGGCTATATTTTGAGGGGAAAATAAATTAACTCTATTATATAAGCTGCACACAGACTACTTTTCATTCTGTCAAAGGGTTATTTTGTCAGTGTTGTCCCATGAAAAGATATACTTAAATATCTGCAGAAATGCGAGGGGTGTACTCACTTTTGTGATACACTGTAAACAAGATCAGAAGAAGACAAACAATATAGACATGAATATATCAAGTAAAATGAACAAAAATCTCCACATGATGAAAACAACAACTTAAGAATGTTGGGGCTGTAACCAGTGTGCATTTCTGTATGTAATTATTTTATTAGTATTAATTTAGTTTTTATTGAAATTGTATATATTTACTAAAAAAAAACTGACTATAAAATACAATATATACATAAAATATAATAATGATTAAAAAAAAAAACTTTAGTCAACTTTTGAATAACTGTCCACTGTGGTGAAAACTGTCCCTGAAAGGCTTAATCGTCTTATAGTCGAAGCAGAAATAGTAGTAGACTTAAAAAAGAAACGGTGGGGAAAAACATTCAAATTATAATTCTGGCCGCCGTGGCTGACAGAATAATATTACAATTGTAGAAGGTTTACAATCAAATTAACATCAAACTACTGTACCAAAAAACACAACAACTACATTTTAACTGTTGTTTCACAGCAAATAACTGTAAAAAGTATGCATGTGTACTAATATCATCCACTCTACACTCATATTTGAATTCAGGTTAGTTTCTTTGGCAGTCGAGCATGCTGACTACTGAGCACTTGAAATTCAGCCGTCAGCACGCTCTTTTAAATTCTCAGGGAGGTAAGTTTTGCTACCTACCTTCTATACATCCATAGCACCCGCTCTAAGCAATCTTCAATGGCTCAGTAGTCAGCACGCTTGACTACCAAGGACAAGGTAAGGGTGCAAATGCAATTTGGACAAGGCCAAGAATGCAGTAATGTTACCTCCAGCGAGACTGTTCATGTATGGATCATACTACTAAAAAATAGCATTTTTTTTTCTATCATAGTTTACATTTAAAAAGTCTAGAAAAATGTTTTTGTTTTTACGTGTATATTTGTATTTAGTTTTCACTTTTTTTTTTTTTTTTTTTTTCTAATGGTAAAATTGTGGCACCGATGGCTGCCAGTATTTTTATCGTGTATGCAATGTTTTTGTTGTTGTTGCTTTCAAAGTTTGCTTTCAATTCGGTACTTGTCCATTCATAGCGCAATTATCCCTGAAAGTTAAAGGGACAGACAAGACAGAATACCGTATTTATTGGACTATAAGTCGCAGTTTTTTTCATAGTTTGGCTGTGGGTGCGACTTATACTCAGGAGCGACTTTGGTGTGAAATTATTAACACATTATGATATCATTTCACATGTTATTTTGGTGTTTTGGAGTGACACTGATGGTTTGGTAAACTTGTTAGCATGTTCTTTATGCTATAGTGATCTGAATAACTCTTCATAGCTATGTTACGTGAACATACCGGCCACGTTCGTATTTCGTTGTTCATGCATCATGTAACATTATCATACTGTACACTTATTCAGCATGTTGTTCCCTATTGTATTTTTATTTTAAATTGGCTTTCAAGATGACATATCTGTTCTATGTGTTGAATTTTATCAAGTAAATTTCCCCCCAAAATGCGACTTATACTCCGGTGCGACTTATATATGTTTTTTTCCTCTTCGTTGGGCATTTTATGGCTGGTGCGACTTATACTCAGGTGCGACTTATAGTCCGAAAAATACGGTAAATGACCTTAATGCGAAAGATGTTTGCTCATCGTATTTAAGTATGCATATGGCAACTTTCTAAGACTGCTGCTCATTGAAATATTATGTTTAAATACAAAAAAAATGACACCTATAACGAGTGCAGCTATTTTTATTTTATTTTTAACTAATATATTCAGTTATACCCATGCACAAACACGCTGATAAATGTGGTAATAAGTATTATTTATGTCGTAAGGAAGGGTGGCCAATCAGGAATACTCACATTTGATTAGGTGAAATAGTACCAACATTGATAAAATGTCAGCCCCCATGTTGGGCAGCCACTTCCCGGAAATACTGGTTTTTATTTACATTTTTCTCCACTATTCCACATCAGAAAAAATTAAATTATGTTGTTTTTTTTTCAAATTTATTAAGAAAGATTCTTTCCACATGGATGCACATGATTAAGGTGTTGCCTGTGTCTTTAAAGTGCTTTATAATGGCGACCCGACACAAGCACCTCGCACATAATGAGTTGGATGTATGAAGCACACGTCCTTTTAGCAAATGCAGAGATAATTGGATTTGGTTGCCACAAGCAAACACTTCTAATTGCGTCTATGCAAATGAGTGAGGGGAACAGTCCTGACAAAACGTGTGGCCATCTTTCTCCATCAGTGCTCAACGCTTGGCCATCTTGACTCAGAAGTTGGACTTTCTGGCCAAACATGACTGCGTCAACCACAGCCAGCTGGAGGATCTGGTTAAGGTGAAATGTCTACTACTTTGCATAAATACAGCGTCTATCAATGCTACAACAGTAGTTCATGCACCTTGGACAGCTCATTCCTTTTTCCGAATACGTAATATCTTAGACTTGCCACTGTATATTGGCTGTATTGCAAAACATTCATCAACAATGTCATTTTTACTTTTGCTGTTTTGTTAAAAAGAATGTCAAAAACATCAAAATTGCTTATAATTTTTGTTGCTTTAGATGTAATGTACAGTGGGGCAAATAAGTATTTAGTCAACCACTAATTGTGCAAGTTCTCCCATTTGAAAATATTAGAGAGGCCTGAAATTGTCAACATGGGTAAACCTCAACCATGAGAGACAGAATGTGGAAAAAAAACCCAGAAAATCACAATGCTTGATTTTTAAAGAATTTATTTGCAAATCATGGTTGAAAATAAGTATTTGGTCAATACCAAAGGTTCATCTCAATACTTTGTTATGTACCCTTTGTTGGCAATAACGGAGGCCAAATGTTTTCTGTAACTCTTCACAAGCTTTTCACACACTGTTGCTGGTATTTTGGCCCATTCCTCCATGCAGATCTCCTTTAGAGCAGTGATGTTTTGGGGCTGTCGTTGGGCAACACGGACTTTCAACTCCCTCCACAGATTTTTATATGGGGTTGAGATCTGGAGACTGGCTAGGCCACTCCAGGACCTTGGAATGCTTCTTACGAAGCCACTTCTTTGTTTCCCTGGCTGTGTGTTTGGGATCATTGTCATGCTGAAAGACCCAGCCACGTCTCATCGTCAATGCCCTTGCTGATGGAAGGAGATTTTCACTCAAAATCTCTCGATACATGGCCCCATTCATTCTTGCCTTTACACAGATCAGTCGTCCTGGTCCCTGTGCAGAAAAACAGCCCCAAAGCATGATGTTTGCACCCCCATGCTACACAGTGGGTATGGTGTTCTTTGGATGCAATTCAGTATTCTTTCTCCTCCAAACACGAGAACCTGTGTTTCTGCCAAAAAGTTGTATTTTGGTTTCATCTGATCATAACCCATTGTCCCAGTCCTCTTCTGGATCATCCAAATGCTCTCTAGCGAACCGCAGACGGGCCTGGACGTGTACTTTCTTCAGCAGGGGGACACGTCTGGCATTGCAGGATTTGAGTCCCTGGCGGCGCATTGTGTTACTGATAGTAGCCTTTGTTACTTTGATCCCAGCTCTCTGTAGGTCATTCACTAGGTCCCCCCGTGTGGTTCTGGGATTTTTGCTCACCGTTCTTGTTATCATTTTGACGCCACGGGGTGAGATCTTGCATGGAGCCCCAGATCGAGGGAGATTATTAGTGGTCTTGTATGTCTTCTATTTTCTAATAATTGCTCTCACAGTTGATTTCTGTACACCAAGCGATTTACCTATTGCAGATTCAGTCTTCCCAGCCTGGTGCAGGTCTACAATTTTGTCTCTGGTGTCCTTCGACAGCTCTTTGGTCTTGGCCATAGTGGAGTTTGGAGTGTAACTGACTGAGATTGTGGACAGGTGTCTTTTATATTGATGATGAGTTAAAACAGGTGCCATTAATATAGGTAAAGAGTGGAGCCTCGTTAGACCTCGTTAAAAGAAGTTAAACCTCTTTGACAGCCAGAAATCTTGCTTGTTTGTATGTTACCAAATACTTATTTTCCACTCTAATTTGGAAATAAATTCTTTAAAAATCAAACAATGTGATTTTCTGTTTTTTTTCCACATTCTGTCTCTCATGGTTGAGGTTTACCCACGTTGACAATTACAGGCCTCTCTAATCTTTTCAAGTAGGAGAACTTGCACAATTGGTGGTTGACTAAATACTTATTTGCCCTACTGTAGGTACCTCTTTAATTCACCTCGTAATTGCAAAAAAAAAAAAAAAAAAAAAAAAAAAAACTAAAAACTAAATTTTGCAATGAAAAATTCATGATTGAAACATCCGAAATTTGTAGAAAAAAAACCCACTAAAAATTGCTATACTTTTTAATGCTCTCTTGAGGAGGTTTTCCAGACATTTTGTCATTGAAATATATATCTCAAGAGTTCATTGAAAGAATTTGTTCAAATTTATATGCCGCAGGATGAGACAGTCACAGTCAGTCACATGATCACTCCTCCTCCACACACAACAAGTTTTAGGCGTCCATCTTCCATCAGAAAAATCTCACAGAGTGAAACTTCACCAGAGTTACGAGACGTTTTGGAAAAACATCCTTCAATTTAAGTCGTAATTATACTTTTACAACTTATGAAATGTTGCTTTTATTTTGCGAACAACCAATGAAAACACAGCTTCAGTTAAAAGTGCACAAAAATCGTAATAATTTCAATCAAAATCGACCTGTGGCATACTGTAATAATGGTCAATTTAATGCCAAGGGCCATCCATTCTGCTGCAGCTTGACCTCCATTTTCGTATGACAATCATTCTAGTAGTTAGAATTAAACCTGTAGACTAAAATAAATATAAAACCACTCACCTTTTAATGACACCTGGTGGGGTTGTAGTATTAAAGAAAGTGGAAACCAAGGCTTGCTGATGAGTGAAAATTCTCTTTGCCTCTCCTTCTCGCTCCAGCAAGTCGTGTCGGCCATCCGTTCGGGAGTAAACCCCGCGGGAACGCTGGCCAATCCCAGCAGCCTTTGGGACCTGAGCTCGGCCTTCTTCTTCGCCGGGACTGTCATCACAACTATTGGTAGGTGACCGACACACAAAGATAATGTCACTATGACTATTTTTTGTTGGTGGTGGTAGTTAAAAAATGTATCACATGTTATGGTTATAGTTTAAGTATTGAGTGTTTGTGTGTGTGTGTTCGCCAATTTAGCTCTTATGTAGCAAGACTTAAGAGTGCGAGACGTTAAGGACGTTACCTTTGCCATTGATTTGACATCTGCTTCCTGCAAGTAATCAAACTAGAGCAACTGGCGCTCTCATGATGTTTACTCTTGTGTATGTGTGTGTGTATTTACTGCATTCTTTTACTCCCTTCGTTTATGCTTTCTCATCCCTCTCTATTCTCTCTGAATTGCTTTTCAGCAGTCAATCACAATACAATTAGAAGATTACAAGTCCAAACAGGGATTGTTTCCATTGTTGTCCATTGTTTGTTTGTTGTTCCATTATTGCCCTGGTTCTTCTACTTTTCTTGATTGACTTCTTTTACTCCTTTATAAGACAAGTGACTATTTTTGGCAATAATAATAACAATAATAATTAAAAAAAAAAAAAAAAAAAAAAACGTAACCCCGTAAAGACCTGGTGCCTAAATATTTGGACATATCATTGGTCACAATTTTACCATTTGGTAAGTGCGGCCTATATACAGTACACACTCACACATACACAGTCGTATGAAAAAGTATCGGAACCTTTTGGAATTTCTCACATTTCTGCATAAAATCACCATCAAATGTGATCTGATCTTTGTCAAAATCACACAGATGTAAAAACAGTGTCTGCTTTAACTAAAACCACCCGAACATTTATAAATTTTCATATTCTAATGAGGATAGCATGCAAACAATGACAGAAGGGGGAAAATAAGTAAGTAAACCCTCTGCCTAAGGAGACTTAAAGAGCAACTGAAACCAATTTTTACCAAACAATTTAAGTCAGGTGTGTGCCGAATCACTGATGAGTGGTTTAAAGCAGCCTTGCACACTATAAAACACACACCTAGTAAGAAATGTTTTGATGAGAAGCATTGTCTGATGTGCATCATGGCTCGGTCAAAAGAGCTGTCTGAAGACCTGCAATCAAGGATTGTTGATTTGTATAAAGCTGGGAAAGGATTCAAAACCATCTCTAAAAGTCTGGATGTTCGTCAATCAACAGTCAGAGAAGTTGTCTACAAATGGAGAGAGTTTGACACTGTGGCTTCTCTCCCAAGGAGTGGCCATCCACCAAAGATGAGGCCAAGAGTTCAGTAAAGAATACTCAGAGAGGTAAAAAAGAACCCTAGAGTGTCTGATAAAGACTTACAGAAATCACTGGCACATTCCAATATCTCTGTGCACACATCAACTATATGTAAAACTATGGCCAAGAATGGTGTTCATTAGTGGACTCCATGGAGGCACCCACTTCTGTCTAAAAAAAAACATTGTTGCTCGTTTAATGTTCGCCAAAAGGCACTTGGACACTCCACAGAAGTTTTGGCAAAATATCCTGTGGACTGATGAAACCAAAGTTGAATTGTTTGGTAGTAGCACACAACGTCATGTGTGGAGGAAAAATGGAACAGCGCACCAACAACAACACCTCATCCCCTCAGTGAAGTATGGTGGAGGGAGCATCATGATTTGGGGCTGATTTGCTACTTCAGGGCCTGGACAACTTGCAATCATTAATGGAAGAATGAATTCAAAAGTTTATCAAGATGTTTTGCAGGAAAACCTGAGGCCGTCTGTCGGACAGTTGAAGCTAAAAAGACGATGGATGCTGCAACAAGATAATGATCCAAAACACATAAGTAAATCAGATTCAGAATGGTTTAAGGAGAACAAAATACACATTCTGGAGTTGCCAAGTCAAAGTCCAGACTTGAACCCCATTGAGATGCTGTGGCATGACCTAAAGACAGCGATTCATGCCAGACATCCCAGGAATCTGACTGAAATACAGCAGTTTTGTAGAGAAGAATGAGCCAAGATTCGTCCTGATAGATGTGCCAGACTGATCTGCAGCTACAGGAAGCGTCTGGTTGAAGTTATTGCTGCCAAAGGGGGGGCCACAAAATATTAAATGTGATGGTTCACTAACTTATTTTCCCCCTTTCAGTCATTATTTCCATATTATCCTCATTAAAATATTAAAAACCTATAAATGTTTGGGTGGTTTTAGTGAAAGCACACACTGTTTTTTCATGTCTATGATTTTGACAAAGATCAGATCACATTTGATGGTGATTTTATGCAGAAATGTGAGAAATTCCAAAAATGTTCAAATACTTTTGCCCATGTGCCCATGTTATGAAATTTGGCGTTGCTTTGAATTTGGCTGTTTAGGCAGAGGTCTGCTACTGTTTTTTTGGACATAAAATTCATTTTAACTGTGATGATTGGCTGTGAGCCTGTGAATGCTCATGTTTATGTGCTACTGATGGAGCTGGATGTCGAATCTCTGGCAGTGATCATTCAATGTCAACCTTCCCATTGAAAATGGATTGGACGTCTAGCGCCACTAATGGTAGCAAACGAGGTCAATGTGTGCCGTAGAAAAGGTTTAAGGCATCAGTTTACATCCAGTCCACTACAATTTAGGGCCCTCTGCCGTTTTGTTGCAGGCTTCGGCAACATTTCACCTCACACAGAAGGCGGGAGAATCTTTTGTATTGTCTACGCTCTGCTGGGCATCCCTTTGTTTGGCATCCTTCTGGCCGGTGTTGGCGACCAGCTGGGCACCATCTTTGGCAAGATCATCGCCAGAGTGGAGAAAATGTTTGTGGTGAGTGCAGGTGAACGCGCACGCAAGCAAGCAGGTCCACATAAGGTGTGCTGAATAATTTAGACAAAAGCTCTTTTGACAGAAATCCTGTCACAAGACCTCTTAGTTACAAGACAAACAACATAAATTAGGGTTGTCGCAGGCCACATCGTAGTTATGTTTTCCTTCAAAAGGCTGTAATGTCTGTAAAGTACAGCTGCTAAGGTGAATCAACTAATTGAAATCTAATAAATTATCAAGTGAATTTTGATAGTCAATGAAATGTTTAGTGATACTGTTGACCTAAAAATTGTACACACCATCTTTTTTGTTACTTTTCATTTTTTTTATTACTCCCAAATATAAGTAAATACAAACATTAAGATAAAAAATATTTTTTCAATATTTACAAACGTTCAAGATCAAATGAAAAAAAGAGAATAAGAATATTTTCTGGATTTTGTTTTCTTTTTTAAGTTAAAAGCAACAACAACAAACTAAAAAGCAAATATGACATTTTCTGTATTTATTTTCAAATGTTATATTTTTAATTCAAAAAGAAAAATAAGTAAACATTACCTTTTTTCTATAATTGTGTTTATTTATTTTTCATTTAATTTTTTTAGGGGGTTTATCAAATAAAAAGTTGTTTTTTTCCCCATTTTTAGAAAATATCTATGTATTTATTTTAAAGTTAAGAAACATTTGCAGCTTTAAAAAAATAATTAAAAAACAAGAAGTGAAAATTAAAAAAATAAAAGCAATATTTACCATATTTCAGAAATATTTTTAATTTTTTTGAAGGGAAAACCCATTGTATGCGTGTATTTGAATTTCTGTGGTCTTCGATCTTTCACTGAGGACTACAGAAATTGTATTAACATGTTATTTTAATGATAAACAAAATCTAATGATTAACTTTCGCAGGCCACACAAATGGACGTAGCGGGCCGCATCTGGCCCCAAGGCTTTGAATGTGACAGTTGTGTCATAGCCAAAACAAGTTGAGAAATTTTGAACGAGTCAGCCATTTTATAAATTGGGATGTAGCTCCTAATCAATTAATCAATCAAGGGTTGTGCTTCAAACCTCAGTTTTGTTCTGAATGATAAAAGGGTCCCTAACAAGTCTAAGGGGCGAATTATGAAGACGACAGCTGCGGATGAGGACAAAAGGTCATTCTGTCACCTCAAATCTTAATGACTTTAAGGCTAGATTACATGGTTGGCTTCATGCGCAAGTGCTCCCATGGGTTTATTGGGGTGGTCACTTTGTTGCTTTTGTCTGTATTTCCAACTGTGGTATGTGTGGATCTGTAGCTTTTCATTTCAAATAGAATCTACAATAATTCAGATGATGGAAAATAATGGTTGTGTCCAAACTATATACTATAGCAACTGTATTATATTGTATTATAAATGGCATCACATTTTGGGTCATCTAGGCCACAATATTAATATTTGATACATATTTCTAAATAACAAGTAAATCTTAAACAAAAATCACTCGTTCAATTTGCCATATACAAATGACTTTTTTCAGATATAAAGTAAATGATACTCAGTTTTGGCAGTAAAATCGATTTGGATTTGGTCAACTTTAAAGATACTTTGAATAAATGTCAAATATTGTAACCAATAATATCATCGATTTGTAGTCTCCCACCGATACCGCTAGGTAGCTCCTGATGTTGATTCCGACACTCGATTGTGAAGTATTGGTTGGTGCTGATACTGTAACAATTATCATTGGTCAGACACTGCTTCACTCATTGTTTGTCATTGCCGGCGCTAGACGTCCAATCCATTTGAAGTGGGAGGATGTTCATTCGCTGCCACCATCCCACATCAAATGGATGGGACATTTACTAGTGATAAACTCATTATCATTAAGGATATATATATAACAATATTTTCATTGATTATACACATTTTATAGCAACACGACAACACAGAACAAAAAATAAACAAACAAAAACAAAGCAGTCCACAAGTCAAGTAGTTTCACAACTTATTATACCACAGGTAGTTATACACCCCATTTGTCAATAAAGTCCAATAAAGGTTTCCATATTTGCTCAAAATCATCTGCCTTCCCTCTCACTACATAGGTTAGTTTCTCCAGCATAACAGAGTTTGCCATTTCTTTAATCCAGTGATTTATTGGAGGTGTGTCCATTTTCTTCCAAAATAACGCAACGAGCCTCCTGGCCTGTAGCAGTCCAAAATCAATCAAAGTCTGTTTTTTTTTGCAGATCACAAAGTCCCTTGGGTAAATGCCCAGTGTAAACAATTTTGCATTATACGGTACGTCAGTCCCAACAATATATGACATAATACGTGCCACTTCTGTCCAATATCTTTGTAATTTAGGGCAGTCCCAAACACAGTGTAAAAGAGTTCCTCGTCCTTCTATACATTTAATGCAGGTGTCTGGAATATCAGGGGACCAGCTGTTTAACTTTACAGGTGTAATGTATACTCTCATCAACCATTTATATTGCAATAACCTCATTCTTGTGTTAATAGTTTGTTTTTGGGCTTTCAAACATGCCCTGTTCCATTCTTCCTCTGTAATTGCCTCCCCAAGTTCAGATTTCCATGCTTCCAATATGTATGTATATCATTATCTTTGGGAAGCACTTGTTTTATTATTATTATTATTATTTTTTTTTTTTTTTAATATTAGCTGGCGGCCATCTATTTTAAAATTTTATTATTTTTTTAAATATGCTTGTCCTGTTCAGCTGCTTAGACACGGACAATAGGAATCTGAATGTCTTTATGGTCTGAACAGTTTTAATGTATCACATGGGAGTTTGTTATACTCATATTAGGGCTGTTCATTATGTTTTATTTATTGGGAGAAAGCAGCGAACAGGAAAGGGCTATGGGATGACAGAAAGGAAGAAGGCAGACAGAAGAGTAGAAGAACAAATAACAACAAAAAATGCATTAATACACACGTATTCTAGCTATGAACATAGCGGTGCTATTGTTAGCTAATTATATTTACACGTTGACACCATGTGGGGGTCATGATAACCGATGACATCATTATAGTGCTCTATCAGTACCGATGTGCACTAACACTAATAAATTTTTCATTTTCATTGATAAAATAAGTAGTTTTAATTTTAATTTATGTAATTTTATGTTTTTAATCACCAAGTGCTACTTTGCTTATTTTTTTAAATGATGGCCAAAAATTTACAAGTGGGGATAATGTAAATGCTCATTGTGAAAGAACATGAACATCATGAATGCACGCTGACCTCATGTTTGTTCCGATCAGCACATGGACATCAGTCAGACCAAGATCCGGGTCATATCCACGTTGCTCTTTGTGCTTTTTGGCTGCTTGCTGTTCGTGGCGCTCCCGGCAGCTATCTTTCAACACATCGAGGGCTGGTCGGCTCTGGAGTCGCTCTATTTTGTGGTCATCACTTTGACCACTATCGGCTTCGGGGACTTTGTTGCAGGTAAAACGATTTCCTGAAATAATATATAGAGAACTAGAAATGCAATTTCAGGAGAAAATACTTTGGTCTCCTATGGGTCACTTCCTGTAGATTTCTTAGGCCAATTGCCTTCGTTTATTCGCCCTTCCCAGTCCAAATGAATTGGACATCTAGCGCCGCCAATGGCACTGAAAGATGAGCATTGACAGCCAATCCTCCTCGTTTGGATAAATTTGATGTTTATTGTTGTAAATAGCAGGCAATGAGTTGAATTTGGGTCACTTCCTTATTATTTTTAGGATATTTTCGGGTAACTTGCTGTTGATTTCGAGTCACTTTCTGTTGGTTTTGTTACAGGTCACTTCCTGCACTTCCTGTACATTTTATGTCCCTTCCAGTTAATTTTGGGGATAGTTCTTTGTCAAAAATGATGACCACCAAAAAAGATTTTTTTTTCAAGTCCGAGTTGAGAATCAATTGGAGTGAACAGATGTTTTTGTGGGCATTGAATGTGCCATTGGACATAAATAGAGCCATTGAAAATGTTTTTGTAAAATGTTGGCGGAATTTTATATTTTTGCCAGA
Source organism: Corythoichthys intestinalis (assembly GCF_030265065.1). Lineage (NCBI taxonomy): Eukaryota > Metazoa > Chordata > Actinopteri > Syngnathiformes > Syngnathidae > Corythoichthys > Corythoichthys intestinalis. The sequence goes on along the minus strand of NC_080395.1, from coordinate 37,193,926 downwards.
AACTAACTAGCTGACAACTTATGTGCTCCTTGATTTGGTGAATTTTTTTATGTGAATTATGCAAATGGGACAAAAACTGTGGGTCGTGTAGCATTCTGAAAATGTAAAATGTTATGTTTTTGTCATTGGAAATGAATGATAAATGTTATTGGCAAAATTGAAAGAGAAGCTGGATTTCATAATAATTTTTGGAACATTTGGAAGTTGGAACAGTGTGAATCGATCAAAGCATGTGGGTTGCGCAGCGCACCGATTAAGTGGATGGGAAAAAATATGAATATCATAAATAGGGAGCGTTACTTTGTGCACAATTATAAGGCTGCTTTACCTCTCCTTACAGGAGGCTCTGAAATTGAGTACTTGGATTACTACAAACCAGTTGTGTGGTTCTGGATTCTGGTGGGACTGGCCTATTTTGCTGCCATCCTCAGCATGATTGGAGACTGGTTAAGAGTCATTTCTAGGAGGACCAAAGAGGAGGTTTGTTGCTATTACTACCTTTAACAATTGAAAATAAAAGATTTTCTCCCCATTGACGCCGATAGGCATCCAATCCATTTGAACTGGGAGAGGCTGGGAACGAATGAGCTCTCTCAATGGCCGCCAAATCCTCTTTTTTGAGCTCCTGAATAGAAGATATTGCCTTACATATTTCATGCATTTATACATAGACACTAAATACTCCTGTTTTATATTTTTTAAGATTTTGTTTTCAGTATCTTGTTCATATTATTATTTTCTTTTTGTTTGAATTTATTTACATATTTTATTCAAAATAAAAAAAAAACAGAAAAAAAAACCTCGATACTCTTTTCATATATTTGTTTTAAAATTAAAAAAAAGGAAAAAACTTTTTTTTTGTCTAACGCTGATCATGTGATAAAAACAAATATTTTTTAAAAAATGCTCCTGGCTTGTAATCATTTTATTTGTGTTGCTTGGGTCCAAACTAAATAAAAAACTATCACTGAAAAGGTAAAAGTTTTGTTTTGCTAAAATTAGAGGCTATATTCAAAATTTTCGATTTTACATCCTTGCTATGCAAAATATATTTATGTTAAATGTCATTTGTTTGTGTTGTAAGTCTATAAAATAAGGGGGAAAATGTACATATATATATATATATATATATATATATATATATTAGGGCTGTCAAAATTATCGCGTTAACGGGCGTTAATTAATTTTTTAAATTAATCACGTTAAAATATTTGACGCAATTAACGCAGATGCCCCGCTCAGACAAACTTAAATGACAGTCCAGTGAAACGCTCACTTGTTAATTGTGTTTTATGGCGTTTTTCCGCCCTCTGCTGGCACTTGGGTGCAACTGATTTTATAGGCTTCAGCACCCATGAGCATTGTGTAAGTAATTATTGACATCAACAATGGTGGGCTACTAGTTTATTTTTTGATTGAAATTTTTACAAATTTTATTAAAACGAAAACATTAAAAGGGGTTTTAATATAAAATTTCTTTAACTTGTACTAACATTTTTCTTTTAAGAACTACAAGTCTTTCTATCCATGGATCGCTTTAACAGAATATTAATGCCATCTTGTTGATTTATTGTTATAACAAACAAACAAATACAGTCCTTATGTACCGTATGTTGAATGTATATATCCATCTTGTGTCTTTCCATTCCAACAATAATTTACAGAAAAATATGGCATATTATATATGTATATATATATATATGCATAGAAAGTACAACAGTAAAGAAAAGTGGAAAAATAGAATTTCAAATTCGTGACCACAAACCGAAACTTTCTATGAAACAAAAGGGGTTTTATATGTCAATGCGATGAAACAAACTAGGAAATACCACTTAGAACCTGGGAACAAAATAAGTGTTAAATGGCATTATGTAAAGGTTCATTTATTAAAAATTTTGAAAAAGAAAAAATGGTTGATAATTTCTGATTTCTGTGGTGTTTGATCTTTCATTGAGAACCGCAGAAATTTGATTTTAGTGAGAAAAATCAAGTCAATGCACATGTTTGACTTTCACGTGCCACACAAATTGATGTTGCGGGCCGTATCTGGCCCCCGGGTCGCGAGTTGAAACCTGTGAATGACACTATTATGTAATATAATACGCAGTGCACCTACAAGCAAACAAGCTCTTGTTCATTTCCAAGTGCGGCGCCATGTCACAATCTTAAACATTTTTCACCCTCTTAACTTGGTTTCAATGATGCATCTGTTCTCTGATCAAATAGACTTTACGCAACCTAAAGACACTTGTAGGTTGTTATTGTGAGTTTCTCCAGAGAGACAAAGCAAAAAAGCATAGTCCCATCTGGCCATGATTCTTGACTCATTCTGTCTCTAAATATAACACAACTTATGTAAATGAGTACACTTTTCTCAAGAGGGATGACACAGTCAAAAAGTTGTTGTCATGAATGAATTGTTAGTTAAGTGACAATGAATGTATAATTTATGAGCAGATTAATTGGAAATAGGTGAGTGACATGATTGAGTAGTATTATAACCCTAAAAGGCTAAGCGGTTCACCACTTTGTGAAGAACAGCGTGAAAAAAAGAAAGTCCAGTAATTTAAATCACATTCAGTCCACAATGTTTGGTTCTATCTTTCCTTAATGGTGTACCGCTTACCTGATGAAGAGTTAGCTTTTTTATCAACACCTTTTTCTTACGCCACTGACCATGACATTCTCCTGGTTCAACAACCGATCCTTTACCACCATATGCCCTGTCTTTCTTATATATTATATCCTCTGGTTGTCTTACGTCTCTAACCATTCTTGGAGGAGCAAATGCTACTCAGTGACAGCCAACAAACTTTTTATTTTTTTCATTAATAACAAATCTTAATTCTATAATTTATATACACCTTCTCCTTATTAAAGCTGTTTTTTTTACAACAGAAACATTGGCAGTCAGGTACAATTTAAATTTTTTTCAGTTCATTCATTGTCAGACAGAAGCAGCACGGCAAAACGCCATGCTAAAAATTAAGTAAAAATATCAAAATGGCTTACCTCTTCGTCCTCTGTAGTACCATGGCCCCCAGCAAAATTTTTGCTGCATATGAAATGTGAATGGCTTCAGCTTGCTGGCGCCAAACTGGTCTTTTGGACGTCCGCGCAAGTTGATCCATTTTCAAAAATTTCCCCTCCGAGTTTTTGGTTTCGGGAAACGTATGAAGAAAACATCCTTCATATGTCGTAATGTCTAGAGTCGTTTCTACAAGTTCCATAGCAGCGGTGTTTGATCAGCATGTTCTTTTATGGAAAGATTACCGGAGAAAAAAGCAGAAATAACATAGATTATATGCGAGGGCGTGTCTATAACGACCCACTTCCGCGTTACGATGGCGACGTCACGGTCTGCTGGCCTTAGGCTTAAAGTGCCCCCTGCAGTTCTAGGATAGAATAGTCACAGTTTAGTTTTATTTAGATTAGATTTTTTTTTTTTTTCTTTAATCAGTTTGGGTTGTTTTTAGAGAGGCTTTTTTTTTTTTTTTTTTTCATTTTCATTTTTTTCTTGAAATCATTAGTGTTAGTTTTGCATTTCTTAGTTTTAGCATTTGTTTAGTTTTACGAGGGTTGGGTCATTTTTCAGGTGCAGGATTTTAAAAAAAAGAATATACAATTTTTAGAAAGACGTCATTTTAAAATTTAAGATAAAATATTCAGTCATTTTGAATTTGATCATTTTAATATGTGTATAATAATACAAAATATTTCATCAAATTCATAAATGAAGAGAATAGTGTCTTCAATTTCAATCATTTTCAGTTTTGTTTTTTCTTTTATAGCTTTTATTTTTTTCAGTTACCGAAAACTTTTTTTCAACTCTAAACTAATTTTCGCATCACATTTGTTTTTTTAACGATAATAATGTTAATAACAAAAAGCCATAATAAAAAAAGAATTGAAATAATTGTATATTCTTCCCAAATATTTAGAAGAAAATATTTGGGGGAAAAAAATATATATATATGCAAAAATGCATAACTGTAATCATAGCTTCGCTTTGTTTTGAACCTCTGACTAGCCACTGTATCTTCTCTGCAGGTGGGAGAGATTCGTGCCCACGCGGCCGAGTGGACGGCCAGCGTGTCGGCAGAATTGAAGGAAACCCGCCGACGAGTAAGCGTGGAAATCTACGACAAATTCCAGCGAGCCGCTTCCATTAAACGCAAACTCTCATCCGAACTCGGTTTCAGCCCCACCCCGGAATTCGCTCTGCCCCGGAGGGCTGTTTTGGCCAACCACGGCGAGGAGCGGGAAAAGGGCGAAAAGGAGGTGGGGCTACCGGGGTTGACGTCACAGATGACTCGGAACTGCGGCTTGTTTATGAACGGTTTGGACCTTGAAAGAGGCGATATGGCCGCTATTGAACACATAAAATGAAAAACACTTTGAAGACTTGCTTGTCCTGCTGGAAAATATGATGGATTTCCTCATTATGGTGGACAATGACATCCATTCTACAGAATTTCAGCTTTTTTGAACAGTTCCTTCAAATGTATTCTTTGGTTCTCTAACTTTGGGACCCCTTTTATAATCCTGAAGCCAATTTAACATGATTACCTCGTGTCGTTGACCCCTAAGTGCCAGAGGACTTAAAATTGCAGTTAAAATGTATATAAAGTGTATATAAACACACCAAAAATGGATTTTGTGGACCTCCAAGTGTCTACTCGCAGGCCTTTAGGGGTACAGGTACCGCAGTTTGAGAACTACTGCCTTACGTCTGAATATAAGCATCAAGATGACCTAGACAAATGCGGAGGTACAGTAATACAGCGGTTTCATATTTTTTGGGACACAGCAATAACAAATTAGTATTTTTGATAGTTTTGAGTCTTCTCGTCGTCACTAACAGCTGTAGGCTGCCATCATATATCGTAAAGATATAGCTTTGAATGCGGTCGCCAGTAGGGAACAAGAAGTCGGTATGACCTTTAGGATTTTGTTGCCGTTCTCAAACTTTGACTAATATTCATCCGAACTCTCAGGTGAGGAGAAAGAGGGACGGCGTGACATGTACGAGGCAAAACGGGCAGTTTAAATCAAACGTCACGTTGCCTTAAAATCGTTCCTTTTGCCGAAATGTCAAGCACAAGTCTCAGAGGTTGACCTTCAACTGAGAGCAACGAAATGATGTTTTTATTGCCCCTCTGAGCCACCTCCTCACAGCTGCTACAATTTTCATAAGAGTGAATCTGGAAGGAAAACACAAACTCCAAACTAAAAAAAGGACTGACCTTAAATTTTGATTTGAGATTATCATCTCAATCTTCTTTACATGTAACCTCCCAGACTCTATTTTAGGTTCAGGATATGCATGAGCCGATATCAGTATCTCCCAGTATGATAACCTTGAGCAAATATAGGGAAGCATCACAAAATGAAAGCTTTAAAATGTGTTATTTTGAGAAAAAAAAAAAAAAAGGTTTGAAAAACTATTTTTTTACATGTATTTTTAAACAACATATGGAATAATTATTTAGATATGTATTTATAATACAGTACAGTGATCAGTGATCCCTCGTTTTTTGCGGTTAATGGAGACCAGAACCCGGGAAAAACCGCAAAGTAGCGCCCCCCCCAATTTGTTTTGTGTGCGTTTTCAATGTATTTATTTGGAATTAACTTTAGAGATACATATAAGACATGTTTTTTTTTTTTTTTTACTTTTTTCCTCCAAAGAACAATTATATAAATATTTAAAAAAAACCTTATGTGTGTATATTTTATATATATATATATATATATATATATATATATATATATATGGTATATATGTGTATATATATGTGTGTGTATATATATACATATATACACACACACATACATACATTTATATACATATATATATACATATATACCGTATATATGTATGTATGTATGTATATATATATATACACATATATATATACACACACATACATACATTTATATACATACATATATATACATACAAACATATATATATTACACATATATATATTTAAATATGGCAGAAAACACAGACAAGACTGAAAAAGCAGTTTCTGCTCTTGAACTCCTCTTTAAAAGAAACTGCTGTATTTTAAGCCAAAACAACTGTTGTGTTTGATAGAACAGTATCTCTATATGCTGCCATAGCAGATTCATGGCGCATGAAGCCCCTTAACTATTTTTAATTTGTCCGTTTTACCCTGAAAACCCCCATTTACAGACATCACGCAACCGCTTTTTTTTTCAACCCAGCCATTAAACGAAGATAATTAATGATATTTATTATTCAATATGTCTGTTGTTTTCACCAAGAATCATTAATTGATCTCTTAGTTTGTTAAAAAAAAAAAAAAAAAACGACTTAAAAAAATTATTCACTCACGTATTTTAAACTAATTAAACAAATTATGTCACAATGAAAAAAAATGGCGTCTGTAAAAAAGTCACTGATATCTACCTCACAACTATCGCTTCGTTGTCTTTTTTTGTTTCTGTCGCATTTTCTCCGATGTTAGATGATAAATAATCAATCCAAACAAAGAAAAATTGGAAAAAAAAAAATAAAAATGTTTAAAAGGGTAAATATATGAAAAAGAAAATCTCAACCCCTCCTTGATGTCTGCAATTTCTGCATCACGACCCTTGTTATACTACCATGTTTCACCCATAAAATCCCCCCAAAAAATCCAGCTGTAGGCATTCACAGCTGTGTCTTGACACTCAGTGATACATGCTACATGGAGTTTTTGGATCAAAACAAGTTGTGTACGCGATAATATCTCGTTAAATTCATGGCGTCTGTAATTTTGCTCTCACTTGCTCTCACCTCCAGATAGGGTTTTGCTGTTTAAATTTTTTTTTCTTCAAAAAATGCCCTCCTGTTCAAAATTTTTGTTCCCCCAGAAAATTGAGAATATATATATAATTTTGAACAGGAGGACATTTAAAAAAAAAATCTTATCCGGAGGTGAGAGCACGCGAAAGCAGAATTACAGACGCCATGACTTTAATTAATTATTATCGCGTACTTATTTTGTTTCAATCCAAAAACTCCATGTAGCATGTATCACTGAGTGTCAAGACACAGCTGTGAATGGCCACAGCTGGATTTTTTGTGGATTTTTATGGGTAAAACATGGTCATATACCATGGGTCGCGACGCAGAAATCGCAGACATCAAGGAGTGGTCGAGATGTTCTTTTTCATATATTTACACTTTTAAACATTTTTTTATTTTTTTATTCTTTGTTTGGATCGATTTTTTATCATCTAACATATCGGGGAAAATGCGAAAGTAACAAAAAAAATACAATCAAGCGATAGTTATGAGGCAGATATCTGTGACTTTTTTACTGACACCATTTTTTTCATTCTAACGTGATTTGTTTAAAAGTTTAAAATATTCGAGTGAATAATTTTTTTAAGTTTTTTTTTTTTAATGAAATATTGGACATCGAATAATGATTCTAAGCTAAAAATGACAGACATTTTGAATAATAAATATAATTATTTGCCTTCTTTTCATGGCTGGGTTGAAACAAAAGCGGTTGTGCGACGTCTGTAAAAGGGGCTTTCCAGGATAAAAGGGACAAATTAAAACTAGTTCGGGGGCCTAACGGGCCATGAATCTGCTATGGCAGCATATAGACATATTGTTCCATCAAACACAACAGTTCTTTTGGCTTAAAATACAGAAGTTTATTTTATAGAGGGTTGCAAGAGCAGAAACTGCTTTTTCAGTCTTATCTGTTTTCCGCCATATATATATATATATATATATATATATATATATATATATATACACATATATATATAAACACTTTTTTTAATAAATGCTTTTAAGCACTTCAAATGTGATAAATGTAATAATTATGAGTTTTATAAGTTTTATACATGTTACTGTCCCAGTGAATTATTTTTAAACAAGAAAAAAACTAGATGCACAATCCATTTAAAAAAAAAAAAAAAAGTGGAAAAATGCTTGTCTTTATTAAATGCTTCATTGGGTGAGTCCACTCAAATCCGCTCAAGCTGCTCACTTACACACAATGAGTTGCCACAGCAACTGTGTAAAGCAGTGGTTCTTAACCTTGCTAAGGGTACTGAATGCATTCACATGCATTCATTGAACCCTTCGGAACTAAATAATACAGCAATTTTTTTAAAATTCAAAACTGATATAGCTAAGCTTTTGCAAGCTAATATCTGAATTCCCATTCAAATTACTTCAAATTTCAAATATACTACAAATAATTGTTCCTTTTGCTGTTGATTTTCATGTTGGAAAATGAATTTTTTTGTTGTGATGTCTACTTTCTCATTTTAGTGTTGCATCCTTACGTCACATGCTAATTTTATAGTGTAAAATATGACGCAAATGTTTTTTTTCTTATACTTCAAGGTACCAAGTACAGGTCAACCTTCCACTGAGCAAACCTGTTTCTCCTACCATTAGATAGAGGACTAGCAGTTCAAAGAAATTGAATTACAGTAAGCTTATATAGACTTAGTCTAAAACGACAATTTGCAGTTAGTCAGTGAATGAAAATAGGACCCTGTGCGTCTTAACCCTCGTCGAACCCCTTGGACTTACTCACCCAACCCCTGGGGTTCGATCGAACCCAGTTTAAGAACGAATGGTTTAGCAGGGGTCTCCAACCGGTCCTCAAGGGCCGCTGTGGGTCCTGGTTTTTGTTCCAACAGATCAAGTACCAACAGTTTAACCAATGACGTTTCTACTGAAACAAGCAGCACCTGACTGCAATCAACTGATTACACTTGTAAGACACCAGATTGGTGCAAAGGTGTCGTCTTGTTTTGTTGGAATGACATCCTGTGCCCACTGCGGCCCTATGTGGAATGGTTTGGAGACCACTGGTTTAAAGAGTTAAATGATGTTAACGCATGCAATGCTTAGAAGTCTCGGCTTACAGGTATCTCCGTTAAGATCAAACCTGAACTCAATCATCGTTTAGTTTTATAAGCAACACCAGTGCACTGCCTGACCAAGAAAAGCGGCAAGCGCGAGAGTGAGAAACTACGTGATCGGATCGGGGCAGCTCTATGAAATACTGCATTTATTTATTTATTTTTTTAATTGGAAAAAAAAATCTGCGATGGACTGAGGGCGCAAAGTTAGAAGCGCACAGTAGCTACTAGCGAGGGATCACTGTATATACTGTATATCTCAGTAAGAAATGTGACTACTAAAGTGAACGACAACAAATTCATCATGTCCATCCCGGTAAAAAGAATTTTGTTTAAAAAATTGAAAACACACATTTTTCTGGTGTCTGATACCGGAGAAAAGCGTAAATATATGCCAGCTTTTCCAGGAAGTGGCTGCATTAAGCGCAGGCAGACGTTTTAATAATGTCGGTACTATTTTAGCCAGTTAAATATGAGTATCCTAAATTGCCTGTCCTTCCTCGTTTCATCATTAATACCCATCATCACATGCACCTGTGAAGCGTGTATGTTCGTGGGTATAACTGACATCACAAAATAGCTGCTTCCATAGATGGTGTCCTTTTTTGGTGTTCAAACATTTTCTCCATTATCAGACGTCTTTAAAAAATGTGTGTTTCGCACACGTAAATACTTTGAGCAACCGTCTTTTATGTGAATGGTGAACATGTTGTCTTTCCCTTTAACAGTTCAACTTTTAAATTCTGCAGTCGCGGCTCTGCTTATTTACTTCAAAGACACCAGCACACCATTCAGGCCGAATGTATTGCAGACTCAATAAATAGCTTATTCCCAGTATGGCAAGTTTCTGTGACATCGAATTCCTTGAATTTTTGAAACCTTGGGATATGTGTTGGGTGCAGGTTTAAAAACCTGCAATCTTGACTTATTCATCACATTGATGGCACTAGACATCACTCCCAGTCAAAATGTATTGGGTGTGTCTCGCGCTGTCAATGGAACTGTAACATCATTCACTGCAGCAAGCAAATACGGACCACAAGTGTTGGCAAGTTGTTAGTTTGTCGCTAGGCGGACTTCCCCGTCCTGACTTGGTTCTGTGCTCATGTTAGCGAGCGCAAACACACACAAGCAAAAAGGAGGCTTCCTCCTCCTCCACCTGCAGTCAAAAATGCACTTTTTGCAACATATGCACGTAACGACCTGCTCCCGTTGCCGCGGCTATGTAGTCCATCCCTTTATTACTATTATTATAGCTCTGGTTTACAGTTGAATACATTATTCTCATTGTGCAATGCTATACGACAGTCATTTTACTCGCACACAAGTATGCCTGACTGCCTTCATACGGTTTAAGAAACTAAATGTTTGTCTTATTTCCATTGTAGATGTTGATTTTGTTAAATTTTTGAAAATTTAAAAAGTATGGGAAAACTAGACAGTTATCAGTATCATCAGACTTTATATCACATTGACTAATTTATTTAGTTGTGTTTTTTTTTTAAGATTTTAATTTTGGTCACACAAAATCCTGGCAAACGTATGTTTGCAGTATTTTCTTCACATAACTATGTAATTATACTGCAAATGTACACATACACGAGATGTATTCTCCACCTAATACTCTTTTGGACATGTGGAATTATAATAGACAATGGTGCTAAAATGTACACCCAAACTTGCGCACATGACCAAAAGTTAAAGGTAGTATTTGTATTCATGTTTCATGTTCGAATGTTAAAGTTGCATGAATGCTTAAGACCGTTTGAAGGTTTTCCAAAAATATCGTTTATATACGGTAATAACCCAGACCAGGATATATAATTGTATTACTAACACGTTGCATTGCGCTTGATTTATTATTATCGCTATCCAGCTTTTGTTGCAGTGCAAAAGTGAAACCAATGCTTCAAATACTTGTTTTTCTGCCACACGTGCCCAATAAGCTTTTTATGAACATTTAACGAATTTCGTGTATTTTTCTACACTGCATGTTATTTTTTTTTGTTTGTAGTGTATTTCTACTACTGATGAAAATCAGATGAATGTCTTTTAGAGTGCAAATATGTTGGGATTCTTTTTGTACGTTACATGAAAGTGGAAAATATACTTAAGTTCAGCTCGTCCTGTTTGTTGTCTCCTCCTTTACAGTGATGTCAGTAACTTTCACTGCCATTGACAGCGATAGACGTCCAATCCGTTTGAAATGCAGCTCTGAAACAGGATTATTCACTGCAAGACAAGGAGTTAATTAAAATCTCCACAGCAACAAGAAGCAATTGTATAAAACATTCAGATACAAGTAAATCATGGGACATTCTTTTAAGCGGGTTGAATGTTTGCAAACATAAAAAAAAAAAAATACAAAAAACAGATCATGTTAAACATCCTGAGACTTTTCCCAAGCCTCTTGTTATGACGTTTAGCTTACTTCTTTGGGTTGACTAAAAGCAGAGTCAGCTCTTTTCAGGAACTCAGAGCGAAAATAAAGCTTGGAGTCAGTCAGGAAGAACGGCTCAATCGCTGCGTGTGTAACTGTTTGCATCCCCCTGTCAATATGCGTTAATAAAGTTAAGCTCGATTTGTATTCACATTACCCAAGACCTCAGATAATCTATAGAGACTTTGTCAACTGTGTGGGCAGTTTAAGAAGAAAATATATTATTTTTCCAAACATGCTAAGCTACCGAGCGATTAGAGGAAAGGGCAAAACAATTTTGGCTACTCACAAATTCTTCTCTTTACCAAATTGTTTTGTCAAAATATCCTCCATTGATGACTGAAAACTGAAGTATTGGTTGTTTTTGTGTGTTCTTCGACGCCATCTTGTGGCACGTTGGCGCCAAAGTTACAACTCGTATGTTGAAATAAAAAGATCTTCATTTCAAGTCAGAAAACTAGTTCTTTGCCGTTATGTTGTATGATGGAAAAACTATCTTTGGTCATTTATACCAGCAACATTTATTGACAAGCAGAAAATGTCCTTTCACCAGATGGAAGTTACATAATCCAGCTGTGCAACCACACCAGGTGCTTAACCTTATTAACTCATTGTCAGTGACAGACGAACCAGATTTGCTTTAGGGCTCCGCGGATAGAAAGAATTGTAGTTCTCAAAAGATAAACGTTATTCTGAGTTAAAATAATTTGATCATGAAACCCCTTTTGATGCTTTCATTTTCATACAATTAGTAAAATTAGTTTAACCCCTTCTGACCTGAGCATGTTGCTGAAGGACATGACACGTTTGCATCTCTTAATCAATACACTGAATTTAGGCGAGGGGCTCAAAATGACCCCTTATGACGAATAAAATAAATGGACTCAAGTTTCCCTTCCCCGGACGCGGGTTACCGGGGCCCCCCTCTGGAGCCAGGCCTGGAGGTGGGGCTCAAAGGTGAGCGTCTGTTGGCCTGTCCCCATGGGGCCTGGCTGGGCACAGCCCGAAAAGGCAACGTGGGTTCTCCTTCCCATGGGTTCACCACCTGTCGGATGGGCCAAAGGGGTCGGGAGCGTAGGGAGTTGGGCGGCAGCCAAAGGCATGGGCCTTGGCGGTCCGACCCCCAGCTGCAGAAGCCAACTCTTGGGACATGCAATGTCACCTCTCTGGCAGGGAAGGAGCCCGAGCTGGTGTGTGAGGAAGAGAAGTTCCGACTAGATATAGTCGGTCCCTCCTCCACACACAGCTTGGGTTCTGGTACCAATCCTCTCGAGAGGGGTTGGACTCTCTTCCACTCTGGAGTTGCCCACAGTGAGAGGCAACGAGCAGGTGTGGGCATACTTACTGCCCCCTGGCTTGGCACCTGTACGTACCAGAGGTTGCGCTAGACTTTTTCGTTGTCTGTCATTTTGACTGACAGTGTCATAAAAATCCGGTCATAATCTATTTTTACCCGTCACTTACATTTTTAAAATGATAATAATGACATATTCAATAGTATTTAGTTTTCATTCATTTTTAATTAATATTCCGTCCAAACAAGCTTAACAAGAGGCAAACAGACAGCGGAGTGCACCAATCAGCGACGGGCAGACGTGCCGTTAGCAAAGCGACGAGGGCAGGACGAGGGACTTGCGCGCGGAAGTAAACATACGAGGAGAACGGAGTTTATTCAACATAGCTAGTGCGAGACAGACTGTTGTCAGTGACTCGTGTCGATGTGTTTTAGCTCATTTAAAACTGAATTTACCGCGGATTGGAACATATTCTCGGCTCTCCCGTCGCCATCCGTGTTGATGTAGAGACGACTTTCGGCGCGCAAGAGTGACGTTGCTCGTGAAGAACACGTCACGCAAATAAACAAATCTGATTTGTCGATTGATTTTGTACCTACTCGAGAGGCTGTGTCCCAGACTTTTCTCTCAGTGTTTGAAAAATACAGGGAGAACAGTCTGGCCGTGCCAGGCAAACACTCAGTTGCCTTGGCATTTTTCCGAGTAAGGCCAACGACGTCATGCATCAAGAGAGACAATAGCTAATTAATATGCTCACTCGCCACCCTGTGGTCTGGGGTGTGAATTTCAACCTGTCAAAATGACGGATGGACTTCAGTTTTTTCCGTCACCGTTTTAAAAAACCGGTCAACGACGGAAAATATTCGGTTAACGCGACCCCTGGTACCAGTAGACGAGAAGGTAGCCTCCCTCCGCCTTCGGGTGGGGGGACGGGTTCTGATTGTTGTTTGCGTTTATGCACCGAACAGCAGCTCAGAGTACCCACCCTTTTTGGAGTCCTTGGAGGGTGTGCTAGAGAGCGCTCCCTCTGGGGACTCCCTCGTTCTCTTAGGGGACTTCGACAAGTGATTGGGAGGAACGGCCCCCCTGATCAGAAACCGAGTAGTATGCTGTTACTGGACTTCTGTGCTCGTCACGGTTTGTCCATAATGAACACCATGTTCAAACATAAGGGTGTCCATATGTGCACTTGGCACCAGGACACCTTAGGCCGCAGTTCGATGATCGACTTTGCAATCGTGTCATCGGACTTGCGGCCGCATGTTTTGGACACTCGGGTGAAGAGAGGGGCGGAGCTGTCAACTGATCACCACCTGGTGGTGTGTTGGCTCCAATGGTGGGGGAAGATGCTGGCCAGACCTGGCAGAACCAAACGTATTGTGAGGGTCTGCTGGGAACGTCTGGCAGAATCCCCTGTCAGAAAGAGCGTCAACACCCACCTCCAGCAGAACTTCTCCATTGTCCCGGGGGAGGTGGGCGACATTGAATCCAAGTGGGCCATGTTCTGCAACTCCATTGTTGAGGTGGCTGATCGGAGCTGTGGCCTTAAGATAGTTGGTGCCTGTCGTGGCGGCAATCCCCGAACCCGCTGGTGGACACCAGCGGTAAGGGATGCCGTCAAGTAGAAGAAGGAGGCCTATCGGGCCTTTTTGGCCTGTGGGACTCCGTAGGCAGCTGACAGGTGCCGGCTGGCCAAGCAGACTGCAGCTTCAGCAGTCGCCAAGGCAAAATGTCGGACATGGGAGGAGTTTGGCGAGGCCATGGAAAACGACTTCCGGACATTCGAGGAAATTCTGGTTCACCACCCAGCATCTGAGGAGAGGTAAGCAGTGCACCATTAACACTGTTTACAGTGAAGACGGGGTACGGGACGTCGTGAGTCGGTGGGGAGAATACTTCGAAGACCTCCTAAATCCCACCAAAACGCCTTCCTTTGAGGAAGCAGATTCTGGGGACTCCGAGGTGAGCTGTCCGATTTCTGGGGTTGGAGTCACTGAGGTGGTTGGAAAGCTCCTCGGTGGCAAGGCCCCAAGGGTCGATGAGATCTGCCCGGAGTTCCTAAAGGCTCTGGATGTTGTGGGGCTGTCGTGGCTTACACGCCTCTACAACAATACGTGGAAATCAGGGACAGTGCTTCTGGATTGGCATACCGGGGTGGTGGTCCCCCTTTTTGGATAGGGGGACCTATTCAGGGGTGCTGGAGAGGAGGGTCCGTTGGGAAGTCTCGGATTCAGGAGCAGCAGTGTGGAGGAGTGGTGTGGAAAAGTGGACCAGCTCTACACCCTCGGCAGGGTCCTCGAGGCTACATGGGAGTTCACCCAACCAGTGAGTGCCCTCTCCGGTTCGGGGATAAGATCCTGCTCCAAGTGGAGGAGTTCAAGTATCTTGGGGTCTTGTTCACAAGTGAAGGTAGGAGGGAGTGGGAGATCGCCAGGCGGATCGGTGCAGCGTCTGCAGTAATGCGGACTCTGCACCGGTCTGTCGTGGTGAAGAAGGAGCTGAGCCTAAAGGCGAAGCTCTCGATTTACCAGTCAATCTATGTTCCTACCCTATGAGTCTCCTCCTAAGGGTGTCCGGGCTCTCCCTTAGAGACAGGGTGAGAAGCTCGGTCATCCAGGAGGGACTCAGCGTCGAGCAGCTACTCCTCCGCGTTGAGAGGAGGCAGCTGAGGAGACTCGGGCATCTGGTTCGGATGCCTCCTGGACGCCTCCCCGGAGAGGTGTTCCAGGCATGTCCCACCGGCGGGAGGCCCCGGGGACGACCCAGGATACGCTGGAGAGACTGTTTCTTGGCACCTGGGAACGCCTTGGGATCCTGATGGAGGAGCTGGTTGAAGTGGCTGGGGAGAGGGAAGTCTGGGCTTCCCTGTTAAAGCTGCTGCCCCCGCAACCCGACCCTGGAACAAGCGGAAGATGATGGATGGATGGACACCGAGTAGCTGTTATTGCCACTTCTGGGAGATGATTGGATGAAACTTGACTCCTAGAACTCAAATCATGAGGTTTAGCACGCCATCTTTGCCAGTTTTGGCTCTTTGAAAATGGCTAAGACAAAACACAACTTCAAAAAGGCAAATGTAAGCGCTCATTTCTCATCAAAAACAATGTAACATTACCTTTAAAAATAACCAATAAAAGCATGAAATATCCCCGACCCAAAAAATTGCACTTTGTTCCGGTATTTGAGTAGAGTAAAAATCTCCAAATTTCATACTTTTTTTTTTTTGTGGCGGGAATGGGCTTCCATAGGGCAGTGATGTGAGACAAGAGCTTTTCTCTTTTTTTTTGGAGCAGAAAATCATTTATAAGAGTGCAGAATCAACAACCACTGCCAGAGTATAATGTGCAGGCATGAAAATGGGTCAGGGGTTAAAAAGGTGAGAAGGGTGTGGAGGAAATATGTTCCAGTACACTGTACACCCCAACAAAATATTGAGCTCTGTCGACCCACACTGTGTTTCAGCAGGGCCGTGCAGAGACCGGTGGAGGGGCGGGTGCTCGTAGATCAAAAGGGGCACATGAACAAGTATTTAATACACCTTAAAACAACATAACTTCAATTTTAACCAGCTTTAGATAATAATTGGCTGCGACTGTGACATACTTTAATTGGGAGGGGGCAACAGTGAATAGAAATCAAAACTGTCATCAACACTTTCTGGCTGTGACTCAGTCAGTCTGCCTCTTTTCTTCCTTCAACGTCTGCATCAAAACTTCCTTCCTCAACTTGTTCATCTGAGAACAAACCACATCAGATGGTCACTGAGCCACCAACAGCACAGTTTTCTTAAAACTATTATTTCATTATTATCCATACTTAACAACTCTAGCACCTATTGATTAATAAAGCAATGACATAAAAATCTTATAGAAAAATAACATTGTAATTGTGTTTATAATTGTATTTAATACCCGACTATCCTTGCAAACTTGTTCTTACCAGGTCTGCTATTCACCCAGCTGATGAGGTATCCACTGCCTTTAGCAGCCTCATCTAACTCATTTTTTTTATCCCTCAATCTCCCTTCCCTACGACGCATGTCTATGTAATGAAATATAAATATTAAAAAAAACAAAAAAAAAACAGACTCCCCGGTGGCTTTTAGTTTTAAAGCTTTCTTAATTTCTTTCTCTCTCAATAACGATGTAGATTTGTGTTTTTATTATTCAATCAAAAAACAAAGTTACTTCTATCAAAAACAAAGTTGCTTCAATCAAAATACAGTACATACTTTTAATCCCCAGAAAGTCACTTCAATAAAAAAAAATGTCTTTGATTGCAAAAATAAATTTGAGACAAAAAAAGCATTTGAAAACTATTTTTCTTGATTGAAACAAATTTTTCCATTGAAGTAATGTTGTTTTGCGTTTGGGCCACATTTTGGCTAGGATATTTGTGTCTTTATTACTCAATCAAATAAGTTGCTTCAAACAAAAAAATATATATAAAAAGAAAAACTTTGCACATGTGTCAATCACCGTTTACCAAAGCCTGAGAGGGTTTGAGTAGACTCACTATGAAGCATTTAATAAAGCCAAGCATTTTCTTACTACTTTATTCTTGTTTAAAAATAATTCGGTGGGGCAGTAACATGTTTAAAACTTACCATAATTCTTACATTTTGAAGTGCTTGAAAACCATTTATAAATGATACTTTGGTGAAAAAAGTGAAAAAAACATGTCTTATATATATATCTTTTCTCCAATGTAAAATCAGAATAAATGCATTGAACACGCACAAAAAAATGGGGGGGGGGGGGGCGCTACTTCGCGGTTTTCACTTATTGCGGCGGGTTCCGGTCCCCATTAACCGCGAAAAACGAGGGATCCCTGTATTTCTGAAAAGCTTTAAGAAGCAGGACTCATTCCCACCACTCGTCGGGCCGGTGTTGTGCCGACACCGGCCGTCAGCTCAAATCCAAGCCGAAAATAACGCGTCTCCGGCGAACGACGGGAGCGATGTGAGGCGCCCCCTCCATCCGAGAGCATGCCGCTTAATTTGACACAACAGTGTGTTTCTTCGTTTATATTACCGCTAAATACACAAGCTTGACGCCAATTTAACGGGAGCTATTTTTTTTCATGGGAGATTTGGCTAGCTCTGGCAGTGTTCAACGCAAGCTGCAACGAGTGGCAGTAACTTTTTTATATCGCAAAATGTGAAAACGATTGAAACCATTACTCACCAAATTCAATCTGGTGGCAAATACAGGCAAGTGTGTATGCTACGCTCTGGTCTGCCCCGGTGTGGATAAGGCCTGCTTTTTGTTTTCGCAGCTTTGCAATGCAACCAAAGGCTCTCCGAGCACTCCATTTACAGTAAGGAGTGCGCGCGTTTGGAGTAATGGAACGCAGCTTGGGCCGATGATTGGTTCTCGTCAGCGAAGCATCTAGAAGGATTTGCTGACTGTGTTCTTAAGTGCTCAGTTTACGTACTAAGTTAATCACATGATGATAATAATAATAATAATAATTAAATAAAACCTCCCCCCCCCCCCCAAAAAAAGAAGTTCTCCTCGGATCTACGCAATTCACGTAGGTCGCCCTTTTTGACTTCAAAATGGCGAATTTCGCCGAAAGGTGAGAGATTTTCATGCCTGAATGTGGTAAGCAGCTAACTGCTAGTATGCCAACATGAAAAAAATAACACACTTGAGTGTTCTGCATTCAGGTCCAACTCTTAAAAAGGATGACAAATAACTGTCCAGCTTGAGGCTGCAGGATGAGGCATTTAAATTCAGGACAGTCCAGCATAATGCAGGACGTATGGCCTCTTTCACACTGCATTTAGCACAAAGCAAGCTTTTTGTCTCAAATGTGACAAAATACTACTTTCACACACAATTGCCAACATCTTGGCAAAAAAATTAATAAGTCAGAATTTCACTTCAATTCATTGTCCGCAATTGTTGACAGCGATGGACGTTATTCGTCTATTCTTGCCACTAAGTTAAATTCGGCAACTTGGGGTCACGCTCATACAACTGCCGTGACTGTGTTGTTTTAAGGTAAATCAAACGTTCTAGCAGGAGATCAAGTGTTCTCTCTTTGACTGGGTGTCACTTCCTGACACTGGCCGCTGCTTACATAGTATTGCCGGGCAGTGAATGGCTCAAATCATGCATACAGCTCAGGGGTCGAACAGTCGGTCACTCCGTCCGTCCAGCCTACAGACTCACACACACGCGCATACATAAACACACGTTCGGCGGTTGGCGCCAGTCATAACACGGCTCGGCTTTTCCCATTGGACGGGCCACAGTTGGTTCTGGCGCGATGGCTTCCGTCAACAGTATCCGCTCTGAGGTGTTTGTGACCGGCTCATCCGGCTTTCTCTGTTCCCATAACCCACAATGCACTGCTCACAGGTGCTTTGACAACCACAAGATTGTTATAGATGCTGTCTGATGGTTGCCGACGTTGGCATATCTCGGTCAAGAGGTCACGCTGACCTCACTTGACATGTCGATAACCATAATGTCTACTAGAGCTGGGAATCTTTGGGCACCTAACGATTCGATTACGATTCAGAGGCTCCGATTCGATTATAAAACGATTATTGATGCACCCCACTCCTTTTTTGTTTTTTTTTTTGTTTTGTTTTGTATATTAGTTCCAAAATTGTTCAAAAATCCTCTCAGGCTAAACCAAACTACTATTTCAGTATCAAGTTAACATATAGCAGTAAACAAATATACAAAAATAACAGTAAATAAAAAACTCCAGTCCCCATTCTATATCAGCAGCTTTAAACTACTTTCAATTAATGTTGTGAATCAACCGTTAAAGTTGTTAAAATTGCTCCTGTTATTCCATAATTTCTCTTTTGTCTACTTTCAACGTGTGAAAGTTTTAAAACTATTTTAAAGATAGATTCAAGTCAATATTTTACCGATTTAGGAGTATTTTAGATAAAAAGTTAATTAGGTTCGCTTGGAAGGTTCGCTACAACAGCCTTCCAGGAAAATCTACTGCTTTAAGATGGCGGCCGTTACTAACGCTCGCATCTAGTTTTTTGTAGATGTGCTGGTAACGAAACCGAAGATATAATGCATCTAGTCCTATATAAATGATATCTACCGTAACATAATGTGGCTTGTAGCAGCTTTTCGGCAGCAGTCAGGTATGTTGTTGTTGTTTTTTTTTTTAATCTCGTGGCATGAGTTGAGCTAGAGCCGTGAGTTAAGCATTGGCGTTAGCCGAGGGGCCGGGTAATGAGAAGCATGATGTTTAGCTACTCTCGCTCCGTCCCTAATTGCGTACCGAAGACCGCGCGGCGCGCTGAGTGTGTCGTACTTCTGCTTTACTTGGCATATTTCAATAATCGGAATTTGGATGTTTGTGAATCGTTCTCGAATCTTCCACGGCCGAATCGCGAATAATCTAAGAATCGGAAATTTTGCACACCTCTAATGTCTACTGACGTGGAAGATCAATGGGTGTTGAACAGAAGCGGTCTGATTGCATCACAAAGCTTCACACACACACAAGCCTTCTTTAAATGGCACACAAAAGTAACAAGGCCTGTTTTGGGCTTTGATTTTACACTTACATTTTTTTTTTCTTTTTACCCGCTTGAGTGTCACGACTCACTTTTTTAACAGGGAATTGTGTAAAGCCATAAGAATAAAGACCGACAAAAGCACATTTACAATGAAGTGATGCTTAACAACGTGTCTGACTGAAGTATGTGACTGTCATCTGTTGGGTCAAGTTTTGACTTTGTGCACCTGCGTGCAGTGTTGTGACTCACTCAGTGTTGTGAGTCATGCTCAACAAAAAGAAAAAAAGACAGAGACTACACGTGATAACATGTTGGAAAACTTTAGTAAAAATGGGTGAAAAAAAAAGGCATTTACAACAATCGATAACCTCATACACCTAAACCTAAAATTTCTTGAACAAAGCGTATGAGTAAAAAATAACGCAAAACAAATTTCCGATTCAAATGTCAGTGGTCTATAAAAAAGGTGAAGCAATGTTAGCAAAACTGAAAGCAAACATTTAAAGGTAGCTGCCGTTAGAAGGAAAGTAGGTGCTGGGACAACAGATTTTAGGCAACAATGTCATCTACGCTGTGCAAAGAACAGCCAAGTGGACAATGAAATATATACAATGCATAACAAACTGAAAGACAGAAGTGGAAAAAATAGTTTAAAGCACAGAAGTTTGGTCGTTTTCTAAAACGTTGAGAATATTAATACTGGATATTACCTCATTCATGACCATTGACGGAGATAGATGTCCTATCCATTTTGTTTGAGCCCTCAAAATTAAAAATGGACATCAATAACCATCAATTACAGCTAGTGAGTATCATTTCAAAATAAAACATTTTCATGTCCATGGTGTTCATTTTTAAGACCCAACAACCAAAAACAATGTGACATGTTGCTAACTACCTGGCAAAATCTGAAAGACTAAACAGTGTTTAAACAGTGGAGTATAAATGTACTGTTAAACGACAATGCCGTGTGTTTTGTGCTGTTTACTGAACGTGACAGTCTCCCTGCTCTTTTGATTCTTGAGAAGGACAAGCGGCCGCTTCCTCGCACTTGTCCGCCGAGGACGGACTTTGCTGGAGTAAAGGAAGCAAAACCTAGAGAGAAAAGAGGGCAACATTAATTAAACATTTATAGTGCACTAATTTAACTCATTGGCTGCCATTCAGTGTTGTTTTTGTCAACGATGACGATAACGAAAACATTTCTTCAACGAACAATTTTTTCATGGCGATAACACACTGAAAACGTGTCTTGGGAGACGAAAAGGGAGTATATTCAGAGAAGTGGAAAAGGAAGAACAAGGGAATCAAAATACCTTACCAATTTGTATTATTATTTTTTAAATTAACATTAATTTAAAATGGTATTTTTTCATTAAAAATGATTAATAAAAAAAATATATATATTATAAATAAGATACGTTTGGTAATTAAAAAACAAAAAAACTCTGATCCCATAAAGACCATCAGTGCCCTCCATAATTATTGGATTTATAATAATTATGTGTTTTTTAGCTTCTAATAATTTTTTCCCTTCTAAATAATAATAATAATTTGGAAGCGAAACAGCCCCACAGCATCACTGACCCACCCCCCCCTTAGAGTGTTTGTTGCCAAAAAGCTCAATCTTGGTGTCATCTGACCAAAGCACACGGTCCCGGTTGAACCCCAATACCGCTTGGCGAACTCCAGACGTTTGCGTTTATGATTCTGTGTGAGGAAAGGTTTTCTCCGTACATGCCTCCCAAACAGCTTGTTGGCGTGTAGACAGCACCTCATACCCACTGTGAAGTATGGGGGTGGGTCAGTGATGCTGTGGGGCTGTTTCGCTTCCAAAGGCCCTGGGAACCTTGTTAGGGTGCATGGCATCATGAACGAAAGCTGAAGATGGGTCATCACTGGGTCTTTCAGCAAGAAAATGACCCTAAACATATGGCCAAATCTACACAGACACAAAATCAAGCTCCTCCCATGGCCATCTCAGTCCCCAGACCTCAACCCCATTGAAAACCTGTGGGGTGAGCTGAAGATGAGAGTACAGTGGAGAGGACCCAGGTCTCTGGATGATTTAGAGAGATTCTGCAAAGACGAATGGCTGAAGATCCCTCTTTCTGTCTTTTCCCATCTTGTGAAACATTATAGGAGAGGATTAGGTGCTGTTTTGTTGGCAAAAGGGGGTTGTACAAAGTATTAACACCAGGGGTGCTAATAATTGTGACACACATTATTTGATGTCAAATAATTATTTCTTTATGTGGGATTTTCCCCCCACTGAATAAATGCACTTGTATTGAAGGTTGGATTTTTCTCTTTTTTTCCATTAAGGTCCCATATTATTTAGAAAAAATATATATTAGAAGTTAAAAAACACATACCATAATTATTATAAATCCAATAATTATGGAGGGCACTGTACATTATCATTTTGTTAGCTTCGTAGGATAATTGCCTAAATCTTGTCAAATTGTAATATCTGCCTCACTTTACTAACATTACTGCCATCAACCAATCAATATATTTTACTTTTACTGTATCAATAAAAAACACTCAAGAAAAACCTTGCTGAAAAATGTGTATTTACTTGTTTTCTGAAAATGTTCAAAAAATGACGGGCAATTATGCTATCAGACTTAACGATTTTGGTATACAAGTGTAGCAGACATGACCAAAAATCTGTTGTCCACATATGTGAACGCCAGGTTTTCATGGGGTTGAATTCATTTGGACAAAAACAGATTAGCATGATCTTCAATTGAGGTGGCGATCTAAAACCAAAGGATATGCAGGAATCCCGAGGTTAATTTCGATACTCTTTAAAGATGTTTTTACGCCTACAAAACCGATGGTTGTAACTTTATCACCTTAGCGTCTGCTGTCTGTCTGGCAGCCAGTCGAGGACTGCAGCGCTTCACAGTGGTTCGCCTCATGATGAAGGGGCTGGCCTCCCCCAAAGGAATGTCAGCAAAGCCTGAAAGAAACAATTCAAGACTCTACGTCAAATATGAATGTTTTACAGTATAATGACCAAGACTGCAGGGGATTCATACCTCTCTGTACCAGCTCTGGAAGCCCCTCGGGCCTGAAGTCATCCTCTTGTTCACTTCTTGGTTTAGGTGTGGTCACAGTGTTAGCTCTGATCTTCTTAGTGAGGTTGTAAAGAGCCTCCTGGGCGCTGTCCTTATCGCTTATTTGTTTACGGCTCCGCTTCCCGGGAGTGGAGCCCTGCGGAGAACCCTGAGGAGTAGAAGGAGCAGTGTTCTCGGTTTCGACATCCAGGTGTTTGGAAGAGGTCCTCGCCGAGCGTCTGCGACCGTGGGCAGGGTCTTTCTTGGCTGTTTTGCTGGCAGTCAGATGCTCCAGTCTGATCGTCAGTGTTTCGTTGGCTTCCTCCAGCTTGTGCACGTCCAACATCAAGCTGCAGTATTTGTTCATGGTGTCGTCCGCTTCCTTCGTCTTCTCCTCCACCAGCTGGTTGACCTCTTGGAGTTCGCCTTTCACTTCATCCAGAGCTCTGCTGCATGCTTCCAAGGAAGCCTTGAGCTCCTCCACCTCTTTGCTCTTTTCCATACACTCCACTTTTGCCTCATTAAGGGATGACTTAAGCTCCTCCACCTCTTTCGTCCTCATCTCTTCGCACAGCCCATCTGGTTGGAAAAAAAGCCGGTAGTTGTTGTTGTTGGTTTTTTAAAGTTACCATAATTTTCATAGTAAAATCCGCTACTTTTTTCCTGTGCTTTGAACGAGGCGGCTTATATTGCATATGGATTTTTCTAGGTCAATGAGCTGTTTTTCAGTAGGGTATGTCAAAAGCAGGGGTCCCCAAACTTTTTCCTGTGAGGGCCACATAACTTTCCCCTTCTCTGATGAGGGGCCGGGTCAGTTTGTAACAGAAAAAGTGTGACGAATGCAGGAGTGCCTAAATGTAAAAATGTATTGTTTTTCAAAACGCCACAATCAAATAACCCTTTCTGGATTCTTCACGGAACAAAAGTAAATTAAAAAAATATATATATTAAAATATAATAAATAATAATAACACTATTAATTAAATATATGATAACCAAATAACACTCTCTGGGTTCTTCACAGAAAAAGCCAGGAAATAAATAACACTATTGAGAAAAAATTATTCAGGGGGCCGGACCAAATGTGGAGGCGGGCCGCAGTTTGGGGACCCCCGGTCAAAAGTATCAGTGTACTGCTACTGAACTGAAATGTTGAATTTGAATTAGGGCTGCAGGTATCGATTATTTTAGTAGTCGATTAATCTATCAACTAGTTAGTTTGAATAATCGAGTACGTAATCGGATTAGGAACATTTAATGCGTTGAATGAATTTTAAGAGCTGTAAAACAAAGGCTTGCTAAGATTGCAATTGCAAAAGAGCATTAAAAGTGAATACAAAATAAAATTTCCGAGTGTTACTTAAAACTATGCACTTTCATTTAAAAATTTATTAAAATAGCTGAGCTTAGCCTCATATAAAACAATAAATCAGGATCTAAGTACAACAAAAGAACAATTGGTTAACTTGCATAACAAAAGTCCTCTAGCTCAAATGCCATAAATTGCAAACTTTTCTTTTTTACAATGCTCTTAACAAATCGTTAAAAACACATATTCCCTCAAATAACGGCTAAATATACCATATAAACTAAATGACAAATGCATAAAAAAAAACATTAGCTCAAACAAAAACAAAAACCTTATGCTTGCCTTAACAGGGAGCAGATGGATTTAGCCATGTTAATTGACTATGTCATATTCACTGTTGCCACTAGAGGGCAGTGTATCCACCCAAATCAATAAAACGCAAACACTTTCTAGACAAACCCTTACATCACCCTAATTAAACGAATACTAGAAGCAGCAAAATTTGAGTCGAAGCTTTTTTCTAATCGAATTACTCAAGTTAATCGATTAATCGTTGCAGCATTAATTCGGATACGATATTTGATTGAGAAAGTATCAATTCTCAGTTATTTGTTTTTGCACGACCACAGGTCACCAGAAATTTGGTGTCATGGGGTAAATTAGATTGTGTACTACTCTTGACGGTAATGGAGGATATTTTTAAATTTTCATTGTTAACTCATCGGCAACCATTAACACTGTTAGACGTCCAATCCATTTGAAGTAGGAAGGTAGGCAAATGGATAGGTAGGAGGGTTGGAAAATGGACTGGACATCTAATAGTGTTAAACTCATTGGTTGGAGGGTACATCTTGGCCAGAGGAAGAACAATTTTTTAACCTTCATTTGCTGCCAACCCTCCCACTTCTAAAGTATTATACCTATACTAGTGATAAACTCTGACAGAGTTAATTAAAAAAATAATAATTTGACCCGATTTTTTCCCTATTTCAAACCTGAAATAACAAACCTGAGCTGCTCAGTAAGTGCTCTTTTTCTTGCTCCAGCTGCTTGCAAGTCTTCATCCAAAGGTTCAATTTGCTGGAGGCGGCGTCTCTCTCTTTAGACACGGAAGCGATACGAGACGACAGCTCGGACACCTGGAAACAAGGATGACTTATAAAGCTTCATTTTTTAGTTTGAATTAACATTTATAATTTGGTTGTGCATACCTGCTCATTGAGCTTCGTGACGGAGCGCTGCTGCATTTCCAACTTCTCCTCCAAAGAGGCAATTGTTGACTGAAGACTGTGTTGCTCTTTTAACAGTTTTTCCTTGTCTTCTTCAGCTCTTTGCCTCTTTTGCTCCAGTTCAGAAAAAGCCATGGACAACTTATTCTTCTCGTCTTCCGCCATTGACAAGGCCGTCTGAAGCATCTTAATCTCCTGCTTCAGTGCCGATTGCTCTTCTTTGTCAGAATAGAGTTTCTTGTTCTCCTGTTCTAGTCTTTCTTTTTCTTCTAGCAATTGTCTGTTTTCTCTTTCTATCTGTTCCTTGTTATCTGCTTCTTTGGCTTTTGCAATTTCTTCCTCCAAACCCTCAATGCGAGTCATCAAACTGTTTTTCAGCTCATGCCACTCCTCTCCATTCATCTTCCACTCATCGACTGAGTTCTGTAGATGTTTATTTTCCTCTAGTAGGCTTGTCATCCTCTCACACTCTCTTTCCATATCTGCGCTCTTTTCCTCCAACTCCTCTACCCTGCATCGCTGCCTTTCCTGCTCTTCTCTGCGGTCCATCTCTGCCCTCTCCAGCCCTCGCTCTAGCTCCTCCTTAGCAGCCTTCAGCTCCTCCAGCTGTCGGTTTTTCAATTGCAGCTCTCGCTCAAGTTGCTCTTTCTCAGATCTCAGGTTGTCCAGACTGGTGGAAAGCTTTAAGAGCTCCTCGCCAAGAGCTTTCTTCTCATCGTCCACCTGAGAGCCAGGCAAAATAAAAGGTTTATTCCAGAATTGGAGGACAAATTTTGCATCCTACTTCAACCCTTAAAATTTGAAATAACCACCATTAGGGATGGGAATTGATAAGATTTTTATGATTCCGATTCCATTATCGCTATTGTTTAACGATTCGATTCTTTATCGATTCTCTTATCGATTCTAATTTAGACTAATGGACTATATGAGGTTCTACGTTCAATATGTTTTGTGATTCATTCGCCTCGGGGTGTCAGTTAGAACACAAGGAGCGATCTTTGGCACTTTTAATCCAACTTGGAAACAGGCACAACTATATGCAGGAAATGGCACTTGATATGAGAATCACTCAATGAGCAGATGAGAGCATGCGTGGATAGATGTTGATGTATTTGTATGTGTGTGAAGGAAGACTGGAACGTGTGGGTATATGTGTGGTTCTGAAAGGAAATTACATCATATTAGTGCTGATGTAATAAACAATGCAAACTGACTGTAAAGCAGTCAATAACACACATACATGACTCGCACAGTATAATGAACACAAAGGTGTGTGTGTGTGTGTGTGTTGGGGGGGCGAGTGCGCGCGCACAACCCGTAAGCACGCTGCGTGCTCGTGCGGTCATCTTGGCCATAAAAGTGGCGAAAACTAAGCACTTTACACTCATATGGATGTAAAACATCATCTTAAAATGCTAAACTAACACATTCCCTCCCCAAATGTGCAACGCGAGTATAATATAAACAATGCTCTCCTCGATGCAGCGAGGACGAGCGGGAGCAACCAGCCGACGTAACAGTAAAAACACGAAACGGTCACGCTGATAACGGCTCTAACTTATCATAAGAACTTTATGACATGAAGAGGAAATAGTTACATTCGTTCATGGATGCACACAGAATAACAGGTGGCCGCACTCTGCTAGAAATTACGCCTCACACCTATTCTCGGTCCCAGAATACGCAGCGCGTGTGATGTAGGACAATAACAGGAAGTAACTGACTGGTTGCTATGGGAATTAACGCATTACCAAGGAACCTTCCTAAAAGGAGTATTAAAATTGCTAATTAAATCGTTTAGGATTATTTTAGATACATAAACTGCATTTTATACTTTTCTTATAGAGTATTCGACGCGGAATACAATAGACCCATTAATACTTTTTGGGAAAAAAAATCACCATTTCTTCAAGTAGTCTCATGAATAGTGACCTGGCCTGTGAAAAGAAATGCATTATCACTCGGCGACGATTCTTCAAAATATACTTGGTGAGTGGTCCCTCTTTGAGTAATAATGTAGGCTCACTTGCTAAATCAAATGAGTCTAACATGCGTAAGGTACGTGACGTAAATTGTACTGGTTGGAATCTATAAGAGAATCATTAGATAAACTGCTAAACGATTCCATGAAATTGAAGCACATGGAACCGGTTCTCTATAGGGACCGGTTCTCGATTCCCATCCCTACCTTTGATAGTTTATTATCCAATATTGATGAATACAGAGCCAAAAATCAGAAAAGAATAGGCCTATTTTCAAGAATATTGATGCCAAAATGTCCTCCAACTCTGGAATGACCCAAAATTTGCACATTGTCTGTACCTTAATCCTTTCTTCCTCCAGTTCAGCTTTCATGGTCTCCGCCTACATCAGAATTCAATTCAGTTAGGTGTATTTTCTGTCTCATAGCTAGTATTTACACCTTTGAGAGTACCTGAAGGACAGCTTCCTCCATGTCTTGCTCTATATCCTCTTTCTCTCGCTGCAGAGCCTCCATGCGATCTTGCAGTGACTCAGATTTCCTCTGAGCATCTACAGAAAGAAACACACTAAGTCATGATAAGGCCACAAACAAGACTGAGAAGATGTGTGCAAGTTACCTTTAAGGAGTTCGCCCATCTGCTGCTTCTTTCTTTCGTCAGATTCAATGCGGACGCGTAGTTTTTCGATGCCGCTCCGCATCTGCTGGACTTCGTCCTGTGTGGAGTTCAGACGAGAGGCGATTTCTCCCTTTTCCAGTAGAGAAGACTCCAAAGACTGCGTCAACTGCTGCACTTCACCTTCCAAAGCCTTGCAAAGAAATGGTGTAAAAATATAGTTATACTTTGAGAGGTGACCTTTATTGGCGAGCTTTGGTCACTATTCTTAACCTGGATTTTGCTGAACATGGACTCTGTGTTTTGATTACTAGACGTGTGATCTTGCTTAATCTTGTCAAGCTGCCCAATCAGTTGCTCTTTCTCTCCATTCTGCTGGGACACAGCTTCTTCTAACACCTTCATCTGATCCAACAGCTTGACACAAACAAAAACAAATTACATAGAAAGTGTAACCAGAATAAGACACACGTCCTCTCAAAAACAACAAGTCTGTACCTGTTGCCTCTCTGTCGCCATTTTATATATGTTGCCTTTTAGGGTTTCATTTTCCATTTTTCCTGCTCTAATGTCCTCCTCCAGGATGGAAATTAAAGACCGTGTGTCACAGTTAGTCTTCTCCAGCCCATCAACCTTCTCTCGCCACTGGCCCGCAGCCAGACTCAGCTCCTGTCGTTCCTCAGTGCACGAAACCAGCTCGGATCTCAGCTGAATTGTCTGGAAGAAGATGACGAAGTATGAACAGGGAGACACATTTTGATTTGGGCTGATGTATTTAATTTATTAGGATGTAAATAACTACTCACCTCAGAGGAGAGCATTTCTATTTGCTGCTCCAAACCTGAGCATGTTCTTCTCTGTGTTTCCAGCTGGTCCTCCAGCTTGATCCGACCCTCCTGCAAGGCCTCCAGTTCACACTCCATGCCCAGGATGTGTTGCTCCAAATTGGCTTTCTCGGAGCGAACCCGCTTCAACTCGCTTTCCTGCTGGAGGAACTTTTCATCCCATCCGCCTGCGCAACAAGGAAAAAAAAAAAAAACCCAATTGCTGTTTGTAACGTTGCATAATGTAATTTACAAATCATTTGTACAATTACCTTTGGCCATTTCTAGACCCTCCATCATCTCCATGACATCTGTTAGCTGGCATCTAGCTGTTTGGAGCTGCAGTGTTACGTTTTCCCTGTCTTCTGACAGCTGAGACAACTAAATCAAACAGAGTATCAAAAGTCAGTTATTTATAGCTCTAAAGCATCAAATAAATCACAAATGGCCAACCCATTCCCTGCGATTCACAGTAACCTCCAAGAATCTGTGGCCAAAAAGCATCGATGCCACAGAAAACCAGCCAAATTCTGCCAAGAGAAATCCTTAATTCCACTAAAATGACCAACTATTAAGCAAATTTATGTAATAATGATGTAAATATTGTCTGAAATTATTTCCAACACCAAAAAACTGGGAAAAAATTTGGTTATGACTTAATAAACATCAATAGTCTTTGTCACGTTTGGGCAGATTTGCATTTAAACCACTTCCGAGGTGATTTTAAAGAAAAGATTTAGCTAAAGTGGAAGCCATCAACTTGACATGGCTATTGGAAGCAGGTCTAAAGTAGACTTGTGCCGATTACTGGTTTCAAGGTATACCGTGGTATGAAAATCTCAAGGTTTCAAAACCGCAAAAATTTTCTGTCATACCGTCCCTAAGGCATTGGCTATTTTTTATGTAGCAAAAATGCATGGAGAAATCCCTCGCTTGCAGCTGCAGGGCTCAACCCTCTCCCACCGGTTGTTGTTCAGTGTCAGTCAGCTGTGCTACATGATGGCTGGAGGAGGTGAAACTTCTGAACTTTTACCCCCATCGAAGAAAACAAAATCTCTGGTATGGGAATATTTTAGCTACAGAAAAATTACACAAGGCCTCAGCTTAGAGGAGGGCCAACTGACATGTAAAACATGTTTGCGGAGGATGGCTCCCAAGGAGGCAATACCTCCAATTTGATTTTGCATTTATACAAAATTAAAGGTTTGTAGTAGTGCTGCAACAATTAATCGATTAACTCGAGTATTCGATTAGAAAAAAATATTCGAATTAAATTTTGCTGCTTCGAATATTCGTTTCATTGAAGTGGCGTTGTAATTGTTTGTCTTGAAAGTGTTTGCGTTAAGCTTTATTATTTTGGGTGGATACACTGCCCTCTAGTCTGCCTCATTTCACATGGCCGAACCCAGCCGTTCCATGTTAAGACCAACATAAGCAAAGCTAATGTTTTTTTAAATGCTGTTTTGTGGGAATATGTGACTGTACCATGTTAAGAGCATTGTGAACGTTTTATAGTATTTAAGCTAGCGGACTTTTGCTATGTAAGTTAGCCAATTGTTCTTTTGTTGTACATAGATCCTCTTTTTTTTAATCTTTATTTTTATACCGTTTGAGGCTCAGCTCAGCTATTTTAATCTTTTTATGTTCCTTATCCGATTACTCAATTATTCGAACTAATTTGTTCATCAATTAATCGACTACTAAAATAATCGATAGCTGCAGCCCTAGTTTGTACTGTCATTAACATTTCCCACCAGCTACGAGAGTTAAGTCCAGCGTGTTTATGGTGAATCTAGTGGTGGTAAAACATGCGTTTTTTAATTTTCTCTCTGGCAACTGTCTGTGCTGAGAAAGGGTGAGTGATTAATGTAAACTTGATACGAGTCATACACATATGCTTTTTATGGAAAATAATTAAATTATTTTTGTTCTAATGGTAATAATGTTGAGCTGTGGCTCTGGGTTTAGTGTCACCTAAAGGACTGCATTTATTTTAATTTTATCAAAAATATTTTTTAAAATGTATTTTAATTTAAGATTATACTTATGTTACAATTTGCTAATATGTTTAAACCCAGATATGCCTAGTCGAAAGCATGAAGCAGAAAAAAACTAAGTGCGGAACATTGTATTAAACAAAACCAACAGAATTAAGTATAAATATTCCACCTTAATTTTTTTTTTTTTTTTTTTAACTGCTGACTGCGGGGCGGCACGGTGGCTGAGTGGTTAGCACGTCTGCCTCACAGTTCTAAGATCAAGGGTTCAATCCCGGGCTTCGGCCTTCCTGTGTGGAGTTTGCATGTTCTCCCCGTGCCTGCGTGGGTTTCCTCCGGGAACTCCGGTTTCCTCCCGCATCCCAAAAACATGCATGGTAGGCTGATTGAACACTCTAAATTGTCCGTAGGTATGAGTGTGTGCGTGAATGGTTGTATGTCTCCTTGTGCCCTGCGATTGGCTGGCAACCAGTTCAGGGTGTCCCCTGCCTACTGCCCCGAGTTAGCTGGGATAGGCTCCAGCACCTCCGCGACCCTCGTGAGGAAAAGCGGCATGGAAAATGAATGAATGAATGAATGCTGACTGCGGTTAAATTTTTTTTTCTTTCCCAAATATTCAGTCAGGCAATTAAATACAGTTTCTTTTCTGTGTGGCCGGTGCTACTTACCATGACACCTACTGGCTGTGATCAACACTACAGGTAAAATAACAAATTCTGCACCACGCCCTCTATTCTGCGGACTGTTATGAATTCTGCTTAAGTCGTTGAAATCTACAGCGAAATTCAACTATCGCTAGATTGCAGATTCCTGCGGTGAGTAATTAATCATCAAATCAATTTTAACTGGGATTGACTGGCATTAAATGTTCATGTTTCAGTACCATTGACGGCAATAGCATTGTCAATGTAAAAAAACTTATTTTATAGAGCAACGCTGGTTCATTTATCACTTTCAATGGCAGCCTGAGTTGAACGTCACACTAATAAATGCAGTCCATACAACAGGAACACCTGTAAATCAATTTCTTACCCACCTGATCAGAGAGGTTTTCCTTCTCCTTCAGAATATTATTCAGCTTATTTGCAGAGCTACGTGCTTCTTCTTGTGCCGCATCAACTTTCAGCTCCAAGTTTTGAACTTGCACTTGAAGATCTGAGGTCAACTCCTTCCTCAGTGCAAGGTCAGAGGTGAGCAGGTCAATCTCTTCGAGCAGGCCGCGGACCTGCACTTCATGATTTGAAGGGGTTTCTTTGTCCTCCTGTGACTGCTTAGGCTCAGTCTCTGCTGCACAGAAAGACCGCACATACATATTTATAAAATGATAGAGAATTGGTGCAATGACAGGGTTTATACAGGAATTCTTGAAGTGAAATTAATACCTTTTAACTTATTCACTGCCACGAATAGAGATGGAGACATCAACTCCATTAAATGGAAAAGTTTCAAACATACCACAAATTGATTCAAAAACTTTTCATATTCTTTCAAATAGGACACACACAATCATTTTGAGAGGTGACTAATAACTAGTTATTTTTGTGATTAACTGACTAATGATAATGTAATAATTATGATAACTTTTACACATGTTTATGTCCCACTGAATTATTTTTAAACAAGAATAATGTCGAAAAATGCTCGTCTTCATTAAATGCTTCGTTGAGTGAATCCACTCAAATATGCTCACTTAAACACAATGAGTTCCCACAGCAAATGCTTAACAAGCTTAACAATGATTGACACATGTGGCGCCTTGAAGTTTCGGCTTCCAAACTTCACTCAATCAAATCTTAACACCTGTCAATCATGATTAACTTTAACAAGCAATTCCAGTGCACTGCCTGACCAAGAAAAACAGCGGGAGGGAGAGAGAGAGACTACGTTATCAGATCAGGACAGCTCTATAAAATACTGCTTTTATTTATATATTCGATAATTTTTTTTTTAATTTAAAAAAAAAAAAAAAAAAATCCGCAATGGACCGAGGCCGTGAAGTTTGAAGCGTGAAGTAGCAAGGGATCACTGTATACAGATTTAGAAATATATAACACGATACCAAAAAATGTTGAGCAGATATTTCACATTTTACCATGTGGATGAAAATAAAACGGTGCATTAAATGTGTAACATTGTAGCACACTCACACTTATTCAATTTCTTGCTGAAGCGCTGATGATATTGAGATGTTTATTATACATTTTCTTTAATCAATTGCTGCTCGCAATGAGGAGATGTTTTGCTTATTATTCCTCACAGTGAAGGAATGTTTTGCCTTGAAGAAGCCTTGAAGCTTTGCCAATTCAAGACAAGGACAGCAGGACAAAGACAGCCTTGCTTTGCTGGAATTTGTATTAATACCACCTACATGCATACACAAAGTCAAACAAATTCATTGAGGAGTCGCCCACTTGGCTCCCCATCCTTCTAAGGTTGACACTCGCTCTTGTTGCTAGGGCCATCCCAAATAAAAAGAAAGGGGAAGGATGGCTTATAATGTTTAAACTATTCAAAATCCTGAGTGACAAATATGTGAAAAGCAAATATATGCGTGCCATTACTCACCACTTGTTTGTAACTCCATCGTCTCTGCCATTTCAATGATGCTGTCGGCTGTGTTCTCCTCATGAAACTGCAAGAGGTTAAAATTCACTGCCAAAGTCTTCATCCCACCAGATAATATTCAGTGAGACCCCTGGGTGCAGGAAAATTCTAAACAATTCCATACCTGATCAAATAGTTGCTCATTAATCGCCTTCATCTCGTGTCCATCCTTGCTGCATGCATCTCCATCTTCTTTCGTATGTTCAACAATTCTCTCTGGTTTGATAAAATCCGACATGAGGAGTGGTTCCGTTTGACTAATAATGGTGTGTTTTTGTGTAGTTGAAATGTCATCACATATGGGGGTCTCATCAGGTTGGACTGAGTGTTCCTCTGTGTTGGACTCTGTTAAAGAATCTAATTCTGGTTCAGCATCAATGGCACTTTCTGCTTCTGTAGGAAACACCAATACATATTAGTCAATCCAAATTTTGACGTTATTTAAATCACTGGCTGGCGTTGAAGGTGTTTTTACATTGACCACATATGAACATTTGAATATTACAGCTTACCACACTCTAACGAAGGAAAAACAACCACATTCCTACTGTCCTAACGGTTTTAATGTTAAATCATAAAGTTAATTGTCGACTCACCGCTGATATCGGTCTTTTCAGGTTGTGTGGAATTCAACATATCTTGTGTACCCTGTTGGTCCTGCACTTGTGAGAGCTCCTGTATGAGAAGGTGCTGTTGGCCCACCTGCTTCTGCAGCAAGTCGTACTGCTGCTTAAAGACGCTCAGTTCTTGTTGTAAGCACGACAACTTGTGATGCAGTTCAGCCTGCTCTGTTTCAAACTGCTGGTTCCTGAAACACCATCAAGTTGCAATGGTTATTTAACAGCACAAAATTAGCAGGGAATATTCTAACAATAATTTTACCTGTCTTTGTTCTCCTCAATCTGCTTCACTGTCATTTCAAGTTGATCTTTCAGCCTGTGGCATTCTTCTTCAGATGTTTGAAGGATGTTTTGGATTCGTTCCTTTTCCGCATGCAGAGAAGCCACCTCGTCCTCTCGCATTTTTAAGCTTGCTTTTGATTTTTCCGTCTCTTCCATCAGCTGGGTTTCACGGGATTGCAGCAATGTATTCTTTTCCAGCAGTTGATTATTGCTTTCTTCAAGATGAAGTTTGTTCTCCACTGCTTCATTCAGCTTGATTCCCAGCTCACCAAGTTGTGATGTCTGGAGCTCAAGAGTGGCGAGAAGCTGGGATTTCTCTTCAGTAAGCCGCTTCAGTGTTGACTCCATGTTTTCTCTCTTCGCAATCAAGAGTTGCCATTGTACCTCCGCTTGCTGCTTTTCCTCGGTTAACACCTTCAAGTCGGTTTTCAGGTTTTGATTCTCCTCGGCTACCGTGCCGAGCTTGGATTCCAACTTCTGGTTCTCAATATTCAGCACGCTCATGTTAGCTTGTAATTGATCTTTGTCATTTTCTAATTGCTTCAGAGTTGCCTCGAGGTTGTTTTTCTCTTCTAGTGACACCTTGTCATGATCTTCTTTATCTTTGATGATCTGGTTTAGAGTAGCGACTTCAGCGGTCAAAGTGGTGACGTCCTCTTCCAAATGACTGTATTTGAGAGCATCTTCTTCCAGGCGAGTTATTTCGCCACTCCTCTCTGTCAGTTCCTCTCTGGCTGTCAGATACATGCTCTCCAGCGTGGAGTTCTGAGACTGGACTTCATCCAGCCGTGCTTCCAAAACGGATACCTAAAAGATAAGAATGTTTTTAAATTTCCAACTTTGATTTACATGACCGAGGTTTCGCCCCAGTGCCAAGCGTGGCAGGCTGCTCGGCTTTTAAGGCAAAATACTGTAGCTGACAACTACCTGGGATTTGCTCTCTTCTAGTCGGACTACCATGTCAGACATCGTTGTTTGGTTCTGAGCTACAACGGACTCCAGTGACTGGATGCTCTCCTTTAAAGCCTCAATTTGACTTTCATAAGAGTTGACATTAGTTTCATTGTCTTCCAGGTCCATCTGAAGCATCTCAAGCTGTACCTTTATGGAAAAAAATATTTTAAAAAACACGTTGATTCACAAATTCCCCCCAAAATATTCAGCAATATTTATTAGTGTGGTGATAATTCAGAAGGTTTAGCATGTCGGTATCTTCAGTAGACAAATATGATGAGATGTGGTAAAAGTATGATTTTCTCCGTGTCACTGTAATATTTGTTGTTTACTTTTAGCAGTTTCTAATTAAAATTTTTATACCAAATCATTTATCACATTCAATAATTAGTTAATTGATTCACTGTGAAAGTTAATTTTTAGGTTTTATTTGTTTTGATTGTCCAAGCTAAATGAGACAAATCAATCACAGTGTACAAAAAAAATATAAAGAAGCAATTAGTTTTCTTGGTTAATTCATGTTTAATTCGTTCAAATTAATATGCATTTACTTACTTAAAGGGCCTGTAATATTTGTTGCAGTTAGCAGTTTTTAAGTTAAAATGAGTTTATTAATCATTTAAATTCATATTTAGTGTTTCGTATTGCTTGTTCAAGATTTTTAAGAAACCTAACAAATCAAATGGTACAGACAAAATATAACAAATAAAAAAGTTTTTTTTTTTTTTTTTTTTTTTTAATTTATTAAATAAAATAAAATTGAAAAAAACTGACTGCATTATTTCATGATTCGAATTAACTACTTTAACATTACATTTTTAGTTGATTTAGCTAAATTAAACTAGTGGTAAAATGAACAACATGTATTTTACAAATTATTTAACATTTATCTCACTA
The DNA here is from genome assembly GCF_030265065.1 of Corythoichthys intestinalis. Taxonomy (NCBI): domain Eukaryota; kingdom Metazoa; phylum Chordata; class Actinopteri; order Syngnathiformes; family Syngnathidae; genus Corythoichthys; species Corythoichthys intestinalis. The sequence continues at coordinate 37,157,396 of NC_080395.1, read as the reverse complement.
AACTATTTAGAATAAACTGTAATTCAGTTAGTTAAAAACATATCTGTTACCGCTGGTCTGCACATTAGCTGCCATTAACGGCGAATGACATCCAAGCTTATTGAACTGATAGTTCAACGGATTGGATGTGTCATGTACGAGATGGAGGACACAGTTGCGTATCGCAGACACAGGGTTTTATTGATGTTGACAGGCAAGGTAAAACTATCAGGTCAAGCGATAATGGCAAGTTGACATGCAGACATATGTTGAATCGCTGACGACCTGACACTGGATGTTGTCTGCTCGAGGCTTATATACAGTGCCTTGCAAAAGTATTCGGCCCCCTTGAACCCTGCAACCTTTCGCCACATTTCAGGCTTCAAACATGAAGATATAAAATTTTAATTTTTTGTCAAGAATCAACAACAAGTGGGACACAATCGTGAAGTGGAACAAAATTTATTGGATAATTTAAACTTTTTTAACAAATAAAAAACTGAAAAGTGGGGCGTGCAATATTATTCGGCCCCCTTGCGTTAATACTTTGTAGCGCCACCTTTTGCTCCAATTACAGCTGCAAGTCGCTTGGGGTATGTTTCTATCAGTTTTGCACATCGAGAGACTGACATTCTTGCCCATTCTTCCTTGCAAAAGAGCTCGAGCTCAGTGAGGTTGGATGGAGAGTGTTTGTGAACAGCAGTTTTCAGCTCTTTCCACAGATTTTCGATTGGATTCAGGTCTGGACTTTTTGACTTGGCCATTCTAACACCTGGATACGTTTATTTTTGAACCATTCCATTGTAGATTTGGCTTTATGTTTTGGATCATTGTCCTGTTGGAAGATAAATCTCCGTCCCAGTCTCAGGTCTTGTGCAGATACAAACAGGTTTTCTTCCAGAATGTTCCTGTATTTGGCTGCATCCATCTTCCCGTCAATTTTAACCATCTTCCCTGTCCCTGCTGAAGAAAAGCAGGCCCAAACCATGATCTTGCCACCAGCATGTTTGACAGTGGGGATGGTGTGTTCAGGTGATGAGCTGTGTTGCTTTTACGCCAAACATATCGTTTTGCATTGTGGCCAAAAAGTTCAATTTTGGTTTCATCTGACCAGAGCACCTTCTTCCATATGTTTGGTGTGTCTCCCAGGTGGCTTGTGGCAAACTTTAAACGAGACTTTTTATGGATATCTTTGAAAAATGGCTTTCTTCTTGCCACTCTTCCATAAAGGCCAGATTTGTGCAGTGTACAACTGATTGTTGTCCTGTGGACAGACTCTCCCACCTCAGCTGTAGATCTCAGCAGTTCATCCAGAGTGATCATGGGCCTCTTGGCTGCATCTCTGATCAGTTTTCTCCTTGTTTGAGAAGAAAGTTTGGAAGGACGGCCGGGTCTTGGTAGATTTGCAGTGGTCTGATGCTCCTTCCATTTCAATATGATGGCTTGCACAGTGCTCCTTGAGATGTTTAAAGCTTGGGAAATCTTTTTGTATCCAAGTCCGGCTTTAAACTTCTCCACAACAGTATCTCGGACCTGCCTGGTGTGTTCCTTGGTTTTCATAATGCTCTCTGCACTTTAAACAGAACCCTGAGACTATCACAGAGCAGGTGCATTTATACGGAGACTTGATTACACACAGGTGGATTCTATTTATCATCATCGGTCATTTAGGACAACATTGGATCATTCAGAGATCCTCACTGAACTTCTGGAGTGAGTTTGCTGCACTGAAAGTAAAGGGGCCGAATAATATTGCACGCCCCACTTTTCAGTTTTTTATTTGTTAAAAAAGTTTAAATTATCCAATAAATGTTGTTCCACTTCACGATTGTGTCCCACTTGTTGTTGATTCTTGACAAAAAAATTAAATTTCATATCTTTATGTTTGAAGCCTGAAATGTGGCGAAAGGTTGCAAGATTCAAGGGGGCCGAATACTTTTGCAAGGCACTGTAGTGTTCTCAGTTATTCTTTATGACATAAAAAAAGGGCTTTGTGATGCATGAGTGTGAAGCAATATGATGAAACATTATTAGCTGAAATTACTAGCTGAAACATTACACATGCAAGAAGATGAAACATTAATGGTGAAACATTAATACGTGACAGGATGACTAACCGTCAGTGGGAGGAATGAGTTAAAAGGATTGTTGATTTTTGTTGTCAATGGCAGTGAATATTTAAGTGCACTCAAGAATTTGAAGCATACCTTTATTTTGTTCATGGAAACCATCTTCTCTTTGAGGATCTCGGTAGTTTTCGCATGTTCCACTTCTGCACAGTTGAGCTTCTCCTTCAGGCTCTTGATGCTGGCGTCTCGTTCCTCCAAACCTTGTGAGGCCGCCAAGAGAGTTGCCTTCATGCTCTGCACTTCTGCTCGGACATGACTTGATTTGGCTTTGATGTCGCTCAAGGCTTTCTCGGCGGCTTCACACTGCTCTCTGAGATTCTTTTCCTTGTTGAGGAAATTTTGAGCCTCCAAAGCTTGACTCTCAGACAGCTGGCTACATTTCTTAGCGAGCTCCGTAACTAATTTTTCCAAATACGAAATCAGGCTTGCTTTTTCGGCCAAAGTGTTCTCCAAGTTGCTTTTGACTTCTGTTATGAAGGAGAGGTTCTTTTCAAGGGTCTCCACGTGCTTTTTCAGGTCGACATGTAAGCGGTTGACTGCTTCAAGTTCACTCTTCAGCTCTGGCAGTTTCTCAGCTGCATTTTTATTTCTGGATGCCTCATCCTTTAGTGAAGATATTTGCTCCTTCAGCTTGCTTATCTCCTCAGCATTTGTGTCTTTGAGAAGCTTCACAAGAGAAATATTAAACTTATTAGCATACTACAGAACAATAAGGCAATCATGTTGTTTTTAATGTAGTCTAGAGCTCTCCCGACTAGTCGACATTGTCGACGTCATCGATGACGTAAATCCGTCGACGAGCACATCATCCCATCGACGGTTAGTAAAGGGTTAAAAAAATATATGCGTGGAAAGTTCAGAATGTCGGGCACGCTCTGTATGCAAGCGGGGAAAGCGGCACGAAGCCAAAAAAAAGCGCACCAGAGTGTCCAAAACATTGACTTATTTCAAAGAAACAAAGGAAGGTACACTCTTTCTGTCCTGTGTCTTCAATGCCAAGCTTGGCTGCACGTCGGCCGTGAATAAACACCTCAAGCGCCGTTGCCCAGTTTGTAAGTCCAACTAACTAACTAACGACATGTTTTATTGAAGTTGCTAAGCCTGTCGCGATATGCAATGAGTCAATTTACCAAACCTACCGGTACTTTAGCCTGCTATGAAACATTGGCATTTGTCTCGTGAAAGCAAACTTGCGGTTAAAAGGTGACACTTCAGACATGAAAAATCGCTGGTTAACAGCATTTGCAAACGAAAAAAATGACAAAAAAATTTATTATTGACACATGCAATGACAAAAAGTGATTTTTTTTTGCGTAGTGTAAAGCTAAAGTTAGCGGTTTAGCGAACGTACTTCCGGTGAACATTTCAAAATAAAAGCATGTCATGTTCGTCACATAAATAACGATTTCAGGAGTTAATCCCGCATACTTCAGAATTTAGATTCTACACTAAGAATACCTTTAAAATGACACCCTTTATGAAAAATCTGATTGGCAATGAATAATTATTATAAAACTATTATATATAGTACTATACTATAATATTAAGGCTAGGTGTTTTTTTAAGAATTGTTTTGAATCATGTTGGAAAGGCGAAGTCAGTGTTCTGAATCTGTTTACATTCCATTGTTTTGCACTAGTTAATTCTACCAGCATTTGAACTCATTGTTTATTTGTGATTTATTATTGTTATTTACGTGTTTATTTGTACTTTAATAAATAATTTAACTGTTCCAATGTGTTTTTGTGAATTGATAAGCTTCAACAAAAATTTCATTGCTAAATTAGCAACAAAAAAAACAAACAAAAAAAAATACCGTATTGGCCCGAATATAAGACGACCCCGATTATAAGACGACCCCCTCTTTTTCAAGACTCAAGTTTGAAAAAAGACTTTTTGAACACCAAATTAATTTTTATACAGAAAATAATTACAATAAATCTGAAACAAATGATTATAACAATATATTTGAGAGAAAAGGCATTTAATTTCGCATTCAAAACTTAATATCTGAACATTTAAACATTTAACATTTAAATATGTAAACTAAAGTGCAATCAAATTCACAAATGAATGGCTTCTGGTTTTTGAAATATAAATAAGAAAAAAATATTGTGATAAAACAAAATTGCAAGAACTGCATTAATTATCAAAGTGAAGTCTAACTGTAACTGAAGTTCAGCATTCGATTCATTGATGACTGGCGCCATCCAGCGTCGTGAATGGGTATATGTCTAGGCCGCAGTTTTTTTTTTTTTTTTTTTTTGTAGGCCGCAGTTATAAGACGTCCCCCAGGTTTTCATTCTTACTTTAATGCAAAAAACACCGTCTTATATTCGGGCCAATACGGTATATATTTTTTTAATTATTAGATTAGTCGACTAATCGTAAAAATAGTCGGCTGACTAATCGTGAGAAAATTAGTCGTTTGGGACAGCCCTAATGTAGTCCCTACCTAAATTTTCTGACTCCAGCTGCTTTTTTATCCCCTCCACATTTGAACCCTGGGCCTAAAGTACGGATATCCACAATATACTACACTACAATGTGGTATGCAGGCGCTTAGCCCACTTCATCAGGGACTTCGCTCTGACTTAATTCAAGATAAGGTGGATTTTATTAAAATGGAGTTCATGGTTCCAGACTGCCTCACTTGTGGCTCCACAGGCAGACCGCTTCATATGAATGAGTACGACGCAACTCGGCGTGATGATGTTTATCTAGATAATAAAAAATCTTTTCGATCAAATCTTTGTATAACCCGAGTAACTCGTTCTCCTATATTAAAATGTAGAAATGTGCCGATTACAGGTTTCAAGGTATACCGTGGTATGAAAACATTTCAAAACCACAAAAAATTTCCTTAATACCGTCCCTACGGTTTTAGCTATTTTTTTTTAAATCCCATGCTTGCAGCTGCTAGGCTCGACCCTCCTCCGGTTGTTGCTCAGTGTCAGTGAGTCAGCTGTGCTACACGATTGCTGGAGGAGGTGAAACTCCTAAAATTTTTGCCCCCATCAAACAAAATAGCTGGTTTAGGAATACCTCGGCTACAGAAAATTTACAGACGGCCGTGGCTTAATAGAGGAGGGCACACTGACATGTAAAACATGTTTGCGGAGGGTGGCTGCTGAGGAGGCAATATCTCCAATATGACTTCGTATTTATTTTGTATTAAAGGTTAGTAAACACCATCGTGAACGTTTGCCACTAGTTACTCCTGCGTGTTTCGTGTATCTAGCGGTGGTAAATCATGTGTTTTTTTCTTTCTGGCAACCGTCTAAAATAATAATTCAATTATTTCTGTTCTGATGGTAATAATGTTGAGCTGTGGCTGTGGGTTTACGCTCACCTAAGGGACGATATTTATTTCAATTTTATTTAGAATATTTCGGTTATTTTTTTTAATGTATTTTAACTTAACGTTATACTTATGTTCTAATTTGATAATATGTTCTGAAAAATAAAAATCCTGTTCAATACAAAATGAGTTTTTTTTTTAACCAAGATGTCTCAAAGTAACGCATTTTAGAGCTGTAATTGCAATACTGTAATATTTTTACTTAAGGTTTTCATACCGTCAGAATCTCATACCGGCACATACCTATTAAAACGTAGATACTTGCAGTTTCTAAATGTATATTTCTTTTCTCAAATGTTGTCAAATTTGGGTGGTGTGGCTTATAGTCAGGCACACTCTATAATGTGGAAATTGTAGTCTGTGTAATGAGAATTCACCTTCATTTCTTTCACTCTCTGTTGAAGGGCACTCTCCAGGTCTTCATTTTGTTTCTCCAGAGACAAAAGCCGAGCCTCGTCTTCCCCGAGCAGCCTCTCTTTCTCTGTCACTTGGGCACAGACCTCCTTCAGCTCTTTCTCGAGCTGTTGCAGCTTGTGTGCCTTCTCCGCAACCAGCGTTTTATGTTCTTCCTCACGCTGGGACATCTTTTTGTTTTGTTCCTTCTGCTCAGCTTCACATTCAATCACCAACTCATCAAGAATGCTGATCTAAAACACGTCAAGGTGAAATTAGCAAGATATGAAATGTAGCGCAAGTCAAAAAACACAAAATTGTTGTAACAATTACAAAACGCACCTGCTTGTTGCTGATTTGGAGCTCTTTTTGAGTTTCTTCCAACTGGAGCTTGATTTGTGTCACCTCCTCTGCCTTGACCGCAATGGTTTCCTCAGACTGTCTCAATACAGCTGCCTTTTCCTCTGAAAATCTGTGAAACAAAATGTGATGAACTGTGTTACAATCATTCATTTTTTTGGCTGTAAAGACTTGTGCCCCCCACCCCCCCAAAAAAACACACTAACCACGAGTGTGTCTTTCTTAATTGTTCTCATTTCTCCTACATTATATTGTTCACATCTAAGTTTGTTAACTACTTAAGTCACATCAAAAGCCAAAGGTTGCTAGGCAACAATAGCCCAATGGTGTAGCAGAAATGTATGCTACAATGAAGGCTTACTGCACTCAAATCGAGAAAATGAACAATGCAATTCTGATTTTAACAAGTGCTGACCATGTACAGAATTACATTTCAATCTAAAGAAAAGGAAACTCCCATTGCTGACTATTGAGAGTTTAAGTATGCAAAAGAAAAATGGTTGTATATTAATGAGTCCAAATTGAAACAGGAGGAGGCCCGACCATTAATATAGAAAATTTGCACACAAATGGCACCCATTACAAATGCATTGCAGAACTGTTTCTTGAGATAAATCTGTGTGTCATTCATTTATTGACTGACAGTCTTCTCAGTTGCAATGGATTGGACGTTTATCGCTGTCAATGGCAGCCAATGAGTACACAAATAGAGGTAGTCCCTGGGTTACGAATGGCTTTCCGCGTGAATCGGAATTAACCCTTTAAATTCCCCCAAATCTCAAAATAATTTTCCAAAAACATCAATAAAGTAAAAAATAAGATATTGTACTTTCCATCAATGCTGAGGCTGGCCGAGACACTACCCCCTTTTAGACGTACGCCTAACTCCAGTTAAGCCCCAGGATTTGAACAGGTAGCCCTTATGTCTGAAAGCAGTTTCCCGGGTCATTCCCGGGTCACATTAACCAGGTTGCGTCCTTGTATGAAGTCTGAGACTTAACCAGGACGCGGCATGTAAAAAGGCAGCTGGTTAATTCCTGGGTCACAGTGCGAAGGATGATATATATATATATACGTGTATATATATCATGGCGGGCCGGACGTCATTTCCTCTTTCTTTGCAGTAAAACGAAAAGGGGTAAACAAACACCAAAATTATGAACAGAGTAAACTGGAAATGGCGCGAGTAAACTGTACACATAACGAAATTAAATTGATACAGGGTCTTAGAGCTGTGGAAGAGACGGTCCATCGTCCATCTTTGGAAATGTGTAGTTTATTTTGTTGCCGATGCCAACCAAAAATGACGTAATGTCCGGGTGATAAAATGCTGTCCCCTGTCATCCCCGCACAGAGAGCATTGAGTCGTCAACACGGCACAAGTCTGAAAGTGTCCAACCCGGGTAATTCTCTGTACATCTGAAAGCCATGATATTACTGTTACGCGACTAAAATAAATAAATAAATAAATAAAATCTATTTTTTAAAATGTCGTAAAGTCGAAATCACTTAAGTCGGGTCGTAACCCAGGGACTACATGTAGTAGTAATTGAACAGTCATTGCTTTGGATGGGTAATAAAGGTTGTCAGGCTTATCACTTACCTTAAATTTCTCTCTTGCTGCTCCGCATTGGCCTGAGTGAGAGACTCCCTCAACTGCTGTAGTTCAGCTTGGCCGAGTTCAATCAGCTGTTCTTTGGAGCGCACTAGGTCGGAGGCCGTGCGTTGCTCGTCCTGCAGCTGAGTGACACTTTTCTCAGCTAGCTCCGCTCGGCCAATTTCTCTTTTCAGCTGTGACTCCAGATCTTTGATCTGTTCAAATCCAGTGATTAGTGGCTAGCTTAGCGTTTCAGTGAGAAAGTTTCTGATTAGAAATAAGCACAAAATCTTGCCTGTGTTTCTAGCTGTGTCACCCGTGCGGCAACGTTTTCCAGATCTTTGATGTGTTTTTGTTCAGCTTCGGAGGATTTAGCTTGAAGCTGCTTGTACTGATGCTCCCTCTCCAAGAGCTCTGTACTCCTGATGAGTAGTTCTCCCTTCAGGCTATCGATGTGTGCCAACAGCTTGGCTTGTTCCTCTTCTGCATGCCTCAGCTGTTGCTGTAGAATACAGCAGATTCAATATTTGACAAAAAGTTAGACGGCCGTGCCACGCTTTACCTTCAATTCTTCATTAGCTTCCTTCTGTGAGCTCAGACTCTTTTCTAACGAGGTGATTTTGTCAACGAGTTCCTTTTGCATGGCTTCTGCATTGTTGATCAGAGTATCTTTCTCATTCTTCCATTCCAGCAGAGTTTCATGCTTTTGTGTCATCTGCTTGCACTCATCATGACTCGCACTGAGGCTTTTTTTCAACTCTTGACTTTCTTTCGTAGCCTCTGTTAACTTGTTGTTCAATTGCTCCGCCTCTTGCTTATGTTTCTGCAATTCCTTCTGGGACCTAAAGTGCAATAACAACCAAGTTTATTACCTTTCATCAAAGAGGGGAGTAGGATTGATGTTTTTTTCCCCCTTGCAATGTCTACCGTTCAGTTTTGGTCTCGGCGTCAGACAGCGTCTTCCGTAGGTTTTCCAGCTCCGTTGTAGACGCTTGAGATTGCTGCTCCAGTTTGAGCTTAATTCTCTTCAGCTCTTCTTGTTGACTTTCACATTTTGCTGAGGAACCAAATACAATTAGAGGTGTACGAAAAATGTCTGCAGTAACCGAGCAGTTATTTCTGGATTTTTATTTTTATTAAAGGGTCAGTTTTATTTCGTTTTTTTTTTCTTCCTTGAAATTATCCTTTTGAGTTTTGAGTCAAATTAACCCCTGCTTCGTGTAGAATCTGAATTGTAAAGTAAGTGGGATTAACTCCTGAAATCGTTATTTATATGACCAATATGACGTGCTTTTATTTTGAAATGTTCACCGGAAGTACGCTCGCTAAACCGCTAACCGTAAGCTTTACATTCCACAAAAAAAAAAAAAAAAAAAAAAAAAAAAAAAAAAAAAAAAAGCTATTTTTTTGGTCATTGCATGTGGTGTCAGTAATCATTTTTTTTGTTTGCAACTGCTGTTAACCAGCAATTTTTCATTTTTGAAGTGTCACCTTTTAACCGCAAGTTTGTGTTTTGGAGAAGACTGCCAATGTTTTATAGCAGGCTATCGTAGGTTGTCTTTTTTCCCCATTACCCTCAATATAGCAATGCTAACGTTTAAAGTGTTTAATATAGATGTGTTTCCTTATTTTGTATGTCTGAGCTTTAATTCTACAGCGTGTTGATGACCAATAAACATCTATGAAAGGAACTGTTGTCTCATATGCCATCAGCACGTACGCACAAATGTATGCATGCGCTAGGGGTGGGCGATATGGCCTTAAATACGTATCACGATAAATGGAGCAGATTTACCTCGATAACGATAAATGACGATAAAGTCGCCCAAGCGGACTGTTGTATAATTTGAAAATCTGAATCAATGCATGAAATACAGATTAACAGTTTCTTGTTGATTTAGTTACCAGCATTCAATTTGATATATTTAACAATTGTACATGCAGTCTAGACATTAGGTTTATAAAAATGTATTGTAAACAATAAGAATTCAAGTATGAGCATTTATAACAGCGTGTATGGCTTGAACAATCTACATTGTCAAAATCAATATGCCTGTGCAAACATGTCATTGTACCACAAATGACTTGCAGCTTGAACAGTACACTTCAAAAAGACAATTTATTGTTAATGGCTGCTGTGACATAATTATTCAATACAAGTGTTTACTTTATGGTTTCAGCCCCCCCCAAGTGCATTTTTTAATAAATGCAGGCATACATGAACCCCCAAACAGACAGACAGACACACATTAAAGCTATATTGATCTTCTGCAAATGAAACACTTAAGATTTTATGATAGCAATAATGACACAGAATTAAGCACATACAGAAAAATAGCTGGGGCCATTTCTCGGTCATATTACAAGTTTCACCGTTGGATTGTGCTTAATGCTGAATGCTTTACCATCACAAAAGCTATCAGAGAAATCACACACAGTCAGATACAAAATAACGCGACATAGTAATTGCTAGATGCAGTCCGTGCACAATCCACTGATTAAGTTCAGCCGTTTTGACAAGGTTAGAGCCGCTATCCGACTCCATCACGTTCATTTGTAGCGTTAGCCGCTAGCGGCCGCTAGCGTTAGCCTGTGGCCTGGCTACCAGTAGAAAGCAATGAAAGCACCATCTCCGGAAATCGTGAGAACAAGGGAGTACAGCGGGTGAAAGCCCGTCTGGATGCCACCAAGAGTCTATTAAATGTCGGGTGAAAGTTTGGCGAACCTCCCTTAAGCCACACTCCATCACGTTTTGCTTGTAGCATTAGCTGCTAGCGTTAGCTTGCCGGGCTTCTGTTTGATTGGCTTCCTGATGATCACGTGACTCCCTACGTGAGTACATTCACTGCTTTCTTAAAGGGGAATGAACATAGGCGGACAACACAGAGTCAAAGCGGGATGAAAAGACTATTTTCTTGTTTTATTAATTTACCGAATTTACCGACATGGTCAAAATTACGTCGGTCATCGTGAAGAATTTCGGTGACGGTAAATTTTCGGTTTACCGCCCAGCTCTAGCATGCGCTGCAATAAAACGCAGCCATGAAAATTACCGCCCTCATTTTTATTTACCGTGCGGTATATGGACTTATTGCATATCTCGACAGGTTTAGTAACTTCAATAAAACATACTAGTTAGATGGACTTACGATCTGTCCTGTCGTCTTCCATAATTACAACTGGGTGACGGCGCTTTAGGTGTTCATTCACGGCCGACGTGCAGCCAAGCTTGGCATTGAAGAGACAGGACAAAACAGTGTACCCTCCTTTGTTTCGTTGAAATAAGTCAATGTTTTCGCCCCTCTGGTGCGCTTTTGGGGCTTAGTGCCGCTTTCCCCGCTTGCATACAAAGCGTCCGACATAAAAATAAATAAATAAATAAAAAATCTCCCGACACCCCCCCCTTAAAAAAGTTTCTCCTCGGATCTACACAATTCACGTAGGTCACCCTTTTTGACTTCAAAACAGCGAATTTCGCCGAAAGGTGAGAGACTTTCATGCCTGTAATTGGTTTTATTTCAATTAACAAAAAACATTTTTTTTTCCAATTTCAGATTTTGTCATTCCATTTTATTTAAGATGATTACTCTCCTTTTTAAGTAATCATTTATTATTGATGAATCAAAAGTTATCCAATTTATTAAAAAGTGTGTACCGTTTATTTTGGACGATAAGTTTTTTTTGTTGTTTTTTTCCATAGTTTGTCTGGGGGTGCGACCTATACCCTGGAGCAACTTGTGTGAAATTACCGTAATTTCCCAAATATAACGCGCACCCGTGTATAATGCGCACCCCAAATTTACTTGTAAAATCTAGGGAAAATTATTGTAACCGTTTATAACGCGCACCCTAATTGTAGCACAAATAAATAGAAGAATACAAGAAAATAGAGCTCGTGTACAGATACAGCAATGTCATCTTACTGACTGGTGAAACACAGACAGCACAAGCATAGCACATTGGTAGTTCAAAACATTACCATAAACTGACAATATTTACGGTAATAATATGATTTGACAACTTCTCCAACTTACCAGAATCTAGGAGAAAACAAAACAGATGTGACTTTTCTTTTAAAGGCTGCTGTATAACTTGCTTGTTTCATCATGATGAATAAACGTTTCTTCCATGGATTGATACGGTAAAATGAAAGTGAGAACGTAAGTCAGAAATTCGTGAGAGTTCATCGCTGTCAACACGACAGTAACAATAGGAACTACTGTTATTTGGGTTTGAGTTTCCCGAGTGATAGATATAGTTGACGGACACAGGAAGTCTGTGTGCTTACGTTTGTTAGGGTCCGAGTTGCGGAGCTGCAATATACGTTGACTCAAATGAGTTCAAGAAACTAAATTCTGTGCTTTATGAAGAGTGAAAAAAGCAGAATTTAACACAGACGAAACCATTTGGCCGATTAGGTTGAAGTATTACCGAAACAAAAGGGTGACGACACGTACCGTAATGGTCGGCAACGGGTCGCTGCATACGTTTCTTTAACACAACGTGGCCGTGTCAATAAAAATAAATAAATAAATAAAAAAAAAAAAAAAGGTTTATATATGTAATATATAGGGCTGTCAAAATATCGCGTTAACGAGCGGTAATTAATTTTTTTAAATTAATCCCGTTAAAATATTTGATGCAATTAACGCACAAATGCCCCGCTCAAACAGATTAAAATGAGAGCACAGTGAAAGATGTACTTGTTGTGTTTTTCGGAGTTTTGCCGCCCTCTGCTGGCGCTTGGGTGCGACTGATTTTATAGGCTTCAGCATCCATGAGCATTGTGTAAGTAATTATTGACATCAACAATGGCGGGCTACAAGTTTATTTTTTGATTGAAAATTTTACAAATTTTATTAAAACGAAAACATGAGGGGTTTTGAGATAAAATATCTATAACTTGTCTTTTAAGAACTACAAGTCTTTCTATCCATGGATCGCTTTAACAGAATGTTAATAATGGTAATGCCATCTTGTTGATTTATTTTTATAATAAAGAAATACAGTACTTATGTACTGTATTTTGAATGTATATATCCATCTTGTGTCTTATCTTTCCATTTCAACAAACATTTACAGAAAAATATGGCATATTTTATAGATGGTTTGAATTGCGATTAATTACGATTAATTAATTTTAAAGCTGTAATTAACTCAATAAAAAATTTTAATCGTTTGACACCCCTAGTAATATATATATTTTTCTGTCTCCATCCATGTACCAGTTTATAATGCGCACCATGATTTTACAAGTTGATTTTGGGGGAAAAAAGTGTGCGTTATAGTCGGGAAATTACGGTATTAACGCATAATTATATCATTTCACATTAGGGCTGCAGCTATCGAATATTTTAGTAGTCGCTTAATCAGTGGACTAGTTAGTTCGAATAATCGAGTAATTGGATAAGGAACATGAAAAATTAAAATACCTGAGCTGAGCCTCAAACGTTACAAATTGTTTTTTTTTTTTAAAATGAGGATCTATGTACAATAAAAGAACAATTGGCTAACTTACATAGAAAAAGTCAGCTAGCTTAAATGCTATAAAATGCTAAAGTTTTTTTTTTTTTTAAACAATGCTTCGAACAAATGGTTCAGACACATATTCCCACAAAAAACAGCTAAATATACCTATAAACTAAATTATGAATGCATTAAAAAACATTAGCTCAAACAAAAACTTAGCTTACGTTGGTCTTAACAGGGAGCAGCTGGATTAAGCCATGTGAAAAGAGGCAGACCAGAGGGCAGTGTAGTCACTAATCAGTAAAACTAAATGCAAACACTTTCAAAATAAACCATTACAACGCCACTTTAATTAAACGAATACTCGAAGCAACAAAATTTAATTCGATTTTTTTTTTTCTAATCAAATACTCGAGTCAATCGATTAATCGTTGCAGCACTATTTCACGTGTTATTTTGGTGTTTTGGATTGGCACTGATGGTTTGGTAAACTTGTTAGCATGTTCTTTATGCTATGGTTATCTGAATAACTCTTAATAGTCATGTTACGTTAACATACCGGCCACGTTAGCATTTCGTTGTTCATGCATCATGTAACATTATCATACTGTACACTTATTCAGCAAGTTGTTCTCTATTGTATTTTTATTTTAAATTGCCTTTCAAAATAACATATCTGTTCTATGTGTTGGATTTTATCAAGTAAATTTCCCCCAAAAATGAGACTTCAATATGTTTTTTTCCTCTTCGTTGGGCATTTTATGGCTGGTGCGACTTATTATATACTCAGGTTTGACTAGTCCGAAAAATACGGTAAATGCACACAAAAAATAATAATAATAAAAAATGAATAAATAAAATGGCATTTAATTTTTATTGATTGTTAAATAAAAAAACAACAACTAATAATTAATTACTTAAATTAAATTGTAATTAAGTTATTATTTCTTCGTCTTTAACTCTTCTATTTGCAATAAATTAACTCAATAATTTAAAGAAAATGTTTCCAAATAACCCTCATCAATCCATTCTGATTAACAGATTTCAGAAAAATCAGATGAAAGCATGAAACAATATTGCGGAATTGTTGATTAATTGAAACTCTAAAATGAGCCAATTTACCTTTGATGTCATCCAAAAGGCTTTGCGTGCGTTTGACACTTTGTTCCGAGGTCTTTTTCTCATCCTCCAGTTGTGACAAGCGCCTGTTGCTCTGGTCCAACTGGACAGAGATGCTATTCTTCTCTCTCTGGTGCTCCTGGAGAAAAATGATTGAGATGATTTTCACAGGTTATTAAAAAATAAAAACACTATAAAAAAAATAAATAAAAAAAATCAAATTTCAAATCAATCACCTCTAGTTTCTTGCGGAGGTCCTCCTCTTTGATCTGGCTGGCCTGCTGGCTCTGCTGTAAACGCAGTAGCTTCTGTTTCTGCTCCTCTAGCTCCCTCTCCAGCTGACTCTTCTGAGAACACAGCTGAAGAACAGCAAGACGATAATTTGACAGATGAAGCTGAAGATTGCAAACTAAATAGGCATGTGTCGGTTATCCATTTCAAGGTTTATCGTAGTATGAGAACTTAGAGGAGCGCAAAAATAGAGTTCAGAAGTGGATTGCATCGCCAAACTTCGCTACTGCTGCATGTTTTGTTGCAACCCGGGAGATAACAAAGCGTGGAAGACCGTTCACAGATGGTGAGTACATGAAGGAGACATTCATCAAAATATCAGAACACCTGTTAGCAGACTTCAAAAACAAAACCAAGATCATAAAGAAAATCAAAGACATGCCCAGATAAGGGGCATGTTATGCACTTTCCATTTTCCACTTTCCACAGCTAATACAGATACATACAACATGTGTTGCCTCATTATTAGGTTATTTAAAGTGCATGTGACACGAAAAAGCATGTTTATTTCATAATACACGTGGTGTTTTATGCTCCTGAACAGGGGTGGCGTTAACCGAATATTTTCCGTCGTTGACCGTTTTTTTAAAACGGTGACGGAAAAAACTGAAGTCCATCTGTCATTTTGACAGGTTGCAATTCACACCCCAGACCACGGGGTGCCGAGTGAGCATATTAATTAGCTATTGTCTCTCTTGATGCATGACGTCGTTGGCCCTTACTCGGAAAAATGTCAAGGCAACTGAGTGTTTGCCTGGCACGGCCAGACTGTTCTCCCTGTATTTTTCAAACACTGAGAGAAAAGTCTGGGACACAGCCTCTCGAGTAGGTACAAAATCAATCGACAAATCATATTTGTTTATTTGCGTGACGTGTTCTTCACGAGCAACGTCACTCTTGCGCGCCGAAAGTCGTCTCTACAACAACACGGATGGCGAACGGGAGAGCCGAGAATATGTTCCAATCCGCGGTAAATTCAGTTTTAAATGAGCTAAAACACATCGACACGAGTCATTGACAACAGTCTGTCTCGCGCTAGCCATGTTGAATAAACTCCGTTCTCCTCGTATGTTTACTTCCGCGCGCAAGTCCCTCGTCCTGCCCTCGTCGCTTTGCTAACGGCACGTCTGCCCGTCGCTGATTGGTGCACTCCGCTGTCTGTTTGCCTCTTATTAAGCTTGTTCGGACAGAATATTAATTAAAAATGAATGAAAACTAAATACTATTGAATATGTCATTATTATCATTTTAAAAAATGTAAGTGACGGGTAAAAATAGATTATGAGCTGATTTTTATGACACTGTCAGTCAAAATGACCGACAACGAAAAAGTCTAGCGCAACCTCTGCTCCTGAATGATATGGACCGCTTGGATGTGTGTGGAAGCGATCGCTATATTTATTTAGTTTTTTGAATCCCGCGCCATGAAAATGAGTGACTTCTGGCTTCGGTCTTGCATTGAGGAGGAGGGCGCTGTGACGTGTACTGTAGAAGACATCCTCTTCACTATACAGCGTACTGTTGTGTATGAGGACGAAGGATTAGGCTGATTTTGCGGATTAATACGTTTATTTTTCGCGTCAGGCCAGCCAAACGGCTGCAGAAAAATCATTCTGTATGAGGGAGAGGCATATGCGCCTTTTTGGAGTTTCAAAAGGTTCCCATTCACCGTGGATATTTACTGTGGGACCATTGGACTTACGAGGAAGTGAGTAAACATCTTGTTTTGTATTATGTCAAATACGAATACAGCGATTACAAAGTAAACACTACAAACGTTCTTTAAATAAAGGACTACTTACGTTTGATCATTGATAGGCATGTAAAAAGCTGTCCTCATGCACATTAGCAGCACGTTAGCTGCACAACAACTCCAGCCACCCTCCTCCGGGGAACGAACTGTAAATTGCTCTCCGCCGGGCGGTTTGCTGATCCGCGAAGACAATCGACAACCCAGTCGTCATGTCAATAAATCCAGGCTAGTTATGTGTTATTTTCCGCTTCGAAGACTTTGAAACATCACTCGGTTTGGGTTAGCATGTCGGCTAGCTGTCACGCCTTTTGGTTTGTTTACATTCTCCGAAGCCGGGGAAGGGAAATGACATATGTCCGATTTAGGTGTCATAAAATATCGTTCGGGAGGTGCGACAGTAAAGGTGAAGTCGATAGTTTTGACCATTATGGAGTAATTTTGCCATGTCGTCCTGAATAAATGCATTTTTATTATTTCATATTCCATTCAGCACAAGACTGTTATTTGTCATGACCATGCCATTTATTTAGCAATTGGGGAAAATACTTGGATAAAAAGAATTTTCTGTAAAAATATTGAAGTAAAGAGACAGAAACAATGACATTTTCCAGCTCTCTTCGTCGCGTTTTCCTCGCTATGAATAGTTCCCCCTCGACGGGCTGACTGGTCCTTCTCAAGCCATTTATATAGCTATTGGGGAAAAATACTTTGATAAAAAAAATATCCTGTAAAAATATTGGAGTAGAGAGACTGAAACAATGACATTTTGCGGCTCTCTTCGTCGCGTTTTCCTCGTTCTGAATAATTCCCCCTTAATGGGATGAATAGTAAAACCGATGAGCCCAGTCTACCGCTGACGTCATCCACCTGTTGGGGACGCTAAAGCCCTATAATGGTAGGCGTGGCTAAACGGCAGATTAAAGGACTAATTTCTCGTCATCTGCGCTTCGCTAAATTGTTTTATATAGTCGAATCGTCTCAAAATATGATTCCAATTCACATAATAATGCCATTTAAGACTTTTTATTTTCTCCTGTCGTATGCTCTTTAAGGCTTTTAATTTTTTGCGGCTTATGAATTACATTTTTTTTTTTTTTTGGGGTCCAATATGGCTCTTTCAACATTTTGGGTTGCCGACCCCTTTTTTAACCCATACATCTCAAAATAACACATTTCAGAGTTATAATTGCAATACTGTGAAATCGCGGTATTTTTGCTAAAAGTTTATCATAATCAAAATCTCATACCGGCACATGCCTAAAACGGAACTGACAGTAAAATAAAATATAGCCGAGTTACCTTCTCGAAATCAGCCTGAAGTATGTTGTTGTCTTTTTTGGACTGTTGGATTTCTTGTGTTAACTTAGTCCTGGTCTGCTCCATTTGTTGCTGTAAAGTCTGATTGGATCTTTGCAGCTGGGCTAACTCCTACACACAGTCGAAAACATTTGATTTTATGTTAAAATGTCATCACGTTTAGTAGGTTGGGTGTTATTTTACCTTCTGGCTCTCTCTTTCCTGGTCTTTGACTTTCTGTTCCAGGGCTCGCCTGCAGCTCTCGGCATTGTGTCTCTGGCAGCTCATCTCTTCTGTAACTTGCTTCAGCTTCTGCTCCACTGAAGAACACTTAGAAAAAGAAGAAGCACCTTTTAGAATTGCTTCCCCCCATCAAACACAGTGCAGTAAATTAAAAAGAAATCAAAATCACGTCCAACCTTGACCTCAAGCTGCTGATGTCTGTCCGTGGTCTGACGCAGCTCATGACTCGTCTTGGCCAAGTCTCGGTCCCGTTCAGTCAGGTCTTTGCGAGCCTGGGACAGCTGGACTTGAAGGTCCTGCAGCTTAGTAGTCTGGCTACTAAGTTCTCTCTCGTGACCGGACAAGGTCCTCTCCAGTTCTGACACACGACCACGCAGCTCTGAATGACGAGAGAGAGAAAAAAAAAAAAAAAACACGATGAGTGATAGACGTCCGATGCATTTAGACTGGGAGGGTTGGCAAGTAGATAGATTGTTGTGACTGTACAGTTGCGCAAAGACCCTCACAGAGTTCCAACTCATTTCGTAGAGATCCCAGTCAAAATGGATTGGATGTCTATTGTCGTCAGTGACAACTTCCGACAGCGATGGACATCCAATCCATTCGCTGCTAACCCTCCTAGTTCAAATGGATTGGCAAACTAACTGAAATTCAGAGCAGAAGGATGAAAATAACCACATCATTGGAAATCTATCACAGTCACCTTGATTTAGCATTTTTAACTGCTCCATCTGTTGGGATCCGCCGGGGCTCGGGGCCGTTCTGGTACAGCTCATCCGCTGGCTGGGTTTGATGGGCGTTTCCTCGTGAGCATCCCAAAATGACGCACCTCGCCTCTTAAGAGGCGTTTGTGTGATTTCCTGAGACTGTCGAGCATGACCCTGATCTTGCTGTTGCCACGGGAATATAGAAGACCCGGCTTGGCGAGCGGCAATGTCTTTGTGGCTCACGCTGTTTGACGACTGATTCAACAGCTGCAAATGGAACAAGTTAGCAAAATGCACAATACTTAGATGACAGTGACTGACATACTCACTTTGACCTGCAGGGCTGCGAGCTCATTCTCCAGCCTTTTTCTGTCTTCTACTTCCTGGTTGTATTTTTCTTGAAGATCCTCCAATCTGTTATCTGTAGATTGATTGATGATACGTGTACTTGCATGCACAAGATTTTTTTGGTCATGTTTATAACAGTTTGATACCTTGCTGTTTGTAAACTGAAACTGGAGTGAGGAAAGTCTTTTGCGGAGTAGCAAATGGCTGCAGCTCTGAAGAGCACGACAAGGAGGACGAGCCCGCTGGCTGAGAACGATCCAGTTCATTTTTATACCTGAAAGACGACATGTAAATGAGAATTATCCCTATTGGCCAAATATTTCGGAAACACAAGGAACTCATTTCGCAATTTGAACCTGTCTAGACACATGAAAAGACAGTTTTTAATTTCAAATTGGAAGTAAAAAAAAAAAAAAAAAAAAACTTTTAAATCATGTATCAGATCGGTAATATGCAACAGTTAATCTGACTTACATGTAAAAATATACAACCGGGACATCCCTAGAATAAAAACTATAAAAGAACTAAACACTTGCACATGTGGGAGTGGTGCATCTGAGGAACACATTCACTATAGCCTCACTTGAGTCAACAATAGCTCGAGAAAGCAAAACTCACTTTTTTAGCTCCTGCTCAAGTCGCTCAATGGTCTTCTTGCAAGTGTTGAGCTGGCCCTCCAGATATCTCACCTTATTTCAAACAAAGCAATTCAGAAAAGTCAAATTTCCATTTTTTGGATGTGTTCCACCAGACCTGTACTTCTCAAATAGTGGGGCGCGGCCCCTCAGGGGATCGCATTGCCATGCTGGGGGTGGCACATGTGACCTCGGGGAAAATGCTTTTTTGCTGTATGAGAATAAAGTGTACTTGCACAACCACTCAGTAGGTGGCAATGGCGCTCTCATTTTCAGAGTATCCGCAGTATTTTTTAACCAAACAAGAGCACACAGCAAAAAATACAGTAGAAGATGACGCAAGACGTCTCAAGTCTGTTTATTGTGTCTAAAAATGCAGCACACAGTGGGAAGCCAAATCAATAGCGTACCGCACGAATGCCATTTTTAAACCGCGATGTCACCATCGTAACGCAGTGGGAAATTTTCGACATGCCCTCGCATACAAACCATGTTATTTCTGCTTATTTTCTCCAGTAATCTTTAAAAAAAGAACATGCTGGTCAAGCACTGCTGATACGGAACTTGTAGAAACGACTCTAGATATTACGACACATTAAGGATGTTTTCTTCCTACGTTTCCCGAAACCAAAAACTCAGAGAAAAAAATGTGAAGAATGGATCAACTTGTGCGGACGTTTAACGCCGGCAAGGTGAAGCCATTCACGTTTCATATGCAGTAAAAATTTTGTTGGGGGGCATGGTCCTTCAGAGGACGAAGAGGCAAACCATTTTGATATTTTTAACTTATTTTTTAGCGTGGCGTTTTGCCGTGCTGCTTCTGTCTGACAATGAATGACCTGAAAAAAATTAAAATGGTATTTGACCGCCACGGTTACCTTTTCTGTTGTTAAAAAATAAATAAATAAATAAATAAATAAAACTTTAGTAAGGGGGAAGTGTAAATAAATTATGAAATCAAGATTTGTTATTATCGCTACACAAAAATAGCAATGTAAATTGCCCCCAAAAACAGTAGAGACGCAAGACGACCAGAGGATATAATATATAAGAAAGACAGGGCATATGGTGGTAAAGGATTGATTGTTGATAAAGGAGAATGTCATTATCAGTGGCGTAAAAAAAAGGTGTCAATAAAAAAAGTTAAGGCTAAGCTCTTTTTCTGCCCTCGACACTCAAGTCATCTCTTTAACTGAACATTTGTATGTTCTTCCAGTTTTTTACCAGTGAATTTGGCATCAGGGACATCATTTTCGGACAGAATTGGTAAGTTTAGCTCAGTTACTATTGGGGACAAACGGGAGGTTGACCCGCCTGGCCACAATTGCAAAAGTCATTAATATTAATGAGCAAAAGTGACGTGTTGCTTGCGGTACGCAATTAAGATGTCACTTCAAGACATTAGACTCCTATCACATTGATAAGCCGCTTGATTGTTTTTCAGAGAAAACATGCCGAATATAGACCCTACTCACATGACGTCACAGCCACGCCCCCGCGCCATGTTGTCTGTATACTCGTCATGTTAATGCATTAGCGCTTCGTAAATTCCTCCTATGATGGCGTGTTTTTCTGCTCGTTAACATTAATAATCAAAATGGTGAAGTCGTGTGTGGCGGTCGGTTGCAAAAACAGAGAAGATAGACGGAGAGACTTGAAGTTTTACCGTATTCCGAGAGACCCAGAGAGGAGAGCGAGATTGACTGCTGCAATTCGACGAGAAAACTGGGCTCCAAACGACTACCACAGATTATGTAGTAGTCATTTTATATCTGGTAAGATGCATTTAATATATTTTTAGAGGGTTTTGGGCTGACAACCACAATAAAGATCATTGCTAGGCTAATCACTGACAACATACACTCAGACGTTGTGAATGAACTACCTGAAAATATATAATTATAAGGGGATAATAAGACAGTTGTCATACAATTAATTTACAATTTTACTATTGAGGTCAAAAGCCAAAAAATAAATTCAACTAGGGACAATCTGGAGTAGTGCTATCGCACTTCATATCTATTACATATTATATATGTATGTAGTGAGAGTGCTATCGCTAAACCATATAAACATTAAAAGCCCTAGCTCCATTGACAAATGACATGAAATACATTAGACTTGACAGTGGATGTTAGCAAGAACAAAAGATTTTGAATTGAAAATGTCGTAACTCACCTTCCCGAGCACAAGATTCCTGCCGAATTTTCGTGTACGAGGACCTGTTTCACCCAACCAGCAACGTAGCATTTATAAGCCTCCAAGCTCTTAAAGTTTTTCAAACTTTCGTGAGAATAGGCTGATTTTGTGTGGACAAGATAGTTGTAAATATCAGGGTCAGGCAAAGACGGCGAAGACAGCGGGTCGAAAAACATCGATTTAGGTATCAAATATGGATCTGGCGAATGGATAAACTGAAGCTTTTCCACATAACGCCTTTTATGCAACGCATCCAATGAGTTTACGGCGTCAGACAACACCAGGGCTTCCATGAATTGCTCTATAACTTGCACGACTAATTGAAAACAATGAGAATAGGTCTAAAAAATACGGACAATATGGCGGCCGGATACAGCGACACGTCATTTTGTGACGTAGGTGAGTAGGGTCTATAGCCAACAATCGTTCCTCTTTGTCAATGTTACACCAGGAAACCAGCATGCACTGTTAGCATGCTCAGTGCAAAATAACCCCACACCATAGCAAAGGAGCTGATACTGCCAGCAGCAAAAATAAAAATGGTCCCTCTGTCCAATGACACTGTCGTTTTTGTTCTATTTTTCTTTTTTCGGTCAAATTCTTTTGTATAATGTCTTCGTGAGTATCAAATGGTCAAAAAAACCTTGAGTGTATTTTTCCAGTTTGGAATTGGATGTGACTTTTTTTTTTTTTTTCAATTCAGGCAAAGTGATGCGCGTTAACTCTTTTCTGTTATAGAGAAAACAATGTTGATAAAGTTATACTTTATTCTAATTTATATTACTTTTCCCCTATAATATAAAAACAACAATGTTATGCAGAGGTGTACATATAATAATAATTTTAGAAACAAATGGTACTATTTATAGTGGCGGAAGAGAGCTGGGCAGACGATCTTCGTGAGGGGGGGCGTAACAGAAAATAATTATGAAGCACTGCAATAGACATTCAGTTCAGTTTGTACTCCAATTACAGTTGTAATTGAATCAGATAATACAATCAAATGCTGTATTCAAATGAATAAAAGCTGAATCAGCTGCATACATGACAACAAGATTTTTATATTTAACTTACTTGCTGCTCTTTGACCCCCAAATCATGTAAAACCTTTTGTCGAGCTTTCTCTACAGAGTCACACGACTCGACTAAAGACTGGTTCTCTCTTTTCAAAGCAGATGCCTCATTGCGTTCACTGTCCACCTGCAAAAAAAAAAAAAAAGTTAATATTTAGTTTTTTCTCCCTCACGTGTATGCATGGTAGAGACTGGCACTTTCAATTTCCCCCAACCAAACTGGACATTATTTAACCCTTCACTGTTGAAAATTTAACCGTTAAAACTTCTTGACCTTTTGTTTCTGCTTCTGCAGGGCAGCCTCCAGGGAGTCAAGTTGAAACTGTTTTTGAGTTCTCTCCTTCTTCAATTTGTCCAGCTGGACTTCCATCTCTTGGATCTTCTGCAGGGCCTTCCCTGGAAGTCCATCCTTCCACTCCTCCACCGCCCAGCTCATGGTCACTCACCTAACAAACAGTGCAAAACACGATAAATATTTAGTAAGTTATTTTGAAGAAAATAATTAGTATTTCCTTTAGGGCCTTACTGCTTTTACTCTTGCTCTACATTGGAGTTCACTCGTATTAAACGAGACGGAAAAGCAGAACATTGTCCTATGTTTCTCTGCTATGATATTGTGAAAAATATATTCGAAACAAACTTTCAATGAGGATTGTTTAATTCACATATTTGACAGGGTAAGAGAACGCTAAGCGGCCACCACCATGGTAAGTAGAGATTATCGTTAGCTTTAGCAAAAGTTTCGTTGAACATTTAAACGTAGGATTTTGTCCATTTATATATATCACGACTAAGGAAAACACGGGTTTAGTTACATTAATAGTACAATAAAACCATGCAAATGAAACTTAAAAAGCTTACTTTGGCGCGATGGTTTCCGTGGGAGGCTGAGATGATTGTTGAAGACTCGTTGGAAATTCAAATTGAAGAGAAACAAACAGCGTTTCAACTAGGACGTCGCTGATTGGCTTGAGCTCGTGACGCATTTTAAAAAGCGCACGTGATTGGTTTAGAGCTTTTACTGTTTCACAGTGCCACCATGTGGTAAAGTGTTTAATGCATAGATATAGTTGTTCAATGCTAGATGCATGATGATCGCTATGAGCCAACGCGACTGATGTTCAAATGGTTTAGTTTATCACGAACGTCAATAATTTTATTGCATATCGATAATCGAATAGTATTTAAATAAATTTTGGATAAGTAAGTAAATCAGTTTTTTTTTTTTAAATCACTGAGTCAAGTGTGTTTTCACTGAATTTCACTCTTTACGTCCGCTGCCCTCGAGCCCGCTTAAGAAGTCTTCCGACGCAAGATGGCCGCCATGTAATTACGCCGCCGACTCTCGCTTAAACATCTAGCTATACACATACACTGTGTGCGCAAAAACACACTACTGCATTTCAGTGGAATGACTTAAAAAATGAATGCATTTTCTTTTACTCGGTATTAAATGATCGCTCTCATGTATATTTTTAATACAATAACAAATACCGTACTTAAGGTTGCTCTAAAAATATATTTTTTCAAAAACATTGACCACACAGTAACCTTGGCATTTTACCAGTAACACTCAAACTAGGAAACTCATCAACAATCTCTCTACTGTTATAACAACTTTACTATTCTTTCATAAATTAACTCTTGGGAGATAAAGGGGGGCGTATACTACCACCTTACGAGCATTTAATTCGGTATATACACAAAATGCTGATTGTAAATGAGTACAATAATGCTATTTATTAGATTGCACAGAGTACAGAAAGATGTTTCTTATTTTTTTTGCATTCCACAACCATTCATGCCGTGAAAAAAAATGATCTGTTTTTAAATGAAACATGTCCATGCAATATACTGGATTGATTGGGATAGTTGACGTGCCGTACAGTTGTTTTATGACATCACTGAAAAAGAGGCGCAAGGTCGATTCATCACTGACAGCCCTTGAAATGTTATTTCCTACAGAGTGCAGAACAAGCCATCATCATATTTACAAACCAAAGGTCGCTACTGTTTGTGACCCCTCATAACAATAGGTAAGCTGGACCCAGAGTTGAAAGAGGAAAAAATTGGAAAGGCTACAAATACATGCTGGCAGTACATGAAGTAAAGATACATCAAAAGACTGACATAAATATTTCAAGTTTGCCACAAATGACATCTTCTATTAACATTTAGTGCAACATTTCAAAGCCCAGAAGAATTGAAAAAAATATTGTTTACAGAAATTAATCTAATCACGTGGTTCTTAAAAACTAAATTAAAACTCTTTGAATGGGTTCATCACTAGTAGACGTCCAAACTAATTGAAGTTGAAGGGTGGCAGCAAAATGGACCCTTCAAATGGATTGGATGTCCAGCGTTGTCAATGGCAGCCAATAAGTTAAGAACACACACATGAACAAAGAGATTCAAATAATCAAAACATAAAATGCATGCGATTGACGTTTCAAAACTTCTGGTTGAAAACTTGTCATTTTAGAGGGTGCAACAACAGCAAAAAATACAACTGCTGTAGTTTCGCTGGCCTTAGGCCAGCACATATTTTACAAATCTAAAATGATATTTCTTTCAATGACAGCAAATATTTCCTCATGGGAAACTGTAATAGGCACAACTCCAAAAAGAGTTTCGGAAATTTGGACTTTCTAGAGAAGCTCAGTTTTGATTGAAATGTTCAGAGAGGTATTAATTTACTTGCAAGCATTTCCTCGTTATAATGTTGTGCTTGATAAATGTACACTAAGAAGAGACATCCCAATAAAGCCCACTGTGTTTCTGGTCAACAAGAAGACATTAAAAAAAAAACAACAACAACATGCGAGTTAAAGTCCATCAAACACGACAGAGAAAGCCAAAAATGTACTAACCCAGGAAAGGTTTTTTGCATTTTCTCTTTTGTTGCTACAGAGTTCCTGATGACGCATGATCAGTCTTAAGTTCACGTTTCAAACAAGATTTGAAGAAGCAAGAAACACTGATGTTTGGTAAAAACACTGCTGTGTTATAAAGTGTTGCAAATTGAACATTATTCAAACGAAAAATCAGGATTGCGTAAAGTTCAGTCAAGACAAGACGTCTTAGTTTCATCCAAAATGCTTCTTGCAAGGCAGTCAAAAAACTTTTTTTTAAAGAAATGGTTCCGAGACATAGACAAAAAAAATGGCCTAGAACAGAACAAAAAGTTGCATTTAAAACACTGGTATGTAGTTGCTTGCACAGCCAAAATTTGAAGAGATGATAGCAAATCCTCCCCAAAGAGGCAGCAGTACAGTAATGTTGGGGGGGAAATTGCATGCCATGCAGTCAGGGTGTGTGCCTTCCTCTCCTCCTTTTCTTGATAAGTTTGTTTTTATTTCTGCTCCTCAATTTCCCGTTTGACTTCCGCAACATAATGGTGATCTTTCCCATGAGCCACCTCCATAATGGCCAGTGCCTGCACACAATAGTTATATCATGAGCATTTAGTTGCACTCTAAATACACAGGGAAAAATATGCCACTTCAAAAATTAATGATTTTTTTTTTCATTTTTTAAACATGTTTTTATTACAGTGTATTAGGGTCAAACAAAGAAAAAAAAATATGACCATGAGAATAAATTCAACATATTATAATTTTATTATTAGACAATGTCAAAATATTACGAGAATAAAGTCTTAAAGTAATTTTTAAATATAGATAAAATATAAACTCTCAGAGCAAAATAAACACAGGACACTTTGAAATCATGCCTTTATTTTTCCCTCAATTTAATACAATTTGATTTATTTTCTGGAGTTTATTTTTTTGTAATATTTTAATTGAAATTTTTTAATATTTAATACAGGCTTTTTTTTTTATTTAAGATTTTTTCTTGTTTTTAATTATTTTACTTATTTGTTCATGGCTATTTCATGATTTTCCCCCCAATTTATTACAATTGGTTTTTTGAAGTTTTTCATTTATTTCATTTTATTTAGAATTACTGCTGTTTCATTTTATTAATCATGGCACATTTGCAGTTTTTTTTATTTATTTATTATTACTATTTTAATAATTGATTTTCTACCCAAAATGCATCCTTCAATTAATGAAAAATAAAAAAAGATACGCCGCTAACACTAACACTAAAATTGGATGCCACAACGAGGCTGCAAAATATTGGCCCATAGGCTGAAAGTTTAAGACCCCTGTCCTATATGAATGTAATAAAAACATTTAAGAAAAAATAATCATAACTCGAGGATGACGGGGTTAAAATCCTCAATAATTAACGGATTGTTCACTCCATTTCAAAGTTGAATTATTAAGTCACGGTTTTTACTGAGAATTTTTCCCTGCTGGAGAACAACATGGTGCTTAAAGTGATCCTCTACCTTAAATACATGTAGACTCTAATAAACCACAATTGTTCTCTTGTAAAATGTTAAATCAATGGCAATATTTTATATTATTTACTACCG